>NW_024609883.1:35334584-35642656 GCF_016920785.2 Ixodes scapularis
CGACTGCAACGGCTTGCGACTTTAATCCTTTTACTGGTTGCTATGGCAACAGCTGCGACGGCTCCAACAAAAACGGTTTTCACCCCGTTTAGTTGGTACCGACGCAGCTGTTGCCATAGCAACCAGTAAAAGGGTTAACGTCGCAAGCCGTTGCAGTCGCAGTCCGACCGAGTGGGACTGCAACGACTTGTGACTTTAATCCTTTTACTGGTTGCTATGGCAACAGCTGCGACGGCTCCAACAAAAACGGTTTTCACCCCGTTTAGTTGGTACCGACGCAGCTGTTGCCATAGCAACCAGTAAAAGGGTTAACGTCGCAAGCCGTTGCAGTCCCACTCGGTCGGGCTGCGACTGCAACGGCTTGCGACTTTAATCCTTTTACTGGTTGCTATGGCAACAGCTGCGACGGCTCCAACAAAAACGGTTTTCACCCCGTTTAGTTGAACCGACGCAGCTGTTGCCATAGCAACCAGTAAAAGGATTAACGTCGCAAGCCGTTGCAGTCGCAGTCCGACCGAGTGGGACTGCAACGGGTTGCGACGTTAATCCTTTTACTGGTTGCTATGGCAACAGCTGCGACGGCTCCAACGAAAACGGTTTTCACCCCGTTTAGTTGGTACCGACGCAGCTGTTGCCATAGCAACCGGTAAAAGGATTAACGTCGCAAGCCATTGCAGTCGCAGTCCGACCGAGTGGGACTGCAACGGCTTGCGACGTTAACCCTTTTACTGGTTGCTATGGCAACAGCTGCGACGGCTCCAACAAAAACGGTTTTCACCCCATTTAGTTGGTACCGACGCAGCTGTTGCCATAGCAACCAGTAAAAGGGTTAACGTCGCAAGCCGTTGCAGTCGCAGTCCGACCGAGTGGGACTGCAACGGCTTGCGACGTTAATCCTGTTACTGGTTGCTATGGCAACAGCTGCGACGGCTCCAACAAAGACGGTTTTCATCCCGTTTAGTTGGGACCGACGCAGCTGTTGCCATAGCAACCAGTAAAAGGATTTACGTCGCAAGCCGTTGCAGTCGCAGTCCGACCGATTGGGACTGCAACGGATTGCGATGTTAATCCTTTTACTGGTTACTATGGCAACAGCTGCGACGGTTCCAACAGAAACGGTTTTACCCCGTTTAGTTGGTACCGGCGCAGCTGTTGCCATAGCAACCAGTGAAAGGATTAACGTCGCAAGCCGTTGCAGTCGCAGTTCGACCGAGTGAGATTGCAACGGCTTGCGACGTTAATCCTTTTACTGGTTGCTATGGCAACAGCTGCGACGGCTCCAACAAAGACGGTTTTCACCCCGTTTAGTTGGTACCGACGCAGCTGTTGCCATAGCATCCAGTAAAAGGACTAACGTCGCAAGCCGTTGCAGTAGGGTGCCTTCATGTGTGCTTCGCATAGGGTGATGCCAACTGCCTGTTTCCCTTTCCCACACCCTCGTCCACCGCCATTTTGTTCCTGATGGTTTCCCCGTGCGCCGGAAAGTGGCCTTTGTGTCCATCGGTCCTCCCATCTGAGCGGAGAAATGCTAATCCTCCCTCCGTGGGTTCCACAACGCTGCTCCGAACTTGTGAGATAAGGTGCCAGTTTCCGGGAGGGTTATAAGCCCACGGATTATCGCCGAGGACCAAAATGGCTGCTGATTTGTCGGCGAGTGGTATTACAAAGGGTGGCATCACCCTAGGAAAGCGGACATGAAGGCTCTCTACGTTTCAGTCGCAGTCCGACCGAGTGGGACTGCAACGGCTTCTGACGTTAATCCTTTTGCTAGTTGCTATGGCAACAGCTGCGACGGCTCTAACAAAAACGGTTTTCACCCCGTTTAGTTGGTACCGACGCAGCTGTTGCCATAGCAAACAGTAAAAGGATTAGCGTCGCAAGCCGTTGCAGTCGCAGTCCGACCGAGTGGGACTGCAACGGCTTGCGACGTTAATCCTTTTACTGGTTGCTATGGCAACAGCTGCGACGGCTCCAACAAAAACGGTTTTCACCCCATTTAGTTGGTACCGACGCAGCTGTTGCCATAGCAACCAGTAAAAGGGTTAACGTCGCAAGCCGTTGCAGTCGCAGTCCGACCGACTGGGACTGCAACGGCTTGCGACTTTAATCCTTTTACTGGTTGCTATGGCAACAGCTGCGACGGCTCCAACAAAAACGGTTTTCACCCCGTTTAGTTGGTACCGACGCAGCTGTTGCCATAGCAACCAGTAAAAGGGTTAACGTCGCAAGCCGTTGCAGTCCCACTCGGTCGGGCTGCGACTGCAACGGCTTGCGACTTTAATCCTTTTACTGGTTGCTAGGCAACAGCTGCGACGGCTCCAACAAAAGGTTTTCACCCCGTTTAGTTGGTACCGACGCAGCTGTTGCCATAGCAACCAGTAAAAGGGTTAACGTCGCAAGCCGTTGCAGTCGCAGTCCGACCGAGTGGGACTGCAACGACTTGCGACTTTAATCCTTTTACTGGTTGCTATGGCAACAGCTGCGACGGCTCCAACAAAAACGGTTTTCACCCCGTTTAGTTGGTACCGACGCAGCTGTTGCCATAGCAACCAGTAAAAGGGTTAACGTCGCAAGCCGTTGCAGTCCCACTCGGTCGGGCTGCGACTGCAACGGCTTGCGACTTTAATCCTTTTACTGGTTGCTATGGCAACAGCTGCGACGGCTCCAACAAAAACGGTTTTCACCCCGTTTAGTTGGTACCGACGCAGCTGTTGCCATAGCAACCACTAAAAGGGTTAACGTCGCAAGCCGTTGCAGTCGCAGTCCGACCGAGTGGGACTGCAACGGCTTGCGACTTTAATCCTTTTACTGGTTGCTATGGCAACAGCTGCGACCTCTCCAACAAAAACGGTTTTCACCCCGTTTAGTTGCTACCGACGCAGCTGTTGCCATAGCAACCAGTAAAAGGATTAACGTTGCAAGCCATTGCAGTCGCAGTCCGACCGAGTGGGACTGCAACGGCTTGCGACGTTACGGGTTGCTATAACCACAGCTGCGACGGCTCCAACAAAAACGGTTTTGACCCCGTTCAGTTGGTACTGACGCAGCTGTTGCCATAGCAACCAGTAAAAGGATTAAGGTCGCAAGCCATTGCAGTCGCAGTCCGACCGAGTGGCACTGCAACGGCTTGCGACGTTAATCCTTTTACGGGTTGATATGGCAACAGCTGCGTCGGCTTCAACTAAACGGGATAAGAATCGGGTTTGGTGGAGCCGACGCGTTGCACTTGGTCGGACTCGACGCAAGTGTGTGAATCGCCCCCTTTGTCTTCTCCGCACTTGTCGAACGGGTTCGAATGCGCGAGAGCCAAACGCCGTTTGGCTCTCGCGTTCGACGAATGCAGTGAAGACAAAGGCTGGCTAGTTTTCGGTTTACCCTCTAATCGCTCCAATCAGAGCTCAGCGTTCTGACGTCCCCTCTCGTCTCCTCCTCCACCTAAGTTTTTCGGCGCATAGCCTTAACCTGACGAGGAGAGCCGGGGTGTCGAGTGTTCCTCCGTCAGTATAATGTCCATTGAAGCAGCTTTATTCAGTTTGAACAACTATCCCACGGCACTGCGTTTTACCTAGATTGAGTAATACGGAATACTTGGAATTTGAGAAAGCATTTAATGTGCTCATAATTATTTTGTTACAAGGTTGTACCAGTATAATACTGCTTTGTTTTTCTTCGATATTCTTTCTCAAATTTTCACTCATCCACGGTTATTCTGTATACACCAATCAAGATTTGCTTTAAAGGGACACTGACACCCCCCAAAAAATTTTTTTTATTTTTTGCCAGGTGCTTCATTATGGTGTCGGAGGACTACCCAATTAATATTTTGCAACAGAGTAGCGTATTTCTTTAATAAAGCCAAAAGACGCAACTGCTCGAAACCGAAACCGAAACCCGACGGAGGTCGGAGATGTGGAGAGAAGAGAGTGACTGGCGGAAGTCACGTGGCTACACCCGACCGTGCGGTTTTTTTTTTTTTTTTTTTTCCTCTCCGGTAGCAGACGACGCGACACGCGGCGTGCGGGAACTGCTTGCCGTGCGATTAATTCTTTTGCAGTTATGTTTGTTCCGCTCGTTGTTCTGTACTCCAAGATGAGTTGTTTTGTACATTGAGGAGTTGGAGATGAGTAGTGAGTGCCCGTGGTGAATTTCCATGATCGGGTCCGAAAAGAATAAACCCAAGATGTTGCGTGAAGAGCTGGCTCACATGTCCTGCATCCGAAAAAAAGTGGCATTGTGCGACAGAGTTTCCGAAAGATCAACGGGATCGGGACCAATGGCTGGCTGCAATTCCTGTAGAACATTTACGGGCACCTCGGAAAGCGGACGCTACCTGATTTATATGCTCCTTGCATTTTGCGGAAAGTGATTACATTGAGTTCGCAGGTGTCAAAACGGAAATCCCATACCGTTTAATTCAGCGAAGCATCGTCCACAACATTTGTTTGTTATTTTTTTTTTGTTCGTTTCTTCAGTGATGATTGTAAAAAAAAGAAAACGATATGTAAACATCGGAAAAGGTTTGAAAAAAAAAAAAATTCACGGGGGATCGAACCCGGTCCTACCGCGTGTGAAGCGGACGTCTTTCCCACTGAGCTACTGGGGCTTTTTTTTTTTTTTTTTTTTTTTTTATATATTTATTTAAAATTGATCTTTATGTACATGTTTAAAAAATTCGTTCACACTTCCTCATGCACTCAAAGTGCAGAAAAAACCACAAAACAGCATAACACAGTGTGCAGCGTGCAAAGTAACACAAAGCGACACAACAGTTCACGTGTCTAATCCGCAGTTCAAAGGCCGCAAATGAATAGGCAGTACTAACCCTGGAGACCGCCGCAAAGCAAATGGCCACTGAGCTACTGGGGCATCTCGTCGCTGGTGGATCTCTTTCCTTAGTAATAATTCAGCCGATAAACTGTAAGTTGGAAAGTTTGCTGCCGATTTTCCTCTAGCAAAAGCACTCCCAGGTCGAAGTCGGGATGCACCACGCATTGGCGACATTCTCACATTGTAAAGAAATCGTACGCGTGCATATTCAACTCGATGTAGACACGTCGTGCTTGCCGTTTGCGCGAGCGATGTCTTCAGCCACGAGAAGGGAGCGACGGCTCGGCGACGTCTTCGTGCAAATCGGTTTGGTGGTCGGGCGTGTCGTACGGGATGAATACCAATTCTTTTGATTAGTCCCAAAGTTCTCTTTTAAAGGTAGACAGAATTCGCCAGTACCGCGAACGACAGTTCTGAAATAGAGGTCCCACGCCCGTCGTCCGCTGCCATCGCCGTCCCTGCGAGTCCCACGATACGCGAAACGACGCACGCACAGAATGCTTCCGGTTGTTTGTGCAACTTTTTTTTCAATCAACGTATTTGCAGCTTTTTAGAAGCCACAAAAAATGGGTTTCATATTTTTTTCTATTTTTAATATTGAGTGTGTGCCTTCAGTGACCCACGACTTTGATTAAATTTGGTGGTCGCATCGATACCTTAGAAAACGGCCCGTGACCGCGGAAAAGAGAGTGAGCGAGACTCGAACCGGCCAGCTCTTGATCGGCGGTTTTCGGGCGGAAAGAAACCGAATTTCGAGCCGCAAATTTTGTTCTGGGTAGTTGAGCTCTCATATGTCACGTACAACTAAAAACCTCGGCGAGCATAAATGCCCTGTCAGTGTCCCTTTAAAAACGACTACTGCAATTAGGCTCTTCTAAATAAAAAAATAAAAAAGTGCCTTCATCATAGCATCATTGCTGCGCTGTTTGGTGCTTTCAAGACGAACTAAACAGCTGGATTAGCGTTCGAGGGAAATGAAACAGTATGATTTGCCATGCCTGCTAATTAATGGTGCGTAGGAGTGGGAAGGCCAAAAAGGGCATTCCATTTCTTTCTTTTTTTTTTTTTTTTTGGTTGGACAGGTTGTCGTAGGATTCTTAACCCAGTCTTCGCAGGGAAACTGCGTTGGCTGGAGCACGCTTACACGAATGAATGATGACTAACCGTCGGGTGGTCACAATGAATCCTGTAAAACAAACCGGAAAATCGGCGCCTCGGTATACAAAGCTCAAACTTTAACCGAGTAGCAATTAAGGAGGATTTTAACTCGCGAAATTTCAAGCCGCAGCTCCTGCTCGCAAAAAAATAAGACCAACGAGATTGCCAGGGTCAACGGCAGACGTGCTTGCAAATGACCGAGTTGGCAATGGTTGTCACTTCTGGCGCCATCTTCCGATAAGTGGAGCGACCGGACAACAAACGGCGCCATCTACTCGCTGCGCCTGTCGGGAGATGGCGCCACATATTATACCCGTTGCTAACACGGTCGTCTACGAACGCACCCGCCGTTGGCCCTGCCAAGTTTGTTGACCTCAGTTTTCATACGAAGAAAGCTACGTCTTAAAATTTCATAAGGTAAGATCCATCACCTTAATGCCTATTCGGTGAAACTTCGAGCTTTGTATGGTGACGATTTTTCCGATTCGTTTTACAGCGGCAGGATTTATTGCGGCCACCATACATACTGAGAGTTTCTGCGAAAACTTTCAAAACTTCTTTATAATGGGGTGGTTCAGGGAAGAAGAAAATTTGAAAGTTGCCAGTCACGGTGGACCTCAGTGATTGAAAAAAAAACATTAATTAGCATAATAATTACATAATATTAACTAATTAACCTCTTATTAGTGAAAGTGAGAATATGGTTCCATTTAAAATCTTGCTGAGCGTCATCAAAAAACCCTAAATTAGCCAATTTTAGAAAGACTTGGGCTTCAGCCACTTTGCCGGAAAATTGAAAACTTTTCGCCTATGCTCCCATGTTGAGGTATCGCCATCAGCTAAATGAGCTTGTGCTCATATCACAGTTTTTTTTTTAATTTGTAGTTATGTTTAGTACTGGGTTTGTGTGAATAGATTTAGTGCTTGATTGCTTAGAAAAGTAAACAGTATTATTAATACTAATATTATTATTATATTGGTCCGGAAATATCATCGACACGTACGATGGGGACGATACGTCTTTAAAGGGCATTCCATGTGCCTTTTACACCAACGCGGCAGAATATCCCGCACGGTGCCGCACCACTCAAATATATGAGCATAGCCGTCTGCGATTCAAACGGTCAGAGCAGGACAACAGCCTCTTTTCGAGGCAAGCTTCCCAGCACCACCTCGGAAGAAGTAGCTATTGCATTGGCGCTAGCACACATATATCACACTATCAAGGATCACGAGGCCCCACGCACTATCATCACCGACTCACAAGCGGCATGTAGTGCATACGCCAGAAACTCACCCTCCCATTTAAGATTAGGAATTCTATCACCCCTTGAACCCTCCTTGCTACCGCCGGCCCGCATTATATGGACACCTGGTCATACTTCTCTTCCCGGTAATGAAAGCGCACACGCGCTCGCCCGAGAAATAACCCACCTGGCATTACACGAGGAGAGAGAGGAATTCAGCACCAGACACTACAGTACCAACCTTTTCCCAGCCTCCCTACTCACTTACAATAATGTCACAGAATACTACCGCTCCCAGCGCAAAACTCTTCCTCCCCCCCCCCCCCAAGACACTAACCCGGCAGGAAGAAATCGCATGGCGCCTACTACAAACCCACACCTGCCCAAACCTGTTCCACAAACACCGGCTCTTCCCCACCACGTACCCAGACATCTGCCCGGGTTGCCAATCCCCCAACTCACCGTGTACCATTCCACATGGACCTGTCCAACCCCATTGGGAAACGGCATTAAACCCATCCCCCCATCCTACATTCTTTTCTTGATAGGCTGCGCTATCCAGCACATTGCCTGACGATCAGCGACGGCTGATTGAACGGGCCAAGCGAGTAGTAGAAGCCAACGGAGCCCTGGATTAAAGGTATACTATAACGAAATTTGAAATATTCCCGTCGTGTTCAAAAATAGGTTGAATATGATCCACAATATCCGTATATGACAATCGCACGTTTGTATTTTGAGCCTGGTGGCTGTATTTTTCGTTATAAACGGCCCAGTCTGGCAAGCGCTCAGAGAAGGCCCAGCGGAGACCACGTGACATCCAACGCAATCCTGACGTAGGTCGTCTCAAGACGAGCAAAGCTACGGCGAGGCTGACGTCGAGAGGATGGCCTAGTCGTTCCAGTCACCGAAGCGGCTGCTTTTGTACAAATTTTGAGTGACGGGTTAATCTTCTATAATCTTGTAGGGGGACAACAGCGACTTCTGCGACACACAAAAGGCATTCTCGCGAAGAGGGGAGTTCCTCCTGCCCCTCTTCTCTCGTCGTGGCCGGAGGTGAGACAACCTCCGTCACTAGCTGCCAAGGTTGCTAGACGGGCATTACAAGCGAGGCGTTAGCGACATCCACTAGGTGCTCTTTGCTAATCGTTTAATTCGTTTTAAAATTCCTTTTCCTGACTTTTTTAACAAGATATTTGTATGCTCGATTTGATGGTGCTTTTTTGAACACATATAGACCAAAAAATGAGCGACGAAATTTCGTTGTAGTATCCCTTTAAAGGGACAATGAAGGCAATTTCGGAGATCTTTTTGGCGATTGAACTGGGTTCCAGGCACGTCTCAGGCCACGTTGCCCAAATTTCAGCCGAAACCGGCGCTTGTGTGCCGCGCAAATCAATTAAACAGTCGCGGTAATAATCGTACCGTGATAGGGTGCCTACATGTCTGTCTGTTTCAGGGTGAAGACATCCATTGTTGCCATGAATGTGCCAGCGCGTGACGCTCTCACGCACTCGGTGCGTGACTTGGGCGGTAAAATGGCGTCTATGCATTAGTCAAAGCCACGCGCTCGAGCTGAGTGACACCGGATTGCGCGCACTTCAAAATGCGTAAAAAAACGACTGGGCGGAAAAATGGCCTGAGATGTCACCACTCAAGCAAAAGCGCGCGTGTGTATGAAGGCACTCTATACCGTGATCGACTGGGGCGACGCCCCAAGAGTTGCGGGAGAAGCCAGGAGAAGCGGAGCTCACGTGACCGATGCGGGGCCAAGGAACGAGAAACGTGCCCTCGGTCACGTTTTGGTCTAATTTCCACTTGAATAACCATCAAAAGTATAAATCGGATCGGAAATGATTACTAAACCGTAAATAAAGCAGCATCATTGTTTTTTTTCTTTGCAACGCTGGACGCGAAACCGGCAACGAGCAACTATGGGCCAACAAAATAAAATTAAAAAAGAACACGGTACTCGAAAGATTTGTAGTAGATGGGAGAAAGAAGAAGTTGCCGAACAGTTCGGACGCATTTTTCTTGCTCTTAACCTATGGCCCCTGAATTTCTTTTCGGGGGACATGGCGAATCCTGTCCAGTTCCCGGAACTCACCCCACAAGCTGGGCCTTCGACGGAAGAAGGTCCCCCGCCTTTTGCAAGCCTGGCAAGTGAGGCTACTTTCAGTAATATTGTAGCACCTGACGCAGCCCAGGTCAGAGAGCCGAGGATCGGGCTGTGGTCCGAGGTCATGGAGGTTACCGAGAATACGGAAATCTCCGAAGACCACGGAAACAGGTCTACACTACAAGGGGCTCAAACTCAGCCATCTTCAAGCAATGTAGAATTGTCGGCAGAGACCGGGATCAGAAGATTGCTCGAGGGATTACCCCACGAGCTTCAACTACAAATTCTCAAGAAGCTTCTCGTAGAGAAGCATAACGAGAGTACGAGCAAACCCAAGAAAAAGAAGAAATCAAAGAAAACCAAGGGTGCTCCCCAAGGTCACGGTAGCGTGGCTGCGAACCAAGACCGTCCAGGTCAAGGAACGCAAGCAGCGCCACTACCCAATACGAAGCCATCAGGTGATGCCGGCGGGTGCCCCGTCGACACCGATGGTGCAACACCTGCAGATGGAGGCCTGACGTCACTCAAGGAAGTTGCGGAGATGGTGGCGCAAGATTTTGCGCACCGCCAAGCGCCGCTAGAAAGAAAAACGGAGGAAGACACCGGAGATCCGTGGAAACACGTCACGTACAAGCGCGCGCCTAAGCGAGTTCGCGAAGAACCTGCGGAGGTACTGAAACCACCAAACAAGACCTTCAATCGATTTTTTGAACTGAAAGTGAGACTTACCAGAAGCCAGACTTCGATCAAGCCATACGTCCAGTCATTCAAGATGCAGTGCTGTAAATACCTGCCTGACAAGAAAGTCGCACTCACACTCCACCGTCTAGAAAACGCCAACATCATTTCGATTCGTACTGACTCCGAGGAAGTGGCCCGCCACATCCAAGAAATCAAAACGATACAAGCAGAAGACCTCAAGGAGCTCCCCGTGCAAGTGTTTCGCACGTACGGCAATACGTATGTCAAGGGGGTCATTTATGACCTTTTTTCCTTAACCCAAGACAGAGACGACCAGACTCTAAACAACGAACTAGAATCGAATAAGATCCAGATCGTTGCAGCGCGCCGGCTTGGCAAGACCAACACGGCAATCATCACCTTTGATGGTGATCAACTGCCGCGATCGATCCTATACGGGAATATTTACAAGCGGGTTTTCCCATACAAACCAAAAGCGGTGGTGTGCGCCAACTGCCACTGCCTCGGCCATAAGGAGGACATCTGCCCCAATTCAGGGGTATGTACGACGTGTGGCCAGGCGAAACATGCGATGGTTCTCGTCCCTGACACTGGAGGGATGCAATGCGCTGGAGACACACCCTTCTGTCAGGGATGCAAGAAAGCAGGACACTTAGCAACCAGCAACAGCTGTCCCATAAGGAAAGCAACCAACATGAAGATGCGAGAGGAACACCAGCGATTTCGCAAGCAGCAGAAACAGCAAACACATCTGCACCCCGGCCCGCGGGAACGACTGATTAAGATTCCAGTACCCCCGAGTGGAGGAAGTTGGGCAGATAGAGTAAAGAACGGGAAGCAGTCTTCTGATTCCTCGAAGCCCGATGGAGCAGCACCACCAGACTTCAGGAACCTCTATCTCTACCTCCGAGCAGAGACGGAAGCCATTGCGAAGCATACTGAAGAACAACTAGAAAGGCAAGCACGGAATACCGCCGTACTACAAGCCTTGCAAGCATTCATTAAATGATAAAAGTCCTGCAATGGAATTGTCGGGGGCTTCGAGGCAGGGCGGCGGAGCTCAAGGCAAGGTACGTAGACAGACCATCAGAACGCTCTGACATCCTGCTGTTGCAAGAGACAAACACAACGAACATCGTACTCCAAGGGTACGAATCATACTCAAGTCCATCGATACCAGGGCGGGCGAACGGACACCTCGTTGACCCTCCCGGGATGGCCATGGTGTACGTTCGCCAGGACTGGCATCGGCACCAAATAAACACTACAAAGTTTTGCACTGAGAATCAGGAGGTGGTTGCCATCAGGGTATCGTACCAGCTCCAAAACCTGGTAGTCGTCTCGGCGTACTACAGACCAAGGCGAGGAGGAGGTACTCCACGAGACTACGGCTGGGTGGCCTATCTGCACAACTTGTACCCACGGGACCACAAGTTGTACGCAGGAGATTTCAACGCACAGCACACTCTTTGGGGTTACGCAAGCAGCGGAGGCGGAGCGGAAAAGCTCATCGAAGAGATGAGCAACTACCAGATGCATCTAACTAACAAAAAAGGAATCAAGACGAGGATCGGTGGCGCCGGCCAGAAGGACACTACCCCGGACCTTACTTGGGTAGCGAATCCTTACATACAGCATCACAAATGGAAGTGCCTTCCAGACAACTGGGGGAGCGATCATTTTCCAATCACTTTTCAATTTTCGTTGACTCGGAAGGCACGCGACGGGCCAGCGCAGAAACGACAAGTTAAGACAATATACTGGGATAAGTTCAGGCAAACATTGAAGGACGAGACTATGGAGGCCGCCCCCCTAGATCTAAGACTTCGGTGCGCAATTGAAAAAGCCACAATCAAGACCAAAGTGGATGAAGACGCGCCTACACCCGATTTGGGCCTGCTGCAGTTCTGGGCTCACCGCCTGCGAGCGGTGCAGACTTACAGAAAGGGACCACGCACTCCAATCAAAAGACGCAACATTACGCGAGCGACGGTTGAGGCTAAAGTCTACGCCCAGAAGCTTGGGCTTCAGCGGTGGTTAGATTACAGCTCGACGCTTTCCGAGAAGACGTCAGTGGCTCGACTCTGGGCCACCAGCCGCTCCATGCTTGGAAAAAAGAGGACAAAGGCTGCTACCGGCACCCTTGCACTCAAGATGGGAAAGACGGAAGAGGAGCTGACGGTCATGGCGGGGGACTTGTTCTTTCCGCAACCGGCGGCCGGCTCCTCTGGCTATGACTCCTACGCGCAAGAAGTGCTTGCACCAGACTCAAATCTGGACAGACCATTCACAAGGGGAGAGCTGGAGAGCGCCCTGCACTCTGGGAAAGCCAACACCGCACCAGGGCCCGACCAAGTCACCACGAACATGCTACGGAATTTACCTGACCACATCGGACAAGAGCTTCTGTGCCAGATCAATCAGATCTGGGAGACGGGACAAGTACCGCAAGATTGGAAACACTCTGCAGTGATTCCCATTGCTAAACCAGGGAAAGACAAAGGTGACCTTGCAAACTATAGACCCATCTCCCTCACGTCGTGCACGTGTAAGGTCATGGAGAGAATGGTTCTGCGGCGTATCGAATGGCTCCTTGAGACGACCGGGGCTTTCCACTCCGTGCAGACTGGGTTCCGGCCCGGCCTAAGCACGCAGGAGAGCCTAACGCTCATATCGGCGGGAGTCATCACAACAGCCACACGCCAAGCCGTGTGTGCCATTGTTACGGTGGACGTCAAGAAGGCGTTTGATTCGGTTCCCCACGCCGCAGTCATTCGCGAGGCACAACAACTCGGCCTCGGTGGGAGACCGCTCAACTTTATCCGGGCTTTCCTTGCGGGAAGAACGTACTCGGTTCAGTGTGGCTCTAGTCACAGCGAACCAAGGGCGAACCGGGTAGGGGTACCTCAAGGATCTGTATTATCGCCTATGCTATTCAACATAGTCATGGCAGCACTCCCACACGAACTTGACAAGGTGCCACAACTTGGGTTTACGATATATGCAGATGATATATCAATCTGGACGAGAGAATCGAGCCTATCCCAACAACAAGACACGCTGCAAGCCGGCCTTGACACGATAGAGAATCATCTTCGTCGCGTCGGGCTACAAGCGTCACCAGAGAAGACCAGTTTCGTCGTTCTTGCCCCGAAACGGTTACGCGAAGCCAAGATTTCCGACGCCTTCAACCTGGTGCTGGCAGGGAAGAGGATCGTCGCAGCGCCATCAGTCAAGATCCTAGGGCTCCTAATAGATGAGACCGGTGGAGCAGACCTTTGGCTTCGACAAACTATCAAGCAATGCAACTCGGCCCTGAACGTTATTCGCCGCATCTGCTCGGCACAAGGAGGAGCAACAGAAGAAGTGGCCAGGCGGATGGTCAAGGCGCTCGTGGTGTCACGCGTCTGCTACGGCGCGACTCACTGCAGGCTCACCAAAGCACAATGGAAAAGACTGGAAACGCTAAACCACCAAGCGATGCGCGTAATCACCGGTCTACCGGCTTACACGGCACTTCCAAGACTCAAGGAGAAGGCTCAACTCAGCTCACTCTACGACACGGTGCATGCGCGAAGTCGGGCCCACTGGGACTGACTGAAACACTCTAGACAAGGCAGAGAGATTCTCTGCCGACTCGGCAGTAAACAAGAGGATTGGCCAGCACTCCCGGAACAGCTTCCCCCCTGGGAGGATTTGCTGGACATCGTGGAACACAAACCCCTGGGGAAGCTCAGGAAGGGCGACACACAGAAGCAAGAGAGACTTGTAAAAGCCCACAACAAAATGGTCGGATCCTGGACAAATCCAAGTACCATACTCGCTGCATACACAGATTTTGCTCTCGGCAACGACGGCCCCGGGGCGGCAGTAGCCTGCTTTCCGGAGATCCAGGTCGATGCCAGCACGCAGCTTCCAACTAGCATGACAGTTCGAGGAGGGGAACTAGCGGCCATTCAAGTGGCCCTAGAATCTGTCCTGGCGAACTCCACTACCAGACCAAAAGAACTACACATCTTTTCCGATTCTAAGGAATCAGTCACAGAATGTAAAAAAGCCAACAGCCCGTGCCGAAGGGTGAGGAAAATAAAGAAAATTGCTGCTCGTCTCCTCTTGGAGGGGACGAAGACTATTATCAGCTGGGTTCCGGGTCACGCCGGAATCCAAGGCAACGAAAAGGCACATCAGCTTGCTCGCGTCGCCGTTATCTCCCTCCGCGAGCAATCCGCTATGCCCTCACACCAGCTGGACCACGGCTACTCCATCGCTTGTAATCAAGCACAGGAGTCCGCGGACGAAAACAACTACGACCCCGGTGAAGAAAAGCTTTGCATCAAAGAGCAATACAAGCATCGCCTGTAGGAAAGCCTGCCCCCAGATCCGGATCCCCTTCCAGGGGGATTAGGACGAAGAGGACGAGTAATCCTCACTCGCATACTAGCCAACGCCAATCCCACTCCGGCCCGGATTGCCCGGTGGGGTAAAGGACGATCAGGCACATGCGTAAAATGCAACGGAACAGCAAAGGCGGACACTGTCCACCTTCTATGGAACTGTCCATACTACAAGGACTTGAGGACAAAGCACAAGCCCACAAACATCACATCGCTGGAGGAATGGGTGCGCCCACCTCCAAGACCACCAGACAACGTGAACATCCTGAAGAGTCTCTTGGACTTTATCTTTGAGGCGAAACTCGATGTTCACATGTAGTGTATATAGTATGTAGCATAGTGCCAAGAGTGTCCAGGTCGCCGTCACCACCGACACCGCCCTTATTCCTCATCCCTTAGTTTATGGCCAATAAACGTTTTCAATCAATGTAGTAGATGGACACAAACATGTGGTTCGTCTGCTGAACCGTTGCGCGAACTGCAACCACTTCTTGGTGTTCATCACAGTATGGAGTAAGGTCGACCTGGTGTTGATACCAGTCGCTCCTTGCGTAGACAATAGCTTTTCCCGGTGGAGAAGCCGAGTAACCTGGGCGCTTGGATGTGATTGATGGGCTGGAGTAGGCTGTGTCGCCGCTAAAGTTGATGCTTGACGTGTTACTTTCCTGAAGTAGCATTACGTCGGGACGTTCATCGGGCTTGTCCAGGAGTCGTATCCGAAGCTCCGCCGCCCGTTTGCGAAGCCCCTGACAGTTCCACTGGAGTACCTTAATCATTTTCCATAAAGAATTGGGCTGCGAGTGCCCGTTGATGATTGGCGTATTCTTTATACTTCTTGTTTTCCTCCTGTAGAGACTGAACGATGGTGTTGAGTCTGTTTAGCTCTGCCTTGAGGAAGTTGCACGTGTTGCGCAATTCTTGTGCTTCTGCCGTTGGCGATGGTAACGGTGGTGGCGAGAGACCCTGCTTGACCTTATTGGCCCACAGGTTCTCACTGGGTGGTACCGGGGTCTTGACTGGTCTATTTCCTATCTCCTGTTGTTGCTGTTGCAGCTTGTGCTGTTCTCTGAAACTCTTGATGTCTTTCCGCATCCTTTTGTTGGTTTCCTGCCATGTGGGGCATTTGCGGTGGGTTCCGAGGTGGCCCTTCTTTTTACATCCCTGGCAGTAGGGTGTAGTGTCGGTACATCCAGGTCCCTGGGTCGGGTCCGTTGGTCTTGGATGGTCGGTTCCGCATATAGGGCACACTGCCGTGTTCGGGCATATATCGAACTTGTGTCCTAGACGGTGGCAGTGCCCGCAGGTTACTGCTTTCGGTTTGAACGGGAATACCCGCATGTACCTCTTGCCGTAAAGAACAGATCGAGGCGTTTTCTCTCCATCGAACGTGAGGACCGCCGTGTTTGACTTGCCTAGTCTTCGAGCGGCTACCACGTGAGGCTTTTCTGACTCAATTTCCGAATTGAGGACGTCGTCTTGCGGGTCCTCTTCCTTGGGATATATGTCATAAATGACACCCTTGCTGTGTGTACTCCCATAAGTCCTGAAGACTTGTATGGGTATCTTGCCTTTCTCTTCAGTGCAGATCTCTGTGATCTTCTCAAGAGTCTCGGCTAACTCTTTCGAATCTGTGCGGACCGAAATCGTGTTAGCCTTTTCTATGAGATGCATTGTGAAGGCCGTGGAGATGTGAGTGCCCGTGAGGTGCATTTTGAGTAGTCGAAGTAGGGGCTTGATCGAGATTTGTGAACGCGTCAAACGGATCTTATACTCGTACTGCCAGCGCCGGGTTGACTTGGCTTCCTCGGAAGTTTGCTGTGTCGGGTCCCCTCGGACCCGTTTCCTTTTCTTCTTATACGTCACCTGGGTCCAACCAACCGTGTCCTCAGGTTCCTCTCGTGTAGCAGGTGGCATCTCGCTGACCGCGTTCGATGGTGGTGCGAGTGTCCCCGCAGGTATCGAACTGGCGCGCTTGTTCTCCACTGCATGCGGCGTTGTGTCTGGTATGGGTGTGGTGCCGGCTGCGGCCGGCGCTTCTTGCGTTTGTTTTGTACCTAGAGGGTTTATCGGAGCTTTCTTTGAAGCCGATTTCTTCTTCTTCGTTTTGGTTGGCACAATTTCATGGGTTTCTCCAAGTATGTCCTTGAATATGTCTAAAAGGTTCTCCCTCGGGATACTCGCGAGAAGGGACCTTACAGCTTGTTCAACTGAAAAAGCCGTGTTTGGAATCGTGGAGGGCTCACCGAAGCATACAACGGCGGGGCACTCCATTGTTGGCTTTTTCAGTGTCGGAGTGGCAAGACTTGCCGGTCCCGCCTCGATAGGGGCGGTTTCGGCGTTGCTCGCAATCTTCGTGTCCATGGCTTCGGGCTGACCGCTTACATCGGTGGCTGGAACGTTGCTCGAAGTAGTGGGCCTTTCTTCTGGTCCTCCTGGTGAGAAAACCCCTCGAGGAAGGCCGAATAATGAGCCCGAATTTGGCAGCTCGGTGCTGGTCATTTTGTTCGGGGAGCTCAGAAAATCGCGTCCGATCTTGTCGGTAGCTTCTACTACAGACCGCTTAGAGACAAGACGCATACAAGGAACCACGGATGGATCGCTCATCTGCACGATGTATACCCCCGAGAGCAGAAGCACTACGGCGGAGACTTCAACCTCCAACACCAAACGTGGGGCTACGCACAGTCTTCGAACGGAGCGGAAGATCTAATAGGTGAGATGCAAACATTTCGTTTGTAATTGGCAAACAAGAAAGGAACCAAGACAAGACTGGGAGGAGCCGGACAGAAGGACACGACACCAGATCTATCATGGACGACAAATCAGTACATACAGCATCAAAAATGGAAGTGTCTCCCAGACCCATGGGGCAGCGATCACTTCCCCATTATCTTTGAGTTCTCGCCCACAAAGAAGGTAAAGAACATGACGAAGAAACGAGTGGCCAAGACCGTTCACTGGGACAGGTTCAGGGACGTCCTTAGGGAAGACAAATCAGAAGAGTCCAGCTTCGAGAGCCTCCTCAACAGCGCCCTGCAGGCAGCCACAATCAAGACAAACGTTGAAGAAGACGCTCCTAACCCTGATATTTTCCTTCTCAACCTCTGGGCCAAGCGACTGCAAGCGGTGCAGAAGTATCGAAACCCCACTAGGCAGGCAAGCTATTACTAGAGCGACGGTGGAAGCAAAGGTGTACGCCCAAAAACTAGACTCACGCCGCTGGCTAGATTACAGCGCTTCACTTTCCGACAAGACCTCGATCACGAAGCTCTGGGCTACGAGTCGAGCCTTGCTCGGAAAAAAGAAGACTAAAGGAGCGACGCAGACACTAGCTCTCAAACTGAACAAGTCTGAGGAACAGTTGGCCAGAAAGTCGGGAGATCTCTTCTTTCCTCAACCTGACCTAACCGGCTGCGCCCCCCCTTACTATCAAGAAATTCTGGCTTTCGATCACGAGATGGACCGTCTCTTTACGCGCGGAGAACTCGAGTGTGCCTTGAATCAGGGGAAGTTGCACACGGCACCGGGATCAGACAAAATCACTATGGCTATGCTACGAAACCTCCCAGACAACACGAAAGAACAACTCCTAGACATGATCAACCAGATCTGGGAAACTGGCAAACTTCCCCAGCAGTGGAAGCACTCCCTCGTCATTCCAATTCCCAAGCCGGGCAAAGACAAAGGTGCGCTCTCCAGCTACAGGCCAATCTCTCTAACGTCATGCACATGCAAGTTGATGGAACGAATGGTACTTGCAAGAATCGTATGGCATCTGGAATCTACGGACGCCTTCCACCCCGCCCAGACAGGGTTTCGACCGAGTCTCGGAACGCAAGAAAGCCTCGCCCTCATATCGGCTGACGTAATACGAAACATCAACCCCAACCGCGCAACCATCAGAACTATTGTGGCGATTGATGTCAAGAAAGCTTTTGACTCAGTCCCACACGCATCAGTCATCAACGAAGCCCGAAGACTCGGCATAGTCGGAAGGCCGCTGAACTTTGTCAAGAACTTCCTTGAAGGGAGAACGTTCTCGGTACGCTGCGGCTCGCACGACAGCGAACCGAGAGTGAACCGAGTCGGAGTCCCACAAGGCTCCGTGCTGTCACCAACGCTCTTTAATGTCGCGATGGCAGCCCTGCCTCACGAACTTGCAAAGATCCCCAACTTGGGCTTCACCGTGTACGCGGATGACGTCTCGATATGGACCAAGAACGACGACATTGCAAGACAGCAAGACACTCTACAAGCGGGCCTAGATACAATCGAAGCCCACCTATGCAGGGTGAAAATGCAAGCCTCTCCGGAGAAAACCAACTACACCGTAATCGCACCGAAAAGACACCGTCTCGCCAAGATTGCAGAACAACTAAACCTCGTTCTTGCAGGCAAGCGAATCGAGCCATCCACGTCTGTCAAGATATTAGGGATCACTATTGAGGAGACCGGTAAGGCAGACATCTGGCTCCAGGACACACTTAAACATTGCAACTCTGCCCTTAAAGGGATACTGAAGCTAAACTTGAAATACGCCTATTGTGGTCAGAAATAGGTTCAATATGATCAATGATATTCATAAATCATAATCGCGCGTTTGTATTTTGAACGGATGGCTATATTTTTCACCCTGATGGGCCCGATTGGGCGCGCGCTCGAAAATCGGCCATCGGAGAGCGCGATGCGTCTTGGGATATTGGGCGCATTCGTGACGTCACTTGTGCCGGTCGGGAAAGGCTACGGCGTGAATGTTGTGGTTACGAGCGTTGCCACTTGGTGGCGCGTCGACGGTTTACGACCTGTGACAACGTGGCCGTTTGAGATGTGCAAGGGCTGCACGCACGCTGCACCACGGGACCACGGCAAGTCGGCAACCACGGCAGCACTGACAAAACCAGCTCTGAGGCCGGATTCTCAAAGCGAATTCACGACGAAAAAAGTGCGTACGACAAATTTGAGAGAAAACCCGTGCTCTCGAAACGAAATTGTCGTAACCTTTGCGCAGGTTACGACAGAATCCTACGACAGCTCCGAAGCTGTCTTACGCACTTTTTACGATCAAATCAACAAGGCCGACAGCGTCGCTCAGTTACTTGGTATCGGCCACCAACGGACATTTATTTTTCTTCGTGCTCTTCTCGTGCGTCCCGACTTCAACCAGCAAGAAAGAAGGAAGGAGTACTTAAAACAGACCACGACGATCAAGAACGCAGGATCCACAAACACACGAGTAGAGCTACAACAGCCACGATTCTGCCGACCGAGCGAGCTCGGCAGAATATAGTAGGCCTAGCAGCAACATCGACTTGACGCACCGTTGCTCCGGCGGTCCTTGGCCAAGACCGTCTGTCCATGACCGGCTGGCCTGCTGAATGGAATATGCCCGCGCGACCCTTGTGGACCCTTACCGGATGAGTAGTTTGATCCCTGAACTAAATTTCAGAGGTCAATATTTTCCCCTTGTCATCTCGATCTCCTTGTTTTCCGAGACAGCGGTGACGAACGCTGTCGTCGAAAAGGGTCTCTCATTGATTCTATCTCCTTGTTTTGTGTGATATAGAGCTCAAATAAACGCCATACGGATTACCTTGGCAACTCGGTATGTACACTCTGTTATTAGTATGCCATTTTTATTCTGACTCGACGTTACGTCAGTGTCGAGCTATAGCAGTTCGTGGGAGCTACGCGATGTCGGTCTAACCTTTCTTTGCCGAGTGTCATGTCAGTATCGAGTTGCAATCGTAAAAGATCGGTCCAGAAGCGCTTACCGAAACGCGGTCTAACAGAGCGAATCCAGCACTTCGATCAAACGCGTGTGTCCGCTCCGAGTGTGAACAGGTATTTGGCATTTGCGTGGCTCTTGCTGACACCCTCGTAGTTCAAACATATCCTTTTTAACGTCGGCTTGCAGCTCGCGACTCGCAGCAACTAATACCGGCCGTGCCAGAAGCATGCTCGGGCCGTGTCGTGCAAAGAGCCGCAACGAGAACGAGCTCACTGTGGCCAACTACGCTTTGGCTTTCTCCGCCAAGGCTTTGCAAACGCGTTCAGGCTTAGGCGAATTCTGCCGGCACGCCGTATTGCCGCAGAACGGCGCTGCTATTTTGGCACAAGTGATGTCACGAGAACTTCCCCCCATCCACCAGATGAGAATTTGAAATCGTTTAATTATGTTTAAAATTAGTTCTCCTGTGTTTTACAGCGCAATATTTATATTTCCGAGGTGGTGTCTGTCCCTAGCCCATATTTATGCAACAAGATCAGCGCTAAAATTTCGTTTCACCACCCCTTTAATGCCATTCGGCGCATCTGTAGCGCAAGGGGTGTAGCGTCAGAAGAAATTGCCAGAAGAATGGTCAAAGCTTTAGTAGTTTCGCGTGTCTGCTACGGGGCTCGACACTACTGGCTGACCAAGGCGCAATGGCAGAAGCTCGAAGCTCTGAACAACCAAGCAAAAAGAATAATCACGGGCCTGCACAAGTTCTGCCCCCTGGGCAAGCTGAACGAACACGCTCAGATTAACTCCCTACACGAAACCGTTGTTGCCCGCACGGTCGCACACGGGGAGAGACTTAAGCACACACGACAAGGGGGAAGGATCCTGGAACTCCTATTAAGATGTACAGGAGACCTACCCAAGCTACCACAGGAACTCCCGCCATGGGAAGATCACGCAGAAATCACAGACAACAAGCCAAGCACGCGGAAGGGCGACAAAAAGCAACAAGACCGCCTCGCTAGGGCACACATCAAGATGACGGAGGCGTGGGAAGAAGGAACGAACGGGATCGTGGCTGCATACACGGACACTGCTTCGATAGACGGCCCAGTCACTCTAAAGACCACGGCTGTTATCTTTCCAACACTAGGCACAAGCGCAACCAAGAACCTTCCAGCCCGCACCTCGGTGAAAGGGGGAGAACTTGCAGCAGTCCGCCTTGCCCTCGAGACGGCCCTTGCATTACCTGAACCACCACCAGAGCATATCCGGATATTTACGGACTCTCAGGAAGTGGTAAAAGAATGCAGAAAATCAAGAAGCCTTAGCGTAGACGTGCGTAATATCAAGAAACTCGCCTCACTGCTACTAGCAAGAGGCACGACTACGAGAATAGCCTGGGTTCCAGCACACGCAGGAATACCCGGCAACGAAGAGGTGCAT
This sequence comes from Ixodes scapularis, assembly GCF_016920785.2. Classification (NCBI taxonomy): domain Eukaryota; kingdom Metazoa; phylum Arthropoda; class Arachnida; order Ixodida; family Ixodidae; genus Ixodes; species Ixodes scapularis. Next base: position 35,356,197 of record NW_024609883.1, read on the forward strand.
CGACTCGCCCGCGCGTCCCTTCTCGCTCCCCGTGACCGAGACGATACACCTTCACTGCAAGACCACGACCACGGCTACGCTCCCGTCCACGATCGGGCACCGGCTAGTCGAGCACGAGAGGAAGACTGCAACGATGGAGGGTACGATCCAGGAGAGGAACGTGCCCAAATCAAGCAAGAATACCAATCAACACTCTGGGAGAAACTTCCCTCAACACCAAACCATCCTCTGCCAACAGGGTTTGGAAGAAGGGCCAAGGTCCTCCTGACCAGGATCAGAACAGACACAACATTAACACCAGCGCGCATAGCATCTTGGAGCCGCGGGAAGAGATCCGGCACCTGCACCAAGTGCAATATGGGTGCCAAGGCGGACACTTTTCACTTGTTGTGGAAATGCCCCAAATACAAGATCACCAGGTCGAAGCACCGACCGAGTAACGTCGCCTCTCTGGAAGGTTGGACACACCCGCCAGGCGAAGAGGACAACAAGAGAAGCATCCTCCGAAGTCTCATAGATTTCATCTACGAGGCGAACCTGGATATCTTTATTTAGCCTAGTTTATTTTTTTCTTTTTTTGCCAGCGTCCAGACCTCGCAGCCGCCGACGCACTCCCCCATCCCTTACCCTTATTTTATGGCCAATAAACGCTTTCTGAACTGAACTCGAAAGATTTTGCAAAATGGTAGCTGTAGATGGCTGTTCTAACGGTCGACTGAAGACCAGTATTCGTTCGGGCGACGCTAGTCTTCACGTGTGGGTTGCTGTTCGTGTACTTTGACGACGAAAAGAGGAAGTCCACGGAGGAACCGGATCCCGGAACGGCGGGATCGCTGCCGCTTTCCCTTCGGCATCTCCCCCGCGTCCGTCCTTCGGCATGCGGGCCGCTCGTTGCCGGCTGGCCGGTCTCCGTCGGGTGATGGCAGAGGCCGCCACACACGTACTCCCGTTCCGTTGGTGTTCGGTCACTGAACGGAAGCTCGAACTCGCTCGCGAGAGCGGCATTCGTCCATGTTGACAGAGTCGGCGCAACGACCGCGCCACCGCGCTGCTATAAGCCACCGCGGTAACCAGTGTCTCGATCTCCTAAATACTACCGATACTGACTATTCACACTTGACGTCACTCCCTACCTCACCTCCGTTTTCGGAGGACCAGAAACGAGACTGGAGATGGTTCAGTTTCGGTTTCTTTACTTCTTTCGTAGGCACATAAATACGCGTCATAAATGTCTACAAAAAATTGGGCGGCATGCTATGTTCCCAAGAAGCATTAAAACACAATTTGAAAAAATTAAATAAAATCGTCTTCATTGTCCCTTTAAGGGCGTCGCCAAGAAGGCAACAACGACCTCACTTCTTAAATAAAGTTTTTTTTTTTTCTCTCTCTCTCTCTCTCCCCAACGAAATCGGCACTGCATACCCACGGGTGTGGGATGGCACTTCAGGGCCCGTTTGCTCGAAGTACTAACTGCGGCTAAAGTTAGCCGCACTACCTAGGTGAGGGATTTTGAAATCACGTGACTGGCTCGGTAGGGATGCGGGGAAACATGGCGGCGCCCCAGCGAGTGAGCGCCGCTCGCTTTGGAAATAATATGTCGCTGTAGCTGCAATATCGCGCGCGTTAGTCAGCAACGAATGGTGCAGGAGGCTTTCGCTTTGCCTTACCTCAATTAAACCGCAAAGCATGGGCAATGACATCGGCGCATTTTTTAGATAGTGTTTCGATTCTGGGCATTCCTAAGCCTAAATGAACGCGATAATTGTCGGCATGGCAACGTAAAAAAAATCCCTCTCCTTGGTACTGCGGCTAACTTTAGCCGCGGTTAGCGCTTCGAGCAAACGGCCCAATTCGTCCCATCAGTGCTAACATATGTAGGCGACACTGGCTGCACTGGCACAAGAACAAACACAGTGCGCAAAGTGTCAGTGTAGAATATGCTAGCCGTGCCGATACAGTAACAGACATGATCTTACACCAAATTTCTTGCGTTTTACGGCACGGATCTATCGTTGTCGCTGCCCCACAAAACAACGGAGAGTTGACAGACTATGAAACTTTGTCCCCATGAGAAACGACGCATAACTATGAAAGCACTTAGCGACGCAGCCGTTCATGCTGCAAACCACACCGCTCCGGTTTAATGCGCACTAATCTACGCGGCGTGGTTTAGCAAGTTTATAATTAGAACCATATATGTTTATTTTATATGTTAAGAGGTTGATTAGCAAATTTTATAATATAACTTTGCTAATTAGTGTGTTTTTACTTGTTGAAATTCTTCACGTCCGCAGTGACTAACAATTTGTTCTTGAAAAAGCTTATTTTTCTTCTGAACCACCCTATTTGTAGGAATTTTTGAAACTATTTTCAGAAACATCCGGTATATTTGGGGATCACCCCTTGTGGTAAGGATGTCAAAGCCACGGGCGCCCATGCGCTCATGCATCGCCGGTCAAAGTTATAAACGCGCACTTATAACTTATTAGATTCCACGAAACGTTCTTCCCGGTATGGTTATTAATTTCCTAGACTAGTGAGATGGATGCTAAGTTTTCGTACTACGTGCCGTAGAGTAGTTGCGTTATCTCTCATGGAACCGGACAACACTTTATCTTTGACTACTGGTCGCACCCACTTGATTGCTTAGCAGCTGTAAATATCTAGGTGACACAAAAACAAAATTATTTACATTGAAAGCGGAAATGAAAGCTGTAAACCCACTGGGCATGTTTTACATGGTCGCGTCCATCATATATATGCGCGAAGAAATGAAGACAAGGCAGAGGTTAAGTCTTTCAAGAGGCGTTTATTTCCGTTGAAGTTAATACGACTGGACACTGAAGCACTAGAAGTTGTAAGCACTCACTGCACTTCTAACAGTACAGAAGACAATAGAGACGACTCCGACCTGTTCACAAGGCATTTCGTACAAATCCCAATACTGTTCTGTCCTCGCGCTTGTCTCCGGCATCTGTATACACTCAACAAGGTTCTCCGCTCTTTTCGTCCGAAGTAACGCCAACCGTCTGCTGCCGCAAGACACGGAACAGGTAGCGGTCCCCAAGGTCGCCCACAATTTCTCTGGGCTCGATCGAATCAGCGCACTGAAACTCCTCGGGCACCTCGGCGTCGTCCGCGCGCAAAAAGCAGCTCTTTCCGCGAAACTCAACGATGGGACTGAGGGCAGGACTGTCCAGACCCATGGAACCATCGGTCGCGAACGCGTCACCGGCGCCTCGAAACCCCCTGCGACTACGAGGAGGGCTGGAATCGTTCTGCTTGTCCAGGCTTGCCGCCGATACCTGAGAGGAACACGGCTGGAGCACGGAATGGGTACTTTGCCTTTTCTTCTTTATTTCTGACTGTTCGCAGTCTCCGAATGCGTCGCCGTCTCCGAAGGCACGGTCGCTCTTGCTTTCTTCGATGTCTCGTTTGGAGCCCGGTACCTTTTCAGGGGAGGTCATCGAGATGTCCAAGTGATCGCCTCCATCAAGTAGTTCTGAAAACTGGGGGTCCTTGGAAGGCTTTCCCATCTTTCCGCTGGACGTGGCTGCGTCCTCCTCCGTCGTCTGGCATGTCTGTTCGAATCGACCATGGCTGGAATCCATTGCGCCAGGGAGTATCACCCCGATGTGAAAATGGAACTCTTGGACGCAGGAAATATAAATGTCACTTCCTTGTCGTCTTCGGTTCTCTTTCCTACACTTAGGTTTGTTGGTTTCGTTATACTCGCAGACAAATTTCTGGGGCTACGCTGGCTACGCAGTCAAAGCAATGGGCGCACGTGCGCTTGCACATTTTGAGCGCCGATCAAAGTTGTGCACGCGCACTCTTCACTTTTTTTGATATGGCAGAGAAAGTTGTCTACGAGTATAGCAGATGCACGGATGTGGTAGAGGACGGATGGCTCACGCGCTTCCGGAGGAGCCATTTCTTTGCAGAAGAGTAACATTTGTCGCGATGAAGGACTAGACAGAGGTGATGTTATGCCGTAATAAAATGGTGTCTTGCGTCTCCAGTGTATATTGACTGTGCAAAACAAAGGGAACATGCAGCATCTTTGAAGAGGACAGCCGCAGGTCATTTGCCAGCTCATTGTAAGACGAGCGAATGCAGTGCAGCATTCAGCAACATCACCATTTTCGCAACGAACAAGAATCTTTTTACAGCAAAGTTTCTCCAATCTCGTGTCTGTGGACAAAGTGGACAAATAAATCTCGACACAACCCTCTGGACAGCTACCGCCATCTATGAGTGACGATGGCAACCAGACAGCCGGCTTGCGGGTTGTCTGATTGCCGCCGTCGCTCATAGACGGCGGCACATAGTACAGCTCCGCTGCTCTTCCTTCTTCACCAGAGTGGAAAGGCTGAACATTTTTTTACATGAGATGCTACACCATATTCGCCGTGGTAGATGTCGTAGTGGGGTAAAGTGCTGGGCATTCTATTTGCATAATCCAGCTTTTTGTACTGGGGTAGAGAAGAGCACACTACCATCCCAGCGTTTCGACACCTCAGCGCCAAGAAGAGTTAGCAGGACAACAGGTGCCACAGATTCAAACTTTGGTAAACTGTCCTACTACAAAAATTACTTCGCAAAATAAATACAGCGCGTGAAACAGGCTTCGCCGCTCATCACCCAAACAGCACGTGAAGCGAGCTGGCGAGCCGATTGATCCAAGATCTGCGCAGTCTGTCCCACTCTGTCCTACCCATGACGTCACAAATGATGATGATAATATCTAGGCAAGCGCCCCCTGTAGTTTGCGTTTATTCCTTTTTGCAATCATCTTTAAATATAAGATATGGTTCTAAGCGCGCCAATACTTTTTGCTACAAATGTTCGAAAATATGAAAAGGATTCAACACGCCATAGGACTAGTTTTAAAGCTTCGGACACTGAGACACGGACACAGAGATATCTTATTGTCATGAGCTGGTTAAGGCGTGCCAAAGCCTAGCATTCCAAAGAGTTACATGACAGCCTTAAATGAGGAGCTTATAGACGCTTATAAGTCTCGTAACCGTGACATCCAACAACAATACAGCGAACTAACGTCTGGATGATCAGGCTCCGCATCCATTTCTGTCTTCAAATTCTTCCTTCACGAACCATCAAAAGGCCGCCATTCAGATGTACAGATTATACACACTTCGCTAATAATAGCTGTATAAGTGGCCAGCCTGAATTTCGGAAAGGGTCCACTGCACGCGCTGCCCACACGAACGACACGGGCTTGGCGGCTGAAAGATCCTTTTATGACGTAACGACTAGTCGGAGGTTTTTCGTGTTTTCTCGCGTTTAGGTACATCTTCAGGAAAAACGAACGTTATATTCAGATTCACGGGATAAAAAAAATGAAAGCCGTTTACAGCTCCCTGTAGCGCCGGATTAGAGCACAGCTCTTGAGGAGGAGGAGGGGAAGGGTACTGAGGGGAAGGTATATCCTTCATCCCTCCTCCTCACCTCATCATCCTGTCTGCTACTCCTCCCTCCGAGCAGCGTCGCCGTCGTCTCACGAGGGTCACGTGACCTCACGGAGGTCAGGTGGCGATGACGGTGACGTCATCAGTGACGTCACTGATGACGTCATCAGTGACGATGCCGATGCCAACATTAGTGAAGATGCGGATGCCGATGACGTCACCAGTCACGTCACTGATGACGTCATCAGCGAGGATGACAATGCCGATGACGTCATCAGTGACGTCACTGATGACGTCATCAGGGACGATGACGATACAGATGCCGATGACGTCATCAGTGACGGTGCCGATGACGTCACTGATGACGTTATGAGTGACGTCACGCGTCACATAATGCACCGCGTGGTTACGCCGACGCCGCTCAAGCCGGAAAAGGGCGCCTAAGAGCCGCGATCTAAAATACTTTGAAATTCACCTTCATCTCGTTTTAGGGCGCAGCTCCTAGGCGCCCGTTTACGGGTTGAGCGGCGTCGGCGTCGCCGTCGCCGTCGGTGTAACCGTAAGATCACGTGACCCCCAAGTCACGTGACCCTCCCCCCCCCGAGGTCACGCGACCCTCCCCCTGATGCCACGCGACCCCCCCTGAAATCACGCGACCCCCCTGAGGTCACGTGACCCCCCTGACGTCACACGACCCCCCTGAGGTCACGTGACCTCAAGGAGTCACCTATCCCTCAGCACGCTTCCATCCTCCTCCTCAAGAGCTGCGCTCTAATCCGGCGTTACAGGGAATTGTGAACGGTTTTCATTTTTTTTCAAGATACTCTTCAGCTTCCCCTTAAGGATGAATGGAGTATACTCCATTTAAGGTGCAACCCCACCGTGCATGACGTTTCCATTTTTTTTGACGGCTTATAACTTTCTTTCTATGTATCTTACATTTATAAAGTTAATGTCAAATTAAAGAGCTGTTCTTCAACGATACTTTAATGTCTCGATATTAAGATTATTTTTAGTGGTTAGTTAATTATTTAGCTTTTAATAGACCACAGTCTCTAATATTGAAAAATTTATTTCTTGAGTTTTAACGTCCCATCGTCCACGATATTTTACGTGAGCGTTCGGTAGGATGTAATAAAGTAAAAAAGTAAGCAACAAACTTTGCAGATAATGTATATTTTAAAATAAAAAATTAAGTTTAAAATGATATTATTTTATGGCGCTATAAAAACGGAATCACGTCAACTAATCAAAATAACGAGACATTAAATTATGAAGCATCCTTCGATATTACAATTTCCAGAACTTCCATATTGATATATTACACGTTAATAATGTTATAAAACCTCAAACGTTTCCCATTCAGTGACGGCAAATTGTAGTTTCTTGTTATAAAATGCAGATGGCGACACGTGTTCAAGAAGAGCTTGATGTGCATTTTCCGTCGTGTGCCGCTTGGAACGCCACGTGAAAGACAGAAAGAGCGGCAGATGTCAGGGTGTCAGATGCCTGGATGCTCGCAGTGTTAGAACAACAAGCGCGAGGCTGCGGGTGCACCACAGCTACTTTTGCGCGCGTTCTACTGTGCGTCGGTTCACATGCCCGACGCGATCCAAATGAAATGGGCGCCATGAAATGCATTCTGCGATTTCAGATTCCGCCACGTATGCAAAAATATTTTAATGTTTCTATCACTTGCAAAATAATTTTCGCAATCAAACTATGCTTGTCGGAATGGTTCGACTATATTTTGTTTCAAAAACCACCTCAGTGGCTCTTAAGTAGCAATGATATTAAAACAAAACACAAAACATTAAATCGTCTTGGTGTTTCTGAGCCAACGCGCTGGTCCATAAATCCATATTTGTCGGATTTAAATGTCGGCCGAGGTTCCCGGAATCCGACGGAGTCCAATCTGAGATTTCGGTTGCACGTCGAAAGATCTCCAGTTAATGTGGCGATGCAGGCGAGTTGGTTATGCATGTTGAAAGTAGTGAAAGCGCACAATAAAGACAAATACGAAGACGGAGAGGAAAACAGGACGAGCGCTGACTATCAACTGAATTTTTTATTGGAAAAAATAGAAACAGCAAAATAAAACCAGGGAAAGCCACAAATACTACAAATGTGACTAGTCATCAATGACTCGGCCACCACACGTGTCAATGAATTCCACTTCCTTTTCGTGAAGGAAAAGTGAGGGTTGACTGATACACTTATCAGGACATTCCTTCTTTATCATATAAGCCTCCAGTACCTCCCTCGCCACCTTTTCTTTACCTCTCCCAACGATTGTAGTGCCTTGGAAGTTGGGAATGCAGCGGCAATCTCTGCAATGTATGTGTAAATGGGCTCCTGTTGTTGAACGCAGTGATAAAGCATGTTCGCGCAACCGTTCATTCAAGCACCTTCCGGTCTGGCCTATATAAACCTTGCCGCAGCCCAATGGAATTTTATAGACCACGCCCACCGCACATTCCACGTATTTGTTTACGTGCTTCACTGTGCATTGCCGCTTATCTTTGTTTTTTTCCCTTATCCTCGGACATAGTTGAGCCAGTTTACGTGGTGCTGAGAATACCAGAGGTACCTCGAACCTTTCCGCCACTTTTTTAATATTGTGTGACACCCTGTGTAAGTATGGCATCACGTGGGGTCTTGCTCTCTTTTTTTGCTTGTCCTTTTGGCTTTTGCCCCTGAACTTCTTCAGAAGTTTTTCAGCCACTGCGAGCATAAGGGAAGTAGGATACCCTGCAGTTCCAAGTCTCTTGACCTGACTACAGAGGCTGTCGTGCATGGCATGGTGGCATGACTTTCCAATTGCCGTCTCTAGACATGACGACGCAATGCTCCGTTTCACCAACTTCGAATGCGCCGAATCAAAGGGGAGGATTCCCTTCTGGGTACGCGGTTTGTAACCCCAGCACACGTGTTCCCCTGTGAATTGCATTCGCAAATCCAGAAACTGCCTTGAAAGGCAAACCTGTGACCAAGTTGTTTAGATACGTAGACGATTATTTAGTTATTTTGCAAAACTGTGAAAACCTTACTGTATGTGAAGTTGTTGAAGATGTGATGAGCGTGTTTAAAGAAAGTTCTAGAGGCCAGAAGTTCACCCTTGAGCGCCAGGATGGGCAGTTTTTACAGTTTCTGGATTTGCGAATGCAATTCACAGGGGAACACGTGTGCTGGGGTTACAAACCGCGTACCCAGAAGGGAATCCTCCCCTTTGATTCGGCGCATTCGAAGTTGGTGAAACGGAGCATTGCGTCGTCATGTCTAGAGACGGCAATTGGAAAGTCATGCCACCATGCCATGCACGACAGCCTCTGTAGTCAGGTCAAGAGACTTGGAACTGCAGGGTATCCTACTTCCCTTATGCTCGCAGTGGCTGAAAAACTTCTGAAGAAGTTCAGGGGCAAAAGCCAAAAGGACAAGCAAAAAAAGAGAGCAAGACCCCACGTGATGCCATACTTACACAGGGTGTCACACAATATTAAAAAAGTGGCGGAAAGGTTCGAGGTACCTCTGGTATTCTCAGCACCACGTAAACTGGCTCAACTATGTCCGAGGATAAGGGAAAAAAACAAAGATAAGCGGCAATGCACAGTGAAGCACGTAAACAAATACGTGGAATGTGCGGTGGGCGTGGTCTATAAAATTCCATTGGGCTGCGGCAAGGTTTATATAGGCCAGACAGGAAGGTGCTTGAATGAACGGTTGCGCGAACATGCTTTATCACTGCGTTCAACAACAGGAGCCCATTTACACATACATTGCAGAGATTACCGCTGCATTCCCAACTTCCAAGGCACTACAATCGTTGGCAGAGGTAAAGAAAAGGTGGCGAGGGAGGTACTGGAGGCTTATATGATAAAGAAGGAATGTCCTGATAAGTGTATCAGTCAACCCTCACTTTTCCTTCACAAAAAGGAAGTGGAATTCATTGACACGTGTGGTGGCCGAGTCATTGATGACTAGTCACATTTGTAGTATTTGTGGCTTTCCCTGGTTTTATTTTGCTGTTTCTATTTTTTCCAATAAAAAATTCAGTTGATAGTCAGCGCTCGTCCTGTTTGCCTCTCCGTCTTCGTATTTGTCTTTATTGTGCGCTTTCACTACTTTCAACATCTCCAGTTAGTCAAAATAAACGCGCATTTTTTTTAAGGGGGGCCGGGGGGGGGGGGGGGGGAGGGGCGTGTTAAGTGATTTTTGTTGGTTTGGCTTGTGAGAAACTAAGATCGGAAAATTTGCTCTGCTTTAGCTTAGTTCGGAGCGCAGACAACGCTACGGGCTGATGAAGCCACTGAAGCATCGCCAAGAGCGCGAGGTTAAGCTGTTCGTTCTCGTTCTGTGCAAATGCGGTCCGGCTGAACTAGAGCCACTAAATAAGCTACGCTTCATACAAATCTTGGTGCTTAAAATGATGGTTGTCAGTTGTCTGGAGCTTTATCCGAAATCACAGGAAACGCTTTTCTGTCCTCCACACATGTTTAAACAGTTCGAGAAAAAGCAAAGCAATATTACGTGAGCTACCTGACACCGAATGCTGAGGAAGTTGCACTTTTGAAACATGACGATCGGCAGTTGCGTTTGATTTGTTACTAACCAACAAGATGGCGGCGCCCACAACGATAACGGGGGGTACAGTGCCGATACTCTAAGCGTAGGTCATTTGGTTTACCTCACAGGCTAAGCCTAAAGCCCCTCTATCCTGTGAAAAGTGTCGCCATTCATTGTTGTGGAAATGCTCGAGGCACGTGCCGCGCGCCACTTCTGGGGAATTCATGGCGTCTGAAATCTAGCTCAGTGCTGCGCTTTGCCGCCATGATGTTCCCGAGAGCTGTACGTCGCACGTGCCTCGTGCATCGACGAAGCTTGCACTACTTCTGAAACATGAAGGAGCTTTATCTAAACCAAGTGCGATGGGGGATTGTTGGCCGAGTGTGTTGTGGCACCGCAGACCAGAGCACGTGGAGAAATGCTCGAGCGCGAGCTCCGTTTAGGGCACGGAGCTCACGCTGCAGAACCTGTAGGGACTAAATTCCCTCGATGCCGTTTGCGCTGGTCTTTCATGTAACCTCAAATGTGCCAGTGCACGAGACCCATTTCTCGAGCGGCCCTTGGAGGCAAATGGCGGCGCAGCACTAAAATGACTGGCCCTTGAAAGAGAATGGCGGTGGAGCACCCACTCGTGGCACGTGTCTTGCGCATTTCCACAACAATGGTTGGTGGTACTCGTAAAAAACGCTTTAATCAAGGGGCTTTAGCAGGGATCCTGTGTTCAGTCGCCCATCTGCATCCTACCGTCGTGCGATCGTGTACAACATATACTGCGTAATGCACGTTAAAGACACCGAGCTAACAGTTGTACAGCACTTTTTACAATCTTCAATGGGCAACAACGTCGCCTTACAAAACTTCTGCTCTTAAAAAAATAACGACTAATTCTGAATGCTTCGTTACATTGCACTTTAAAGTGTGTTCGCGTGTTCGCGTTTTTTTTTTGTTGGTTTTTTCTACATCTTTGATTATGCGGTTCTTACTTATGAAACACACTATAGTTGTCGGACTTCTGGAAAATATTATATAACTAAGAAAATGGCACGTGAACGCAAAAGACAAAAAACAAACACATGCACAGAGGCGCACTTAGTAAAAATATTTGAAATAATAGAATTGATTATAATTGTGTTTTCAAAGGTTTGAGCGCACCGAAGGCTAAAAAAGCAAGCTCGATGCATTGGATGGTGCGCTTGTTTACTGGAAGTGTTGTTGAAGGCAGTATGCTCGCGCTCGTATGCTCCGCTTCGCTCGCACGATAAAATCAAATACTCTACTGGTAATGTATTTAGTGAAACAATGCTACCTTCTACATATGTGCAATGCCCTCAGTTTTCGCGTGATTACACGGACGCTTGTTTATCATTATTGTTTTCGTTTCCCACTGCGATTCATTTCGTGCTTTTTTGTGTGCTACATGCATTAGATACGAAGGTAATTCAGGAGCATTCTATTTCGCGAATTGTAAGAAACAACTATGCAACTTGACACGTGTGCCACAATCAATACAAAATATTTTATAGGCTTCACATCTGACCACTGGCCTGAGTAAACATTGTTGTTTGTCAAGAACAATTGCGATTGAAGCAAACAGGAGACAACTTACACCAAATTTTAGGGTAATAAAGTACTATGAACGTTAAAACATTACTGCCTGAGCAGTATATGCGTGCAAGCTTTAGCTTTTGATGCACGCTTAACATTCGATACGCTCAACGCTAGTGTAAAATGTAGCCCTGTTTCAGTCTTAATCAGCGTACCATGTGCACGCTTACACTGCATTTTACGCAACGTCAAACTCTACCCGTTTGCATCTTTTTCATTTATGCACACCACTGGTTGCGCGCATAAATCACCAAATTAAGACTTGTGCAGGATGTCATAAAACAAATTACAAAGGTAGCGCTTGGTCGCAACCAGATGCCAAAGTTTTATCCCAAACGGACACCTTATTCAAAAGTTGTAAGTGATTTTCCTAAAATTTCTATGCGAAAATGGAGCCCGTTTTTGCCCGTTTTCGGTTTCTGGTGCCCATAGAGCCCCAAGTATTCGAAAACTACGTCGGCCGCCATTTTCCCATTGAACTTTTCAGAAAATCACTTATAACATTTTAATAAGTTATCGGATCGGGCTAAAACTTTGACATCTGGTTGTTACGTCTAGCGCTACCTTTGGTCGGAGAATGAGCGTCCGGCAATGCATAGTTTATTCTTGCAATAAAAAAAAATCCTGTAATTTTTTTTGTGACACACTGTACATTGCTAGACCTATGTTCAAAAGCTATCTACATGCCCAGAATCTTTGCCTGGCCAGCCATGCATTTGTCTCTGGGTTCGTCTTAAAATTAATTCTTATAATTTATTGCTGTGAGTGAATTATTAACCCTGGCATTTTTTTTATTATGACTCCCGTACCGGTCCTACTTTGGGTTTACCGAACTCAACATTTAAACCTGAGTGTCATTTTTTTGTGTTTTCCAGCCTCGTGGTTTTGGTCGAACTAAACACCCAGCTACCTAAATGAGACACTTGACCGCCTAAAAATAGTTCATTTGTTTTGATATTTTAGGTAGTTAATTCCTCAAGCTAGAATTTTGGAAACCCATGTCTATCACGTCATCATGTTTCCTGGAAATCCACAAAGAGCCAAACACATGCACGACAAAAGGGCCGGCCCGTCATATTGCCGCCCGGAGAGCCGGGAAAGCAACGCTCGGTCATGGATTTCTAGAAGATTCGCGTTCATTTTTGCACCAGACTGAACTTTCGCCCTGCTTTCTTGTCCTCGAAAGTGCCAGTTCATCCTCGTCCCGAGCGCGCGACGCTCGAACCTTCTTTGTCGAACTCTCGACATGGTGACGCACTGTAGATAAGCAGCTGCCAGCGACCTTCTCGAGTCACTCTCGCACTCGCTCTCTGTTACGCTGCCGAATCGCCGCCTGCTTTTCTGCTGCCTCGACGCTCTTTCCTACAATTTTTTTTTTTGGCACAAGTTCACCGATTAAACCTTTATTTTTATGTTCACTATTCCTCCTCTCATCACCTTCATTCGGGACAATATAAATCTGATGACATTGAAATACTGTATGTGTAATTGACCTCTGAAATCTCCGATAACGGCGCACTTTTCAACGCGTCGGTGGTTTTGTTATGCATGTGTCTCGCCATTCGGCTCAGGACGATTTTCGCGTTTCGTTCTGCCCATATTTGCTGGAGACGTGAGCTCGGAGCGTAGGCAACTGGCCCCCTTGCACGAGAACTGGCGCAGCCGTGCGCGTTCCAAAGAAAGCTCGTGCAGAGAAGAACAAGCCAGGGACCAGGGATGTCAAAATCAGGACATAAAAACGTACCCCACTGTATCGACGCGCCACCACGCACGATTTCTCGCATTGATGTACAGGCCTGGAAGGCGATCCCACCGCTATCTATTTTTTCAGAATCACACTAACCAAGGGTGGGGTTACGCCTTTATATATACAAGACCTCAGCCGAGCGTGCGATCTCCTCATCCCAGCGCGTGCACGTTCGTCGCTTCAAAAAGTGAGCAATGCACGCGACATAAGCACGAACACTGAAAATGGAGCCTGACAGGAGCCCCTTTTTTTAGAAAGGTCAACTCACTGTACGCCATATTTGTAGGCGATATTTAGAGCGCATTCTCTGAACGAGTTCACATCCTGTAGGCTGCTAAGACCGGTAATCTTGATGGTGCGGAATTCACGTTGCAAAATAATTGCGGAAGCTCGTCGTCAGCAGCCTTGCACACAACTATGGCCGCCAGTGAACACTCCCTAAACAACAAATGCAGGTTGAATTGTTTTTAGTTGCGAAGAAAGCTTCACCTACTTTTACAGCCAGAGCTGTGAATGTTAAACTCCATGGAGCGAATTATGCGACCAATAACTCACAAACTTTGCCCGACGGCACGCTCGCTTTGCGCGCGACGTAGCAGCCATTGCGCTTGTGCCACAAGCACAACAAAAGCCGCCGGGCAAAATTCGTCGCTTTTTCGCAGCATATTTGCCCCATGGAGTCCATCCAGCCTTTATGGCTCGTTCACACTTGGGAAATACGCACTCGCCGCCGACTGGATTCGCTCACCGAAAAAAGACCGGGCCGTTCACGTTTGTTGCCGCCTTCGGAGTGCGCGGCGCGAGCGAGAAGAAAGAGAAGACCACGGAGTTTCGTAACACTCACACTGACACAGCCGAACGCCGCGTCAGAAACCCGCGCAAATAATTTATGTTTCACCGAATGGTTCAGCCCTTAACTTCGCCGTTAAAGGGATACTTCAACGAAATTTGAAATATTCCCGTCGTGTTCAAAAATAGATTGAATATGATCCACAATATCCGTAAATGACAATCGCACGTTTGTATTTTGAGCCTGGTGGCTGTAGTGTTCGTTATAAACGGCCCACTCTGGCAAGCGCTCGGAGAAGGCCCAGCGGAGACCACGTGACATCCAACGCAATCGTGACGTAGGTCGTCTCAAGACGAGCAAAGCTACGGCGAGGCTGACGTCGAGAGGATGGCCTAGTCGTTCCAGCCACCGAAGCGGCTGCTTTTGTACAAATTTTGAGTGACGGGTTAATCTTCTATAATCTTGTAGGGGGACAATAGCGACTTCTGTGACACACAAAAGGCATTCTCGGGAAGAGGGGAGTTCCTTCTGCCCCTCTTCTCTCGTCATGGCCGGAGACGAGACAACCTCCGTCACTAGCTGCCAAGGTTGCTAGACGGGCATTACAAGCGAGGCGTTAGCGACATCCACCAGGTGCTCTTTGCTAATCGTTTAATTCGTTTTAAAATTCCTTTTCGTGACTTTTTTAACAAGATATTGGTATGTTCGATTTGATGGTGCTTTTTTGAACACATATAGACCAAAATATGAGCGCCGAAATTTCGTTGTAGTATCCCTTCAAGGCCACGGTCCCACTGAATGTGCCAGTTTAGGTACTTTTTGGCAGGACATTACTCATCTCCTTTTAAATACTGTTTTGTGGGATTGATGTCATTCGAAAGGCAATGCAATCCTTTTTCATTTGATATTATGTATGTGTTGGTTTTTACTGCTCATGCGCATTTGTAGCGTTGCGAATATGATGGCGCGGACCCTCACTTGCTCCGCTAGTTTATGTTTTATGAACGATCCATTAAAGATAGCACGGTTCTAATATAGCAGTTTTGTTAAGATGATGTCGGAGCAGAATGTAACGATACCCTTTTTTGGTATTTGCACTACTTTGTTTTTTTCATCCCTCCAAATATTGCCCTAAAATTGACATTTTTCAGCAGAAATATGGTTTGAATGACCAGCGCTAGGGCAATGAAATTAGCTACAGATGTAGTGCTTATGATTGGTAATATGCAAAAATATTTTAATGTTGTGTAACTTTTTTTTGTTTAGATATGTTATATCAAACGTAGCACTTTTTTGTGCTTCGAGTCATGGTACTTGAAATGCCGCTGAGGAAATAATTAAACTATGATAAAATATTTTATAACATTAAAAGCTACAATGGTTGCCCAAGAGGTGGACGATGGTTTTTTTTTTTTTTTTTTCATTTTCAATGTCATAACGCTCCAGGAGCCCTTCAAACTTACCTGTTTTTGACGCATATCTTTTTTGGACATCAAACAGATTTATTGGCATCTAATAACATTTATTGTTTGGAATAGATATACATTGCGATGTATTAAAATTTCACAATGATCTTGCTTTGGTTTCTTAATAGGTGTAGAGCTTAGCTAATTTTAAAAGCAATTAAAAACTGTTTGGGTGTTTTGCTGCGCTACCTGGCGGAGGGCAGGCAAACTGCTGATTTCTAGTGTTCAAAAAATTTCCGAGGGCGGCGTTGGCGTCTGTATCATCATCAATCTCCGTGTCTTTTTACCTTCACATTTAAAAAAATATATTGGAAGATTTACTATCGATAAATGAATGATTTAAGTACTGGGTCAGGTTAATAAATCTAAGGCAAACAATTACACACGCGTAGCGTGGTATAATGTGTTCATCATTCGATATGATTGGAAATCAATAAACAATAAAGACGAAGAGGAAAATAACACACCCGAGTTCACTTCATGCCTAGAGTCACTAAATGAGCTTTAAAGTACCGGCACTCCGTTCCCCAAAATTGTTTTGGAAGCCGCCATTTTGGGTCTTGTTCAGGGCAAGCGCAACTGCCGATCGTCATGATCCAAAAGTACGACTTCCTCAGCATTAGATGCGGTGCTAGGAAGCTGATGCAATATTGCAATCCTCTGTCGCGGGTTGTTTAAACATTTTTGGGGGACGGAACAACGTTTCCTGTGATTTTAGATAAAGCTTCAGGTAACTGGCAACCATGCTTTTAAGCCACAATATGTCCAAGTGTCGTTACCCTGAACCGTAGCTAATTTACTGGCGCAAGCGCGAACAATGAGGAAGAGGCAGGTGGAATCCACGGGGCTTACGTCATGGCCCCTCCAGGTATTACTAAACGCAAACATATCGAGGGGCTTTAGGTATTACAAGCCTCATGAACAAGAGCATAAATAGTGTCATTAAATAAGCTACGCGTCAGAGTAGCGACACTTAGCCATATTATGGCTTAAAATCATGGTTGCCAGTTATTTGAAGCTTTATCTTATATCACAAGAAACGCTTTTCCGTCCTCCACTTTAAACAGTGTGCGACAAAGCAAAGCAACATTACATGAGCTTCCTAACACCGAATCTAATGTTGAGGATGTCGCACTTTTGAATCATGGCGATCGGCAGTTGCGCCTGCTCTGCACAAGCACCAGAATGGCGGCTTTCACAACACTGTCGGGGAAGAGAGTGCCGATACTCTAAGCGCAGCTAGTTCATTTGCTCTAGTTCCCTCGAAGCTCGTTTTCCCTGACTGAAACTGAAAGTAAATATGAATAATACACCATTATTACAGCTTATTTAGTTATAACCAACTACACATAATGAGAGGAGGAAGCGGCAGGGTAGGAGAAACGCGGGTTTTATGTGCGACCGTTCTAACCGTCTCAAAAGAGAGAACGCGCGAGCTTGCGCTGATTTAAAAAAAGGCACCCAAAGAAAAGAGGCGGCACGCTGTGCTCTTTGTTATTATGCGTCTAATTCCAAATTGTTGTCTGTATATTTATACAGCCGGAAGTTAGTCCACCTTAGTGGGCGTCTGACTCTCAGCTGTAGATGAGCAATTTAGCCAGCGCGGTACAACCGCAAATCTGGGGTCTTTAACGTGCACCACGCAGTAGTGATACACGACCGCACGCCGGTATACGGTGCTCTTCCAGATCGAGACGAGCAGGGGCGGGGTGGCTTCTGCAGCGCGAGCTTTCGCTCCAAGTGCTCCGAGCTGGTGTGCGCTAGACCATGCACTCGGCCACCGACCCCCCCCCACCCCCCTTTTGTGCGTCTAATTTATATACAGGTATTTGAAGATCGACAATGGACGTCGTTCGTCTCGAGGTAATGTAACGTAATAACATTATATAAATAATAAACTTGTTGAAGGACTGAACGACTCAATTTTTCGATTCTTGGATTGTAATATGGCGGTAGCCTATTGTACTTACTGTTGATGAAGAGCAATACGAGGTGACGAGGTAATGATTAAATGATGGGGCTCTATAAGGACGACAACATTAGTGGGTGTCGAACCACAACGTACAGTGCCAGACGTTTTTCAAGTATCGTGTACCCAAAGACTTTCTTCACCCGGAACAGAATATGGTAGAATCAATGAGGATGCTGCTTTACAACTGTACGTGGAACAGAAAAACTGCACTGTGCAGAAGTGCGGCTTATTCGTTAATAGGAGGGACGGATTTCTAGCAGCATTCCCTGATTGACTACTTGGAAGAAATGGCCTTGTTGACGTAAAGTGTCCCCGTTCCAAATTATTCTTGAAGCATACTTAAACCGCAAAGGAGTATGAGGCGAAAAATAAGAAAAAGGAGCCTGGTGTGAAAGGTCCAAATCACCACCATAGCTTCTACTATCAAATACAAGGGCAGTTACACAATACACAAAGAGAGTTTTGTGATTTAGTTATATTTACACTCAAGGGTACTGATATCCAACGTATTCAGAGAGATGACACCTTCTGGTCAACCAACAAGAGCCTTTTCTACTCAAGTTTTACATGGAAGGCCCGACTTCCGCTGAAATTCCTTACGTAGACGAGTTGTCCGACCGAATAAACTGCAATTACTCCCCGTTCTGGGAATCTCGATCTTCGTTCGTAAGCCATAGTATCATGAGATCGAGGGGTGTGGCTCTTCGTCCGCCGAATATTGCTTCGGCGGGTGTTTTTACCGTATCAGATGAGACCGTCGCGTGCTGCTGGAACAACAACCTGGCGATTCTTCACTGAACTGCTTCTTCCGTAAGCTTCAAACGGGCTTTTTTGTTTTGGTTTCGCACACCATCTGTTCTGCATGCTCGTTAGTTGCAGGATGGTAGGGTGCACTAATGTGATGCCTGATGCCTGCTTTTTTTTCTTCAAAAACTTGTTTATTTTGTTTGAAGCAAGATTTGGCGCGTTATCAGAGAAAAGTATTTTCGGTAGGGCAAAAGTAGGTAAAAGAGACCGTAGAACGTCAATGACGCGTTTGGACGCCGTGGCAGGCATCGTGTAAACTTCCAGCCACTTAGAGTACGCATCGCCCATGACTCCGCAGATGCGGATACGTTTCGCCACCCACCGATTGAATAGTGGATCGTTTTCAGTTACTGTTCATGATGGCGTTGGACTCAAGGAAGACTTCGAGTATTTCCAGAAAGTTAGCCCAGGTGCCAGGATTTTTGTCGAAAGCGGTAAGTGTTCGAAACGTCGACAACGTCGGTAGCCGCGTGTTGTGCTTAACACTGGACATTTACCATTCGCTGAGAAGAAACTTGCTTGTTCGTCTGCCACGAGTCCTCCACTATCAGGTCATCACCGCAACACCATCTCCCGACAATAACGCAAGTCCATAGTTTGCAATCACGTGAACTTATAAATTCCCGAACGCTCATAACTTGTCCTCGCTAAACGCCGTTCATTCATAGCGTCATCATTGCAAAGAAACGTCTTCCTATTTCTTCTGATGGTTTTCATCATATTCCTCCTAAGCTGTACTTATAACATTATGTGTGTCAGTACTTCCGAAAATATTGCAACGGCGTTTGTTTTCTGGGAACTATAATGTAACAAGCTTTACAACATCTTCCGGACCCCGTGAAACACAATATTTCGCGACGTTATTTTAGTCGTCATTAAAATGGTCAGGTAAGTATATCGTAAATCGAAAAGCAGTTTACTTGACGTCCGCTTCCACTGGTGTCTTAGAAGATTGAGTCTACTGAGCGTGCATTCCTGCAGAAGAAATTTTTATTGATAGAATATTAACACGTCAATCAACATTTGATTCCTTCTTGGTAAGATTTATTGCGAAAGCCCGTTACAACCGCCGAACCGCATCTCCCTATATCAGAGAACAATTTATACCCAGCCTGACATTCTCGCATACATCCGTTTGCTGGGCCACGCTACTTGAGCTAGCTGAGCACAGCAGGCAGAGGCGCGAGCAAGGCCACGAGGGGAACGTGATGGTGCTCGAGCCATCCCACTGTGAACCAATGTTTCGGCCACCCCACGGGTGCGTGTCGCCATCTATTGGTTGAACTAACGTCTTGTTCAAGATGACTGCCGTGGGACCGCAGCCTTAAGGCCCGTTCACACTCTTGCGACCGACTTCGACCGAGAGAGACCGGACATCTTTTTAAGCCTTTTGCGACTTCTTAGGACCGGATGCGATGCAGCGGAGCTGGTCGTAAGAAGTCGCAAGAGGCTTAAAAACCGGTCTTATCTCTCTCGGTCGAAGTCGGTCGCAAGAGTGTGAACGGGCCTTTAAAGGGGAGGTGCAACGATTTTCAGACTTTGGACAATAAGGAGTATTCACTGGGCGCCATATTTGTGGGTGCTGTCTAGAGCACATGCTCAGAACGAGCCCACATTAATAAGCTGCTAAGACCGGCAACCTTGATGGTGCTAAATGCACGCTCCAAAAGGACTGCGGAAGCTCGCCGTCAGCACGCACTCAGCAGCAGCGCACACGGATATGGCCGCCAGTGAATACTCCCTACAAACCGATCTCACTAAGCGTTCGGCGCATGCGTGACGCCGCCATAACTTTAGTTCACAGGGGGCAGACGACCGTGCATGCGAGGGCTCGTGCCGTTTCGTGCTCCGCACGCGCAGAGCTCCTGCGGGGTTATCGCACGTGCAGAAAGACTAAAGTTCCCTCGATGCATTGCGGCAGTGGTGGCGTAGTCAAACTGGCTGGTGAGATCGGTCTATTAGCTGCGGAAATTAATCAGTGTCACCCACGGAGCGAAGAACAGAAAACCGTATTTTCTTGCTTGCGCTAGTGTCTATATCTTATAAAAATGAGACAAATCGAAGGTCAAAGTGCCTCTCAACTCTCCACGTCGCCTTTCGAGTGACGTAGTCTGGGGGATCACGTGGTTTCCCCTTGGGTTCTTCAGAAACCCCACGCGCTTCCTCCTTGATTGTCGACTTTTAAAGGATTATCATCGTCGAAGTTCGCGGCGAGCGATCGACACAAAAGACGGTTGGCCACGGGGGTGATGGCAAGTCTAGCAGCGGAGAGGGACAGGTTTTGTTCACTTCCGTGTACCCCCAGGCTACGTCACACATCAGTTCCGTAAAGGGGTATCCACACGAAGGAGAAATCCGCCCCTTTCCTCCGCGGAGCGCGCATCACGTGAGACAGACGTCATCCCTTTTTGACGCCTCGCGGCGCCGTTCTACTCCGTGGCGGAGGCGCGGAGGCTTCGTGCTGTCAGCACGAAAGCCCCAGGTGCACGCGGCGGAGCCGGGGACGGAGTTTCCCGGGTTGTTGACGACACGAGCTCCGCCCGCGGAGTTCTCCTTCGTGTGGATACCCCTTAAAGGGGTATCCACACGAAGGAGAAATCCGCCCCTTTCCTCCGCGGAGCGCGCATCACGTGAGACATACGTCATCCCTTCTTGACGCCACACGGCGCCGTTCTCCTCCGTGGCGGAGGCGCGGACGCATCATACTCTTAGCATGAGAGCTCCGCAGGTGCACGCGGCGGAGCCGGGGACGGAGTTTCCCGGGTCGTGACGTCACGACATCCGTCCGTGGAGTTCTCCTTCGTGTGGACACCCCTTTAAAGGGATGCTGAACCGAAATTTTGATTCCACAAAACATGCGGTAAAAGCGTGCAACGGGATGCTGCAAACACCAAAACATCACTCATACAGCGATATCTCGAACGGATGACCGTATTTTTCAAAAAAAGGAGGGGCATTTGACAGAAATGTTCATGTCATTTTTCTCCGACAAGGAGAGGGAACGGCCTCGCGTCTTCTCCGCCTCGCCGCCTTGAGGGAGCGAAGCGAAGAGAGGAGGAAACCAGGTATCTTCACGGTCACGCGCCTCGTCAGCCTGGTTCAATCCCGACCTCTTTTTCCAAAAATACGGCCGTCCATCCGAGATATCGCTTTACGAGTAGTGTTGTAGGGATTGTAGTGTCCCGCCTACATCTCCTGCATAGTTTTTTCTGAAATCCAGATTTCGGTGCACCATCCCTTTAACCACCACAAGCGGCTGCAGATCGGCAAATATTTCGTTTCCTTCTTTGCGATTACGCACCGGAATAGCAGTTTTTCGGGGCAAGGGGACGAGTTTTTGGTCACTTGTGCTTGGATAAACAATATAAAAAAATACAAAGTGGCCATTCTTTCAACACTAAATTTGCTACACCACCCCTTTAAGGGCGCTACGGTTGGGTAACCTCCCCAAAGGAGTGTCAGACCTCCATTGAATTCAAAGAATGGGAGGGGGGGGGGGGGGGGCGGAGGTCAGAGACCCCTCCCCTCCTCCCATTCTTCGAATTCAACGGAGGTTGAATTCAAGGGGGGGGGGGGGGGAGGGGGTCCGGGACTAACCCCCCCCCCCTCCCCCCCGACTCTAAAATGGTAGTGCAACGATTGTAGCGTTTAAAGAATTGGCAGTTTGTATATTTTATATTGTTTGTCCAAGCACAAGTGACCAAAGATGCGTCTCCTTGCCTCGATAAACTGCTAACCCGGTGCGTAATCGCAAAGAGAACGAAATATTTATTTATTTATTTGTAAATACTGTGCGCCCTTCTGGGCGCTTTACAGGAGTGGAACGTCAGTTTTATATCATGCAAGGTTATATACATTTCTTAACACATCTTATATTTCATATGAATTTGCTAAACCGCACTGGTACACATCACGCTACACAAGCTATCAATGAATCTAACCAAGAAAAGAACACTTCTTTTACACATTCATAAACAGAAATGGAGAGTCTAATATAATTCAATTAAACATTTCTCGAATAAGGCTAATGAGTCACAATTCACAACACTTTCGGGAAGCTTGTTCCACCTTTCAACTGTTCTAACAAAAAATGAATACTTGTATGTGTCATTATTAATTCGCGGAACTTGCATAGCCCTATTGTGTACCCCCCTTACTGGTCTAGTAATACGTGGTTGTAAAAAATCAGATGTGTCCATATTTAGTAAGTCCTTTGAAAACATATAAATAACCTTTAGCCTTGCTATTTCTCGGCGGGTGTGAAGAGGTTGGAGACTGAGCTGTTCGAGCATGGTACTAACGGAGTCCATTCGGCGGTATCTCGAGAGGATGAAGCGAGCAGCCTGTCTTTGTATTTTTTCCAATTTTTCGATTCGATTGTGTCGGTACGGATCCCACACCGCGCAGGCATATTCTAAGGTGGGCCGTATAAATGTTGTGTATGCAGTCAATTTCACCTGACTTGTGGTTTTGCCTAGGTTTCGCTTCAAAAATCCCAACTTTTTGCGAGCCGTACTGCACACATTGTCGATGTGGCGATTCCATGTGAGTTCGGTTGATATCGTAACTCCTAAGTACAGGGTGTCACAAAAGTAAATTTACACGGTCTTTTTTACCGCAAAAATAAACTAGACATCGCCAAACGCTCATTCTCCGCCCAAAGGTAGCACTAGAAGTCACAACCAGATGCCAAAGTTTCAGCCCGATCCGATAAGTTAATCAAAAGTTATAAGTGATTTTCTGAAAATTTCAATGGGAAAATGGAGCCCATTTTTGCCCGTTTTCGGTTTCTGGTGCCATAGAGCCCCATGTGTTTGAAAACTCCGTCGGCCGCCATTTTTCCATTGAAATTTTCAGAAAATCACTAATAACTTTTGATTAAGTTATCGGATCAGGCTGAAACTTTGGCATCTCGTTGTGACCTCTAGCTCTACCTTTGGGAGGAGAATGAGCGTTCGGCGATGCCTAGTTTATTTTTGCGGTAAAGAAGACAGTGTAAATTTTCTTTTGTGACACCCTGTACTTAAAGTGATCAACTAGAGCTATGGGATCGTTTCCAACCCGATATGTGTAGGGTAGGATGTTCGCTTTTTTGCTAGTGATTCTGGCGGATACAGTTTTATCTGGATTAATTTTCATACCCCATTCTCCACACCATTTCTTAACAGAGTTGATAGTCGAGTTTAAGTTTTCTTGATCCATGGGGTTGCGTATTCTAGCATAGAGCAAGAGGTCGTCCGCAAACATCCTAGCTGTAACATTGGGGCTGAGATCATTCACGATGTCGTTTATGTAACATAAAAACAAGACTGGACCCAGCACCGATCCCTGTGGGACCCCCGATGTAACCCTGCGGGTGGTCGACACTGCTCCGCTGACAGTCACAAACTGTGTTCTGTTAGACAAGTAAGCCTGGATCCACGAAATTACCGGCTTATTAACGCCGTATTTTAATAGTTTTTGTATCAGTCCATTATGTGAAACTCGGTCGAAAGCCTTCGATAAATCCAAACAAACCGCGTCGATTTGGCCTCTCTCGTTCGAAGAGCAGGAAATGTCACCAAATGCACCTAGTAATTGTGTTACTGTTGACAGACCGCGCCGGAATCCATGTTGGCTCTTGTGAAAAATGTTATTTGTTTCGAAAAAAGCAAAAGATTTTTAGAAATTATGTGTTCAAAAAGTTTGCAGCTCGTGCATGTCAATGAAATGGGACGATATTTGGCTACATTTTGTTTGTCACCGGATTTGTGGACTGGAACAACCTTTGCACAAAGCCAATCCGAAGGAACGCTGTGTTGACTGAGCGACGCTTTGAATATAATTGTTAAGTATTTGGCGACCCATTCCGCATATCGCTTCAAAAATTCATTAGGAATCTTGTCTGGTCCAGCGGTTTTCTTTGTGTTAATATTTAACAAAAGTGAAAGGACACCGGCCTCTGAAATATCAATGTCTGGCATAGACGCAAGTACGCCTTCGTCGTTAATGCCGATATGCAGCCCCGCCTGCTGGTTAATGGAACTTGGGGGATACACGGAAGTGAACCAAACCCGTCCTCCTCCGCTGATACACTCGCCATCACTCCGTGGCGAACTGTCTTTTCTGTCGACCGCTCGCCACGACCTTCGACAATGCTAATCCCTTAAAAGTCGATAATCCCGGAGGAAGCGGCTGGGGTCTCTGAAGAGAGAACCCAAAGGGCGACCCCGTGATCCCCCATGTAGTCACTCGAAAGGCGACGTGGAGAGTTGAGGCACTTTGAGCTTCGATTTCATTTTTTCACATAAAAACTAGGACTCGTCAAAAAATACGGTTTTCTGTTCTTCGTTCCAGGGGTGAAAGATGAATTTCCGCAGTTAATTGTCCAAAATCTGAAAATCGTTGCATCGCCCCTCTAAGAACTGGTTACTTCGATTTAAATGTTACCCGTTGAAGTACAACACATTGCATGAAGAAGCGAGCATCAGTTCTGTACAATTTGAAAATCCACCCTGATATGAAGTGGTAGGAAAGGATCTTTTTCAACGTATCTTAACTTCAGGGGCAACTTTTGATGTCGTGCATAGTGCCACAGTAAGGGTGTGCGAATAGATGCGGTGGAATAGTGCTGCATCACTCATATTCACTCAAGTTCAAAGAAAGCTCGGGTTTACCGACTGTTGAGTGCTACAAGGAGACGGAAATAGGCCACGTCGTAACAAGAGACAAAGACCCATAAAAGGGCAGGATTTTTCGGGACGTACGCAGAATGTCAAGTGAATAAAATCAAACTAATGCACCGAGGTAAACGACCCTTCTGTGCCTATAGAAGGACCTGGACACGTGAATTCTGCAAAAAAGAAAAGCTTTATTGCAAGCAACAAATTTAATGTGTAAAGAACAGGCACCTAATTAAAACGAACACTTACACCACGTCACTCGGGTGTACCACTACTAAAAGGAGGACGACGATGGATTTCTTTAGGTTCCTCGTGCTGATGGCGGGGCCGAAAGGATAACCAATCGAGGTCGTATCCGTTGTCACCCACGTAGCCAATCGTGAAGGGTATCCGGCGACTGCGATGCATCTGGGAATTCCCTGTCCGTGACCGGTCCAGGTTCGGCCGCTGCGTCACCGACCTCTTGTGGTAGCGGGAGGACATATGGTCTTCATCGGGCTCTTTGAAGTAGCGAGGCCTCGTCGAGTGTCGACGAGGATGCCCGCGATGGACGGCTCTTTCGTGCTCCCCGTCCTTGAGGGGGTGTTCGTAGTCGATGACATCGGAACTGTCGTCAATGACGCTATGGTAGGGAGCTTGAGGGACAACGTAAGAGTCGTGTCCAGGGCGGTAGGAGGCTTTGTGGTACGAGGCGTGGACGTGCTTCGATTGCGGGTAGAGGTCGTAGAGGGTGCCCGATGGCACGTCAGACTTTGAGGGCCTCTGATCTGCGAAAACCATGTTGACTCAGAAATGCAATAGTAGAGACAGTTCAGCCGCATTCACACTGCTTATACATTTATGCGAAAGATGTTCACTCTAGACATAATGGCAATCAACCACAGACACGCCCCACACACGTTCGACGCACGCTTGTTTCATAAATTCGACGCTTCGTACATGTATGCAGATGCTATTTGCACGACCAATGTGACGAAGTCATACAGGAAAGAAACGCCTCACAACGTCTACAGACCTCGTAACTTAATTTAAGTATAGCGGAGGCAAACAACGCAAGGTGATTAGATTCTGAGCGGTATTATGAATGGCGCCCTTTGCGAATTTTCAGCTCAATTAAAAATTTACTAACAAAAAAAAAAAAAAGGGTGTGGGTACGTTTATACAGCCTGTCCTTATTCTGCCTCAACAGGTGCGGTACAACTGGTAGCCTGGAGTCTTTAACGTGCATCACGCAGTAGTGGTACACAATCACACGCCGGTATGATGCTGATCCAGATTAACAGGTGCTCTTTCTGAACCAAATTCGTGAAGACAGACAAAAGCAACATCCATGTCTGCAACAATATCCGATGGTTTTAATCCCTGGATTTAGCTGACACACATGTTATGTGAAAGGAAGAGTTAAAAAAACACTTAAAATATCTGCAGAGCTTTACACCAGTGACATTGCATTTACAAAAATTAAATTGAAGGAAAATTATAAAAGACGCTTACCTTCACTACTCCTCGGTCGTGCCAGCGCGACGACGGCAAAGGCCAGAAGAGCGACCACGGGTTGCATGGCGTAGGACCTAACAGAGCACAAATATAGCACGTTAAAACCCCGAACAGAAAGCATTCGGGTACACCGTACACCGTGCCCACGAAAAAAAACCACTGCCCCACTGTACCTGAGTCGACCGACCGACCGGATAGCTTCGCGTTACTGAAAGCGAACAACTCGAAGCGACGGCTTATACGGAAGTGCCTTCGAAGCTGGTTGGTCGAAGGAAGCACCACGTGATGCGTCCAGATAAAAACAAACAAATAAAGAGGCATGCTGCTGCGTGTCGTGGACCACGGGTTGACACGATCTTTTCCAGACAGTTCTGCCTTGCTCATTTTCAGCTTACGATGGACCGCGTCGGACGCCATACGAGCCATTCCAGCCAATCCAAAGCCGTCAAGGCATCACGTGACTATGTGCCCGCGCATCGCTACCCCTCTTCGTAAGGCCACGTGAAACTCACACCGCATCGAATTGGCCTAGATGGGCCATAGCGTCCTCCGAAGTTCGTCGTCAAACGACCCCGGACGTATGGTTACAGCAGACCGTGAACGCGGGGTTTGAGTCTTATCAATGGATCTATAGGTGAAAAAGCGAAAGGAAGCTATCGGCTTCACTTGACATTTCGGCAGACGCCAGCTCCGCAGATAGTGCGTCAATGGCTCAGAGTCACGGGCTGTGACGGCAGCATCCGCTTGCGACGTGTGTGGGTCTGAGTATAGAATCGCCGTGTCGTCGTTTCTTTTGAGCTGATAACCTTCCGGCGGACTGAAGACCTTCCTGTATGGTCCCGAAACTGACCCGTCGTATCTTTGCTCGTATCAAGCGGGCAGCAAATGGCTCAGTGACTCGGGTAATATTGAACATGACTCGGGTAATATTGAGCTCGCTTTTTTCCGAAAAGCTAAAGCGACCCAAATGTCCCCCCCCCCCCCCCCCCCCCACCGAAAAAAAAAAAAAGGCCACATGGTCGTCGTTATCAGCGCACAGGCCCGGTGAGAATATCGGAATTACGCTCTTTACAATTAAACGTTATAGCCAGCAAAAAAAAAAAAAAAAAACGATTAGTTTGTTGCCACACCTTCAGATGATTCTCAAGCGAACAATGTGAGTCAAGTTCGTTCGCTATTTATGCCAGAAACACGTACCGCCTGAGAGATAAAGCTAGGAGTGACCATTAGAAAGTATACAGCCACGATACTTCTGAACTAAAGAAGAGCGTTCGAATGCATTCTCACACATATTAAATATGAATTATATAACAAAAAAATCGTAAAAACTGTAAATATATTACAAATTTACATTTGGATTGTTTTACTAGTGTGCCTAAACACCGTCCGTCGGATATTCGGATATAGGATGTTTGCTGACATCATCAAAATTCAGCGACTTACCTTGGCAACACTGCTTCCCCTTTTGAGAAAGTTTACCAGAGGCAAAGGTGTTCGGTAGATGGTGGGGCGTAGTCAGTCAGTCAGTCAGCAACTTTATTGAACCTTATTAAATGGGCTTATGCCCAAAACGAAGGTTCGTTAGGGAGGAGAATAGGGGAGGGATCTTCTTTGCGACAATCGGGTCTTTAACCGATGCTCTATTTCTAGTGTCCTTAGAATCACTGCCAACTGTGTTTCGTAGTCCTCTGCGGCAAGGAGCACACACCAGGGAAGATCTTCGTCTTGATCGTCCAGTCTGCTTTGGAGCGTGGCTGGTATCGGGTTGCTCGGGCACATCCAATACGTGTGCGCCTAGCCACCGTCGACACTACCACATTCCTCGCACTTGTCACTGAAGAGATCCGGCCAGATTCTGCTCAGTATGCGGGGAGTTAGGGTGCTATGTAGCTGAAGTCTTCTCCACGTCGATTCTTGGGTTCGCGAGAGCCGCTTATGAGGGGCGCCCATGAACTTGCGCTGCATTCGGAAACTTCTTAGAATATCGTTGTACGCTCGGGGGCCTCTGTCGTATGGCGAGGCCCCGTAGCAGTGGTCTCCGTCCGTTGTGGCTCGGCAGCTCGTCGCCCGAATTTGTTGTGCACGGGTTACGAGTGCGTGGGCCTCTTCGTTCCCCGAGTGTCCAGAGTGTCCGGACACCCAGGTTAACGAGAATTTGGATCCTGTCTGCGGTATCTTCTTCTGAAGGATCATGCTGGCTGTCTTGCCAACCTTTCCATCACCAAAGTTCGAGATGGCCGTTCTCGAGTCTGAGGTGATTGTGGCTTGTTTGGTTCTGGATGCCGCCATGGTTAAGGCCAAGGCGACGGCTACTTCTTCTGCCTCGTCAATATTCTCCGCACAGACCGAGGCCATAGTCTTGTCGTTGGTGCTGCAGACTGCTATCACGTACTTGTTCCATGTTCCTGGGCACGGACCTGCGTCCGCGTGGTAAACATGTTTCCGGTCGCCGTAAAGCTGGTCCAGCGCTTTGGCTCTGGCTTCTCTCCTGTCCTTATTTCTCTCGGTGTCCATGTTTTTCGGTAGGGGCGGAACTCGTACCGAATCTTTCCATTCTTGGGATATTGCAATTCTGCTTGTGAGGACGTGTTGTTCACATTCCTTGATTCTCTGGAGAGTCCTGCGTCCCGTTTCCGTTCTAGAGAGCCGTAGTACTTGCGACTGCTTCTGTGCAGATCTCATTTCCTCGAAGCTGTTGTATATTCCTAGTTGTTCCATCGCTTCTGTAGACGTGGATACTGGTATGCCTAGTGCTATCTTGAAAGCTTTCCTCACAATTCCGTTGAGTTGCTTGATCGAAGCCTCGGTCAGGTTCATGTACGGCGACGCGTACATTATCCTGCTGAGGACGAAGGCTTGGACTAGTCGGCATGTTCTATTCTCCTTCAATCCGTAGCTCTTTTGTGATACTCTTCTCACGAGTCTCGCTACGTTGTTGGCGTTTCTCTTGATGTCAGCGATGGGACTGCTCCGCTCCCTCTTGATGGTTACCGTCATGCCGAGAATTCGAACTTTTTCGGCTCTCGGTACGTCGATTTTTTGCAGCTTGAGGTAAAATTCCATCTCTTCTCTTAGAGCTCTCTGCGACGGTGGTCTGACTAGGAGCGCCGATTTTTCAGTTGCAAGCTCCAGACCCATCTTTGCAGCTTCTTTGACAATTTCTATGCCGGTTTTCATCACTTTCCCCATGTATGGTGAGTGGTGCGCTGTCCAAATTGTGATGTCGTCAGCGTAGATTGCGTGCTGCAGCACCGCGACTTGCTATAGTTTCCTCGACATTGGCAGCATGGCAATGTTGAAGAGGAGCGGCGATATTACTGCTCCTTGAGGAGTTCCGCTGCCAACATTTACTGGGAAGGTTCCGGACGTGTCTCCTTCTAGCTGAATGTTTGCCGTCCTATCTGATAGGAACGAGCGAACATAGTTGTACGTTCGCTTCCCTGGTCCTAGCTTCGAGATTTGCCTGAGTATAGCCGCGCGTGATATGCGATCAAATGCTTTCTTCAGATCGATTGCTGCTAGAACGGTCCATTTCTTATTGTCTTCTTCCTCTCTTAGCTGTATAAACACGTCCTGCGTCGACAGGTGTCTTCGAAATCCGAACATATGGTGCGTAAACAGGTTGTTCTCCTCCATGTACTCTTGAACACGTACTTGAATAATGCGTTCCAGTAGCTTGCCCACGCAAGATGTGAGGAAAATCGGGCGCAAGTTTTCCAACATGAGTAGCTTGCCCGGTTTCGGTATAAAGCAGACCGTGGCGTGTCGGAAACTGCTTGGAATGTTTCCGCTAGTCCGTAGCTCGTTAAAGTATTCCGTGATTAGCTCCACGGAATTGTCGTCGAGGTTTCGTAGCCTGCGGTTCGTAATCTTGTCTTGGCCTGATGCGGAAGTTGTTTTGACTCCAGCCATGGCCTTTCTGACTTCGCATTCGGTGATGGGCGCGTCCAGCTTGTCGTTTATGGCCCCTCGTATTCCGTTGGAATCTCAGTAGTAGATGGCGGAGATTCGAAGTATTGCGTCCTGAGTTTGTTGTAGATTTCGTCATCCTTGAGGTCTCTGACGAGTTTCGCTAGGAGTTTGCGCTTCTCGAGTTTGGTATCTTCTGGCGCCAACATGCGCCTGAATAGGGTCCATGGACTCTTGGTGTGAAGCCTCCCCTGCAGTTCGTCACAGATTTGCTGCCACTGTTGTTGATTTAATTTCTGAGCGTGTTCTTCAATCTCCTTACTAAGCTTGGCCGCTTTTTTCCTCAATTTACGGTACCGCTTTCCGGTGTTCCTCCATCGTCTGTGTATGAAGCGGTAAGCTTCTAGCATATGCTGGAGTCTACTATCCATAGTCCGGGCTTGGGTGGGATTTTCTACTTCGGTCGTAACAGACTCGTGATCTTCGACTAGCTGTGCGCACCATTCTTAGATCGTGTGTCAACGGCCTGTCTTTCCGCTTCTGCCTGAACATGTCCCAGTCCGTGCATTTCTGCGTTGGGAATTTCGCGCTCTTGTATCCGGGCAGGGGGACCCTCGTCTCGATGACGTAGTGATCGCTGCCGAGATTTTCACGCGTGTTCAGCCACGTGTATTCATCGATGTTAATACCAAATGTGAGGTCCGCGTTCGTGTCTTTCTGGGCACTGTTTCCGATCCTGGTGTAGTCCGCAACTTCGTTTAGGAGAAAAGCTTCGTGCAACTCGGCTTGGTTGCCGATTTCCCTCCCCTTGGGTGTGTCTCTGTCGTGTTGTGCGCATTGAAATCGCCCAGCACACGTGTCGGATTTTCACCCGCTACGCGGCTCGTCTCCGCAAACACCTTGGCGCATGCGCTCGTGGTGTCTTTGGAGTTCGAATAAATGTTGCAGATGAATAAGCTTTTGTGCTTATTTTTCTTCGTTATAATTTCCGTGACTATTGCTTTCACCGATTCATCCAGGTCTACTTCGTGTTGCTTGACTGGGAGATGTCGTCTGACGAAAGTAAGCATTGAATTTTGCGTACCCCTGGTCTACAGATTCTTGCACCGCTATAATGTCCGGAGGAGTTTCTATGTCCATGATCAACATCTTGAGCGAGTTGATCCGGGCGCAAAGTCCTCCGCTATTCCACTGCCACACGACGATGTTATTACTGTTGTCCATTGGCGCGTTGTTTGAGCCGCTCGAGCCGTTCGAATACGTTCTGGAAAGCCTTGTCGTGGTTATCCTTCTCTCTTTCGTTTCGTTGAGCATAGCTTCCAGCCTAGCTAGTCCCGCCAGGATGGCGTTCTGGTTGGGCTCCTCTTTTCTTCTAACCTTCCCGGGCCTGCTGGTCTTGGTTTCGTCACTTGTTTGTACAGAGTTGACGGTGCTCTCTTAGTCTGTGCGTTTGCGCGGACGTACACTGGGCAGAGACGGAGGCGGTGCCATTTCCACTTCTTGGACTGTCGCCTGTTCATTAGGCGGTTCCGTAACCAGTGGGTTTGAGCCGTGCCTCTCCTTTTGTAGCTCCCGTAAGAGTTGCTGGTTGAGACTTCTGAGCTCTTTCTGTTTTCGCAGGCTCTCCCCGTGCTTGCGTACGAGGTCTTCGTATTTCTTTTCGAGCTCCTTAATTATAGGATTGGAGTCTTGCTTCTTGCTTGCGCCTTTCTTCTTGCGGGGGGTTTGAGCGTAGCTCAGCTCCTCTTCCGAGTCTTCTCCCGCTGTAGTGACGTTACTCAGTTCTGGAAAATTCTTCTTTCCCATGTCTATTTTCACCGTCTTCCGATCTTGTTCTGGAGTGCTCTTCTTCGGAAACCTCGGCTCGGGCAAAGGCTTGTACCTGTCCTTACATTCCTTTCCTCCGGTGTAGTGGCTGCCGCCGCAGATGACGCATCTGGGTGTGCACGTATACTCCGTGCGCATGCCTAGAATTTTCCTAGGAAAGTCGTGCTCCTCGCCGCAGTTGGGACAAATTTGGCTGAGTCCGTACGGGCAGGAGTCTGCTCGGTGTCTTATCTCTCGGCACGATGTGCACGCTTGCTTTTTCTCTTGGTATAGGTGGTACCTATTGGCACAGCAGTAGAATACTATAAATCCAGGAAGTTCCGTGGTGTCGAGGGTGACGAGAATCGAGGTGGTCCGGCCCATCCTCTTCGCGTCGGATATAGGTATCTTACGGTTTTCCAGTTTGAGTTGCTCGTAGATCTCCTGGTCCGTGAACGGGATAGAAATTGGGAGGCCCATTTGGAGACCACTATCCTTACAGACTCCTTTCGGTTGGCCGTGTACGCTTGGGTTTCTACTTCTGCTCCCTGGTACTTGAGTGTGGTGATACCCAGGTACTTCTGCGCCCTTTGCTTGTTGTTTGTCCTGATGGTGATCGTGTTGTTCATTGTGTTCTTCGTCACGAGGTCCGTGCCGATCATGTCTCGAGGCGATACTCCGGTCGCGGTGGCGATCGCGGCCGTGATTTCACCGATGACGATAGTCTTCAGGTCCAGTCCTTTCGTACGAATGATGATTCCGTATGCTTAGTCCTCGTCCTTTATAGTGGTCCGGAACCTACTCGACAATTTGACTCGAAGCTTCTTTCCACCCACAGTCCTCCATTGCGACTTCTCTTTCGCCGCGTCTGTTTCCGGGGAGCTGTCTTGCTTCTCCTTTTCTTCATCGCGCTTGATGTAGTTCATGAGTGTGGCTAAGTTTCGCTGCTCCCTCGTTGCGACCGCCATGGCGCCTCGCGAGGGACGGAGCGTTACGCCTAGCGCTAGGCCTAGCCGCCCGACTTGAAATTTCGTCTGAAATAGGCTTTTCTTGCGAAATTTTTGTGTAAAACGACGATTCCGTGGCTTCGCTATGTCGTCCGCTGATCGAAAAGAGTTAAGACTCACCCCCAAGGGCCCAGGTTCCGCGGCGAAACGCCGAAAATCCAGGAGCGCAAGGGAGACGCGTCCGCACTGCTCGACGTCTCGAGAAAGTTCCTCTCTTGACCTCTGGCGGTCATGGCTAGTCAACAGCCATTTATGAATTCAAACAACACTCTTACAGTCCTAATGAAGTGCTGCAGCCGGCATGGAATTGTACTTTATGAGAGAGTTTTGGTATCGCGTAACGAGGCGTCATTGTCATACACCATTCCAAGACCGCAATTTCGGACTCCGCGCACGCGCAGTGTGAAACACGCAATGTCAACGCGAACACAGTGCTTGCGTTCGCTCGTATACGCAATACTAAAACTTCCTCACTACTGTTTCACCGGTTTTCCAACGCAAACGAAACGTGCTGCTGGGAGCAGACGTGCAAGCGATTAGGCGTCCTTGCGAACTGGATAGGCTGAGATTGGCAAAAACGACGGCGCTGAAAAGTTGAAGAAAATAAAAGTTCTAAAAAATTTTGAAATAAAAAAAGAAAAGAAAAAGGGCATCCTTTTTGTTGTTTGTCGTGTATATCAGGATACTTGGTCTGGAAGGATTGGTAGCGAGTTTGGAAGTTTGGACGATTGGGGGGGTCAAAAGTCGAGACATTGATAGTACCATATGCTTTACCCACAATTAATGTTACTTTACATTGATTTCTCAGAGTAGCTAGCATTTTTTAATTGTATTTATACTATTTTTATTTTATAATTTTGTTAATTAAACGTGCTGCAATAGACACCAGCCATGATAATTTGCCAACTCTTGATTACCATAGTCGTTCCCGCGTTTTAAACTAAATCATAAACAACAACTTATATTCGTGCTTCGAAAACTACGTATAAAATATCATTATTGTATTATTAATAATGCAAATTGCGATAATCTAGGCCCTCAATAAACTATATAATTACAAAAATACAATATTTAACCATAATTGTCGTTACAGAAAGGTCACATTTTGTTTTATTTTTAGAATAAAAAAAAAGAACTCTGACATGGTTATTAATATTAACAATACTTATATCCCTAAAAAGCGTGTTGGTGAGGTATACAAGCTAACAGAAAGAATAAAACACGTAGAAGACGAAACACAGACGAGTACATTTTTTCAACTCCTCGGAAGAATGTACTCGTCTGTCTTTCGTCCTCTCTATGTTTTATTATTTCTGTTATCTAGTGTAGACATAAACCCTGCATGTAATATAAAGTCCTACGCGTCACGCGTTGCCTTAGTAAGCACACACACTTCTGCCGTCTGACTAAAATTAAATTTCTGACTTTATGAAGTGAGAAGAGCGTTTCTTAATTAATACGTTTTGTGAACATTTTTGAAACTCATCACCCGAGGCGATATTCTGTAAAATTTGGATTGATTTTGTTATTCTTGTGCTGGGAATAATGCTAAAACAATTAATCATTTAAATGACCCAAAACTACTTCAAGGTTCCGCAGTTCATTTTTTCAAATGACAATTACCTGAACGAGAAAAAGCAGCAAGAACACAGAAATGTCAGCGCTGATTTTATTCAATAAGTACAATATTCTATCTGAACACTGAACACTCCAAAATATTTTGAAGTGCCTGGATCTGAAACGTATGTCACAAAATAGAGTTTCAGGGAAGAATTTCTTTAACTCAATAATTAGGCTGTGAGGGACATCTTGAGTTAGGCGAGAAGCGAAAAGCAATACCTACACCGAAAAATTAAGCCAGAAATAGAAGTTAGTTTCGGTTTCGTTCCTGAATTAAAACGTGCCTCCTGGCGTAAATTTTACGCTGAACACCGTTTTCGTTTTCCGGATAAAGGGGTTATCTCCGTGCCTAACAACCTAGCTTCCTCGTGTGGGCGAGAATAATTTAAGCCTCTCAGTGAAGCCAGCACATAGACAGGCTCAGCAACTGGTGTACCAGCCCGCATCTCCGACCCTCACTATAACCGCCATTTTGGAAAACGAGTGGCGCCCCCTATAGACAGTTGGAGTCGCGACGCCAAGCAGAGTGTCCCAACGGTCTCAGATTTTGGCCTCGCAGTATAGCCAGCCGGCAACGGCCAGGCGGCGCCAGCAGGGTGAGAGCGTACGGTTATACCCTCTCTCGTTGTAAGTTGGCAAAGGGTGAATGATAAGCCCCATATTCCGTGCCGAACGCTTCGAAATGCGCGACGTATACGAGCGCAACGCACAGATATTGGAACATGATGCAGCGAAAAGACTGATACTTCTTCGGAGTTGAGGCGCGCTCCGGTGATACGCAGTCACGTTCCGATTGGCCCGCCAGGGCCGTAGCTTCCGCTCTACTGGCATGTTACGCGATCACGGCTTCCTGGGATACCCTGTATTTCTTGTTTCAGACACTAGGCTAAGCGGCGCCACCAGAGTAAAAGCTCACGTTTGAACAATGCAGCCGCCACTCCCAGGGGTACCCAATATTTCTTGCTTCAGTCGCTAGATGGCGCCAAACCAAACAGCATTGCAGGTTGCCTGTTGCGGGAAGCGACCGTCACCCTTGCAGAAGACGCTAGGGGAGCACGATCATGAGCTTATGAGGCGGCGCTTCACGGCGCACGCGCCGTCCGTCGTGCGTCTCCCGAGTCCTTCGAAAGTGCGCCCGTGCGTGCTGCATTGTCGTCGTGTCGTGTGCTTGCTCATGGCTGCTTTGAAACTGCACTCCCGTTGTGAAAATGACGGAATTGCACATATCTAGATGGTACACATAATGTCCGAAGGTTCAAAAAAGCTTCCTGTTCGTCATACTTGAGTGCAATATCTACATTTCGCTAACGCAGGACCCAATATATGCCCCGGCCGCCTGAAAACCGGCGCTTTTCAAGGCGGCTTTTCCTCAAGCACGAAAATCAGATTTGGCGCACGTGTTTGACCCCTTCTCCGCCAATGAGGTGTTGGCGGCACAAGGAAAAGGAAGGCGGTAGTCTGGCTGAGCCATTTAGTTTCTTTAGTAACATTAACGAAACGGGATAAGGAGTATTTCTTCTTGATATCGCAGATGATCAGACAAGAAGCAATCGTCATAAGACTATTTCCAATTTCCAATTGCATATACTATATCCTTAATGCCCAATACTGGTTCCACTCTAACGTTAATAGCTTGCTCTTACTTTCTGTTGGAAGGTCTGATTGAGCAGACAAAGCAATTGCAGCGCAGGAACCGGTGGCCCGGAGAGTTTAACGATAAGGGATTCGTTCTGTCTTTCTTTTTTATTCACCTGGGTGATCGCATCACTGGAGCGATACATTTTCAGAGTTTCACTTTCAATTCTCGTCTCGTTCTTTGCATGAAAGAGGCTCTCCATCCCCTGTGTCACAATTCTCAATCCAATTTTCATTTCCCCAGTTTTAACCCGTCTTTTGTTGCTCTGCACGGACGCGTATATTCATTTCCGAATTCGAAATTTAATTAAAAAAAGTATCCATAAACAAGCAAAAAAAAAAATCTACGTTTCGTCGTCTTCGGTGTCGAAAGATATCTTATTCCGAAGGGTTTCGACAGAAAATTTTGAGACGTGTTGAAAAGAACAGTTCCAGCACATACGGCGGCCATTCTATGTGCACGTTCCTTGCTGCGCACATGCCTTAAAAATACCTATCCGGACATTAAAGTTCGAATTCCTAGAGGCTGAAAATGTTGAGCTTTAAACTTTTGTATGTACACCACGGCTACTTCCCCATTTGGCATACATCAGTATTTCATTAATTTCATTTCATTTCATTTCATTTATTGTTCCCTTAAAGCGCCCGTAGGGCTCTACATAAGGTATGGGGGGGGGGGGGGGGGAGGCTTTGACAACAAACAAAAAAAACAAAAAAAAAGGAAAAACATAGGGTTAAAGGTTGCTAAATATCAAGAAAAGTAGCGAGTGCAGCTCTGAATCCAGATGAGTCTTGAATTGTAACAATATGTTCTGGCAGAGAGTTCCATTCTGAAACTGATAACTGCAGTGGAGAGAATTTAAAAAGGTTTGTCCTTGGTGTTACCATATGAATTTTCTGAGAATGGTCCGTACGTAGAGAAATGTGACGAGCCAGAGGACAGTAAAATTCTCTCTTTAAAGGGGCTTGATAATACAAAGCGTGTAATGAAACTAGTCTGGTCAGTTTCCTTCTTTCCGCGAGCAGTGGAAGGCCGAATTCTTTTTTTAGCGTAGTAATGCTAGTTTGTGTTGTTTTTAAGAATGAACCTAGTTGCCCTGTTTTGGATTGACTCTAATTTCTGTATTAGGTAAGCCTGGTGGGGGTTCCATGTTGTAGGTGCATACTCGAGCTGCGGGCAAACAAGTGCATTGTAAGCTACGAGTTTTGTCTTCCAGTCAGCCATATGTAGTGTTCGTCTCAAAAAACCGAGGCTTTGTTTTGCCTTTACAACGACGTGATTAATATGAGCTTGCCATGATAAGTTTGACGAGAAGCGAACCCCAAAATATTTGTACGTGCACACATGTTCAATGGGCGTATTAAAAAGAGAGTAGCTAAACACTGTGGCACTTTGCTTAGTGTTAAAGTTTAAGAATTTTGTTTTTAAGATGTTAATTTACATTTGCCACTTTTTACACTATGTTTCTAGGGTAATCAAGTCATTCTGAAGTTGAATGCAATCACTAATGCAAGATATCTTCCTATACACCACACAATCATCAGCGTACAAACGGATGGTTGAAAGAATACTATCGGGTAAATCATTCACGTGCAAAAGAAAGAGCAGTGGACCCAGCACGGTCCCCCGCGGCACTCCCAATTTTACTTTCTGATGTGATGAAGATTTGTATAATCGTGCGCTGTCTGTGATTGGTTAGTTGTCGTACAAACATGCTCAGTGTTTCATGGCATCGAACATGTTTTTATTTTTCTGATAGTCCATATTATATCTCTTTGTCAATTAAGAAACGTAAGAAGCCCCTAAAACGGAACGGAAACGGCTACCGCAGATTGCATCCGCAATCTGCGCTAGCCGTTCCCGTGACATGTATAGGTCTCCTGCATTGCCCAGGGTGCGCTGCGAAAAGCATTTTATTTTGGGCAGTACAAACTTACGCGCCTCAAACTTTCGGGAAAAGAGTGAACCCCTCACTTTCTGTTTTGGCTTTCTCTTTTGCTTCCTCTATTGTTTTGCTTCCTTTTTTTTTGCGTTCTTTACGGGGTCAGTTTTAGCGTTTGGCAGTGGGGACGTGTGTGGCCTTTCCCAAGGGTCTTGCTAAAGCATTCCCTAAGGATCCACCAATGAATCTTCCTTTAATTAATACTGCGTGCGACAGAAGCTGGTGAGAAGCGGGCTCGCCGAGCCCGCTTCTCACCAGCTTCTGTCGCACGCAGACTCGCGTCTGCTTGACGCCTCTTGCGCCGCATACCGGCCAGCCGAGCAAGGCGCTGCTCCCGATCCTCTGCCTCGTGCGCCCGCCTGGCACGCTCAGTAGCGGCATCCGCTGCCTGACGCTGCTTTTGCTGTTCACCGGTTTCCCGCGCGCGCATAGACCTCCTGCGTTGCCCAGGGGGTGCTGCGAAAAGGGACTTGTTAGGACTTGTTTTGGGTAGTACAAATTTTAGCGTCTCAAACTGTCACGCATGCAGAAGCGTGCATGCTCTGGTGCGGAGCGCGAGATCGCGATGAAAATACAAAAAAAAAAAGCAACAAAAATTCGAACGCCGTCAAAGCTAAGACGCTAAGAGCGAGCCAAGAGATGCCGTTTCACGCGTTTTAAAGTAGACATGAAAATGAAAACAAAATGAAAGCGTCGCGACACAGGTGTTCTGACGTCACCACCCAGAGATAAGAGACGCGTGCCCTAGTGGTGGTGTCATGAATTTGGCACTTTCGATTGTCTTGCAACGTTGAGTCGGGCCCATTTCTGGCGTCTAAAGGTGTTTTTTCGTTCTTAAGCACCACACAGAATTAAAAAAGCTCAACCAACGTGCCATAAGAAGTGCGAGGCTCAATCAGGTGAGCTTGGACTACCCAAAATGAGGGCGCTACAGCTTGTTCAAAGCTTCAGTGCAGGAGGCCTATTGGCTTCCGCCCCGTGACGTCGCCTCCCTCTCGCGTCTGCCCTTCACTAGCCTCCTCCTCTCTACGCGGCGCGCTTCTCTTTCCACTGTTTTGTCCGCGGACGGACGGCGTCAGCTTTTCCCTGTTATGTAGGTGCTAATGCTAACCCAATAAAATTCGAACGCCGTCGTAGCCCAGTTTAAAGATAAGACGCTAAGAGCATGAGCCAAGAGACGCTGTTTCACGCGTCCCAAATATTAAAAAAAAAGAAGCCTCGTGACCCAAGTCTTGTCGACGTCACCACACAGAGATAGGAGACGCGCACCCTAGCGGTGGTGGCATGAATCCTGCACTTTTCATTGTTTTATGCGGCTTTGAATCTAGACGGGTTTGGACGTCGGATAACGTTCATCCGTTCTTCAGAAATTCAAAGACGGAGGAAGAGCTGGGTGAAATCGTCACAAGTAGTGCGAGGCCCAATCAGGTCAGCTTGTACTACCCAAAAAGGGGGTGTCACAGTGTGTTCCAAGCTTCGGCGCTGGACGCCTATACGAGTTCGGGGCGGGTTTCCGCGTTATGTGTTGTGACACACGGATTTGCAGCGTGTTCTCGCGTGTTCATTGCACCGTGAGGCGCGAATTCGCCGTGTCCGCGATCCGCGGTTTCAGTTCGCGTTTCACGTGGTTTGTTGCGAGGCTTCGGTGTTTCTCACTCGTTTATGATAAAATTTCACTGTCGCATCTCCGAGGATCATCTACCCCATAATTTTCACGCATCTCTTATTTATGGGTGGGCGTTCTTACAAATTTTACGTATAAAGAGAAAGGTACGGAAACTGAGGAAAACAGGCGAACGCTGTACAACATAAATCTTGGCTACCTCTAATTTATGTAAACCTTATTACAAGAAGAGAAAGAGTTCTATTTTAGTCCGGCGTCGGTTTATATATTTTTTTTCATAAATCTGTTTGACCGTCAAGCTCGTCGAACTTTCACATAGGGACGCCAGTAGGCAATAGACAATGGTCAAAAATAAAGTCATAAATGTAGGCCACTTTTTTAAGGGTACGAAGCTTACAGAAACACCACCAAGCTAGAGAAAATGTTTGCGGGATTTTGAAGAAACCGCTCACGCAAGTTGTGTGTCAGGCATTCTCATGCTTGAGAAACAAATAAATTGAAATGTAAAATTGGAATAGGAACAACAGCGAAACGAACTGGCGGTATCGGTTACGCACTACCAAAAATCGTTTACCCTGTCGACGCCGCTCAAAACTTCGTATGCAGTTTCCGAAAAGAAAAAAAAATGTTTGTCCAAAATCACTTTTGTTTTTCAACCCAGTTTCGCTCGGTTCAATGCTGGACCCACAGTTGCTTTTTCCCCGAGGTTGTTTGTTTTTCTTTATTCCAACCCGACATTTGATGCGGTGGCACTTCCGTCGGTTTTGCAAGGGAAAATATATGCCCCTTCGCTTACGGTTCTGCAACCTAAGGAAGTCCGAACCGTTTTTTCTCGAACGTGTTCGTTCGCTCACTCACTCAATTCTCTCCCT
The DNA here is from genome assembly GCF_016920785.2 of Ixodes scapularis. Taxonomy (NCBI): domain Eukaryota; kingdom Metazoa; phylum Arthropoda; class Arachnida; order Ixodida; family Ixodidae; genus Ixodes; species Ixodes scapularis. Next base: position 35,397,154 of record NW_024609883.1, read on the forward strand.
GTACGAGAAAGCAAATAAATAATAACAAAGAGAAGAAGGAAGGAAGTGATGGCAGACACGGTCAACCACAGGAAGCTCGCAACGCGGAAGATGGACCGAAGCTGTCATTGCAGGTTTCGCTAGACTTATCATATCGGGAAAACAATCTAGTTGCTGACGTCATCCGCTCAATTCACCAATCGAAAGCCGAGAGTCTGCCACGTCACTGCCACCTCGATCGGACGGCACCAATCAGAGCGCCAGAAATGAGCCGATCACGATGACCGACTCTCCTTCAAACGCGTGTGTTGTCGTCGATGTGCCTTCTCCTCGATTCATCTTGAGCTACACGCGGAACTACAAGAAAGGAAAAGAAAAAAACAAGCGCTCACGTTTGGACATTCATCCTCCATTTGCAATCTAAAAGCGAGCGCCGTTTTGCACAATGGCTTTTTCGTTCAACTGGTTCCGACCGAAACGACTTCACTGTAGCGTCCACCGCCGCTGCGTCCTTCGACGCCATTGGGTTGTAGACCTGCGTGGTGCGGAATTCGAGCCCCGTGATGCTTGGGGAGTCGTTTGGAAATTGAAAGTGCTGCTTCGGCTCTCCGATCTTTTGGTATTCTCAGCGTCCGCGTGGCCGAGATACCGACGTTGGCGAGATGCCTCGTGTTACTATTTATACATTGTAAATGTTCGATTCCCTGCCTATGCCACATTTGACGATACGCTTCTCGGCGCATGTTTCGTTTAGTGGTTCGTACTGCCCGCGTCGGGTTGCGCAGTTCTTTCTGTTTGTAGCCACCAGTCGTGCATTCTGTGGAGCAAGAGAGAGATCGTCGTTTGTATATATGTGCGCGCTTGAAAGCTCGCGCTGCATAACCCAGTGATCCTGAGTTTAACTCCTGCTCATTTCATCTAGATGAGCGTATCGTATATGCTTACCGGTCTACGATTGTGTATCACAGCTTCGTAATGTATGCTAAAGACCCCGTGCTAGCGGTCGTACTGCACTTGCTAATCGCAGGACTATCCCCTTCTTTTCCTCGTTTCTCTCTCTCTCTATGGGGGTGGGGGGGGGGGGGCGCACACCCCCCCCGTTAGGGGGAGGGGGGGTCGTGAAGGGGGGAGAGGTGCTACATTTCTCACCTACAGCGGAGACAGGAAAGACCCGTTGGGCACGACCAACTACCCGTTGTCTGCACATACACACGTCACAATTGCTTTATTTGTTAATTGTGACTGCGAGAACGTCGTACAAACGCACAATACACTTTTGGTTCTGTTAATGCTTTTCAAAATTACGCGATCTTCAGGTAGATGTGGATGTCCTAGCACGGTAGTGTGCGTCCAGGACACAATGAATCTAAACCAAATCAAAATATATAAGATAGTTATTTACAATTCTATGTGTGTGGTATATCATCAGGCACGTTTTGGGGTGTTTGCTTTCCTATCGTATTTGCGTGGTTTTCGAAAATTTATTTAGCGGGGCGCCATTTATATTTGTAAAGCTTCTTTTGTGCGAGTGCATACACCTTTCTCGTTTGCTCTCGTTGCAACCACCGGGTAGACACATCCGCCATGGGCGGCGAAAGGAGAAAAAAACATTTTAACCTGTAAATACTAGTAAGAAAACATAGGTGAGAGAAAACGAGAATGGGTATAGGTTACGCTTATCCAGTGACATTATTTGCGTTTACAACCCGAACGTCTTCTATTGGCGTGGCGACGGCAAAACAATGCTTTCGCCCATACTAGAAGTGGCGACATTTAGGATGGCGGCGCACTTGTGGAAAATATGTAGAGGCAGGCAGTGTCGTGAGGAGCCGACCCGCGCACGAGGCACGTATCTAGAGCAACCCCTGGAAGCAAATGGCGGCGCAGCACTGAAATGAGCGACCCTTGGAAGCGGCGAATGGCGGCGGAGCATTGCTCGTGGCCCGTGTCTCGCGCTTTTGCACAACAATGGTTGGCGGGACTTGTAAGGGTGAATTTTATCGTGGGACTTTAGTTTTATGATCGCAGTCTGGGTTGTTACGTTCTGTAGACAGCAGAAAGGACTACGCGCGGACAAAGGCAAAATGACAATATTAGCTCCATTCACCAACACAGTGTTTACAAACAAGCCCGCGTTTGCCCACACCGGGTGTGGGCACTGCGAAAGTGCAGAAACCAGATCCGCGTGAGACAAAGCTTCTGCGCGTGCGCAATACCAACAGCAGCGCCACCGCAGATGCGTGACGTCAGAGAGTTGAGTTGGTGTTTGCGGAGCGCAGGTTCGTCTGCTTCTTCGGCAGGGGTTGCGGTGACGTCAGAACACCGAGCTCTGATTGGCTTCGATTGAGAAGGATAGTGGGTAGACCTTATAAGACAGCTAGAATTGAGCTCTACCCACTATTTAGAGCAAGGTGTTCTGACGTCAGTGCAACCCCTGCGCAAGAAGCAGACGAACTTGCGTTCCGCATAGACACTAAGAGGATTAGAACAAGAGGGAGGTCCTTCAGTTGTCCCGCCTTCAGCGTGAGCCTCCCATCTTCGATTTCGCTTCGGCCTCTTGTGAGCTTCGAGCGTGCACGCGCAGTCAAAGCGCGACGGAAGGTAAGAAGCGTATGCTGAAGACTGGGCATCGGAAGGAGGAGCCTTGCCGTTCTTACACTATTAGTGACCATCGGCGACTGCAGCGAAATAGACGGCCCCTAGCTGCTAAAACAGGAAGCTGTGGCGGTAGGCTCGTCCGCCAGCCTTCTAGAGCGAATCAGATATTCACAGCGTCTGGCGCTCTAAAACGGAAGCCGTAAAAGTAGATTCAGAAACATGCGCGCCAGTAGACTGCTTGTTTACAAGCAGTCCAAGTCTCCAAGCACTTAGCAGGAATCAGGTTTTCGCTCGCCAGTCTCGTGCTTTGACAGCGGTGAGTTGGTAAGGCACCTTCGCTGAAAACCTTCACAATTCGGGCACTTCATAACTTTTCGATTGGAACGACGGATTGCCACACACGTACCTCAGCTAGATGTGTGATGTGCAGTTAACTTGAGCTCAGATACAGACAAAAGGTGCCAATTTGTATCTGAGCACTTAGTTTGCGGAACTTTGGAGTCACTGCTATTTCTAATCCCTGAAATGATCTCTTCAGTGTCGTCATATTAATTTATCCATGGGAAATCTTAACGGGTCATCTGGAGAAAAGCGAAAATGAGAGACACGATGAGAATAATCCCTGGAGAACGGGTACAAGGGGGACAAAGGACAAACACAAATCTCCAAACACAGCTCGGTGATTGGTGCGCGACCGAAAAAATCTGGAACCAGGGACCTCTCCATTTCCAGTGGAGCGTTCTACCAACTAAGCTAACCAAGGGTTAGACGTCAGTAGAGCAAACGGGTTTTGTCAGTTGCCACAAGTCTTGCACCAACAAGGGAGAACGGCCTGCATTTGTAATGACCATGCGAATGTTTTCTGTCGCGCATTAGTCAACTAGTGGTGTTTGGAGATTTGTGTTTGTCTTTTGTCCCCCTTGTACCCCTTCTCCAGGGATTATTATCGTCATTCTTGTCCAGCTCGCTTGCACCATTACATTGATTGGATTATAATTATAACCTTAAAAATGCAGGCCGTTCACCCTTGCGTAAAGAGCGTCAAGAGCAACGTCAAAAGCTGACCATAATGATGTTCGTCGTGGTGTTGTAGGTGTTCTATCATCGCTAAACGATTCATAACAAAAAAAAAGGCTCAGTGACTTGCGCTTTTGACGCTGCTTGATTGGTCCCATTAACTCATAGCGACGGTTGCGTCGGAGCTTAAGCTGATACGCAATATAGACCAACACGCGGCCCTGACGTCACACAGCTGCGGTGGCGCTGTCGACAGCACTGCGCATGCGCAGACGCTTCGCGCGAATTCGGTTTCTGCGCACACGCAGTGACCACACCTTGTTTGGGCAAACGCGGGCTTGTTTGTCAACAGCGTGTCGGTCTATAGACGTTTGCAAGTATGACCTCTGGGCGCCGCCATCTTGCTGCTGGTGTGGGTAGATCGAGCATTGCTGAGGCGTGGGTACGCTTCGGCAATGCTTGACGTTTGCAAGTACGACCCAGCGGCACTACTTACAAACGTCTATCAGAAACTATCGTTTATCCGGCATTTACACCAGGCCCCGAATTTAAAACAATATTAATTTCATTAAATTCATATCATGACTGCAAGGTGTTTTTTTAGGCTTTAGCAAATGTTATTAAAACTTCGTTAAGACTAGACTAATCCAGTATCTTCACGTAAGTTATACGGCTAGGGGGACATCACATAGGAGCTAATCGTCACGATAATTTGAATAATAAACTAAAATTTGCTGATTACCTTTTAAGAAGTAAAACTAAACGTAGTTTAGATCAGAAACTTGATGAGCGTAATCGAAAACCACTAAGTCGATAAATTTTAAAATTAATTGCAGCACACGGGGAAACGCGGCGGTGCGCTAAAGTTATCACTTGTGCAACAGACGCAAGGCTAGCGGTACGAAAACTCTGATGACAATTTCATCCACGTGCATCATGCATCCAAATTGTTAAAAAATCTACTCATACCGAGTATCATTGACTCAAACAGGGTCTGGTTCAGCCCTTTTTACGCACTCGTTCATTTTTTGAAATTTGGGCACCCGCGCCCCGAAGCGGAATATTTTTAGAACATCTTAGTCCCCAACTAAAGGCGCAAGAATTTAGAGCCCTTGGGAGCACATCCTGGCATTATGGCAAGTACTTGAATATTATTATTTTTTTTTTTTAAAAAGAATGGTCTCAAAGTGGAGATGGTTGGTCCGTTCTCGTGCAATCTTTTGAAATTTGGGTACCCCGCCTCGCCAGGGAACTTTTTGAGGACGACTCAGTCCCAAACTAAAGACGGAATATCAAATTTAGTGCCGTCGAGCACGTCCTGGTGCTATAGTAAAGAAATTCAACGATTTTTTTTTTATTTTTAAAAAAACCAGTCTCAAAGTGGGGATGGTTCGGACGTTTTTACGCATTCGTTCAGTTTTTGAAAATTGCGTACCCGCGCCCGGCCAGAGAACTTTTTAAAGCCAATGAAGTTTTCAATTGAAGGCGGAATATAAATTGTAAAGCCTTAGAGCACGTCCTGGTACTATGGAAAATACTTCAAAATGAGTCCCTTTTGAGAAAACCGGTCTCAAGGTGGGGATGGTTTGGCCCTTTCACGAATTCGTTCATCTTTTGACGTTTGGGCACGCACGCCTCATCCAGGGCCTTTTTGAGGCCAGCCGATAGCTTAACTGGTGACGAGATACAAAATTTAGGGCCCATGACTACAAGCTGCTCTGCCATGGCAAATCCTTCTAAATGAGCCATCCTTGAGTAAACGTGTCTTGAATTGGTCTGACTATTTTCAGGCATTCCTTCATCACTTCAAATTCGGGGACACGCGCCTCATCGATTAACTTTTTAAGAACTGCCGAACTTTTAACAGGTAACAATATACACAATTTAGGGCTTTTGATTACTAGCTGCTGTCATGGCAAATTCTCTCAAATAAGCCAACTTTGAGAAAGCTTGCCTTGAAGTGGTCATGATTCGACTGTTCTCAAGCATTCGTTCATCATCATCATCATCATCGTCACCAAGACTTTATTTGTGCCAATAAACAATCAATAATGGTCTGCCATGTGGCGCTGTGAAACAGCTGTACAGCTGTAGAATGTGCTCTGCAATAAGTATTTAAAAAGTGCAAATAGCAATAACACTAGTATTCAACAAAACACGACACTGCATTGCTAACGACGGAAAATAATCTCATCTAATTGTGCATTGAGATTCACGTAGTTATCGAATTATCAAAAGCGTAAAAATTTTCACGCCCAAGATTGTTTACACGTATATTCCATTCTTGTTGTTTGTGATATCATGTGTTAATCGTGAGGATAAAAAGAGAGAGCTTTCGTATTCGAACGAGCCGGCACGTTCAAATTCACTGTGCATAAAAGTGCGGAGTCAATGCCCCATAATAATTGCGTTGTGTTTATGTTTATACAGGCTATAACTTGGTTTGCCTCAACGGGCGGCGAGTCTCTCAGCTGTAGACGAGAAGCTTAGCTAGTGCAGCATAACCACTAGTCTGGGGTCTTTAACGTGAATCAGGCAGTAGTGATACAAAACCACACGCCGGTACAATGCTCATCCAGATCGAAACAGACAGGGGTGAAATTTGAACCCATTCTATGTAAAAAGGCAACATCGCGCGATAATCTTCTGAGGGATATGCACTGTAGGCCAAATTTATCAAGCAGGAGTTTATAGTTGTAAAATACCTACGGCCAAGGTATTTGTCATAAATTATACGCACTAGTCGTCTTTGAACTGACTCCATTTTGGCTGCATCATGCGCAGTGAGCAAATTCCACACTACCGAGCCAAAATCTAGTCTACATTAGATGATGGAACATAATAAACGAAGGAAACATAGTTCACAAACTTTCTAGTTAATCGATTAATCCTTCCCAGTGAATTAAATGCAGAACAGACAATTTAGGTGTCATGGCAGCCAAACGAAAAAGTAGTGTCGAAGTAAACTCCCAAATCACGAAGCGGTGAATCTCTTCAAATACATTTGCCATTAAGTGTGAACGAATTCTGCACAATATCACTTTTTTTACGGAAGGACAACACCTTAGTTTTTTTTTTTTCTAGATCAACGAATAAGCAATTTTCTCGACCCCACTTTCAAATATGCGATGCGGCACTCTGAAGAAGGTCACAGTCATCAACTGAACTAATACTCAAAAAGAGCTTGACACCATTCGCGAATAAGAACACGCTTGAGTTTACTACGCATAAAAATCAGAAACAGAAGTGGATCCAAATTGGAGCTCTGTGGTACTCACGGTAACGGACAAAAATGACAAGTTACCTAAAATGCATACAACACAGCGACGGTCAGTAAGGTGGCTTGCAAGACATTTTAAAAGCACAGGAGGAGCCCCATTTAGTGACAATATGTGCGATAGCAAAGCGTGATTCCCCTTATCGAAGGCCTTCGAGAGGTCAAAATAAACAACATCCCCAAGACCGCGGTTGCAAACAAAAGGTACTGAATAATCAAGAAAGGGACGAACGTTTGTCTCGACTGAACGTCTTTTGATAAAACCATGCTGATGAGAACTGATACAGACAGGCGTGCATCACTATCTCAAATTCCTTTGCATGGAAACATAGCAAGAATGCAGGGCGATAGTTTCCAACTTTCGAAGTATCCCCCACCTTTTCTATAGAAACGAGGAATTGACTCTTTCCAAATTAATTCAAATACACCCTCAGACAATGAAATAATAAACATATGCTCTAGGATAGGTGCAAAATAGTTTGAACAACCTTTTAAAATAAAGTTACGCACGTACCCTGTAGGAGATGTCAGTTTCGGCTTTAGTTTTTTTATAGCCGCCATGACTTCGCAAACCGTGACTTTGTTAACCGCACAAACATCACAGCAGACCGGATCATCAAGAAATGCACTATCTTTGGGCGCATCTGAGGAAACACAACCACTGAAGTGACGCAGACAAGTTAGCGATATCCTTTAGGTTAGACAGATTGTCAGAATCAATTCTCAGGCAGATACAGTGGGCACGACCTCTAGTATGTTATCTAGCAAATTTCCAAAACTTATATGGTTTGTTGAAAAGACTATTTTTTACTACATTTAAATGCACATACTTGGCATTAATAAATGACGTTTTAAAAAAATACCGACAATTGCTCAACTTATAGCATACCACATTTGCGATCCATTTCTTTTGTACAATTTTTGACAATGTGTTTTTTTTATATGATATATTGAATTTTTGGAGTACTACGAAGGGTTTATTTACTACGTCTCGATGATTGTTTAGGAATAAATTTTTCTATATGCAATTCTCACTACCGTGGTAAATGACCTCGCGCTGAGTCGACAGAAACGTTCTTCGAAATGGAGGACCAGTCGTAATTTTGAAAAAGACCTATAAATATCAAAGTATTTGTTTGTGTTGAAAAATAAATACGTATGCTTTGGGCGAGCTGCAGATTTAAACGTATCATAGAAAGCAACAATAAAGGGTAGGTGATAATCGTCGACATCAACAAGTGAAACATCTGAGGGCGTTGCGCCGATGATCGGAACATTTGAAAGAAAAAGATGAAGGACGTTTTCAACGCTTTTATCAAACTTGTTTAATTGACTAAAACCACTAAAACGTACCAAAATCTATAGGTGAGACGATTTGCTTGCTGTCAAAGTATTTCAACCATTAATAAATCCGGACTACTAGCCAACACCAGGCAGGTTAAAATCACCAGAAATATGCACCCTGAACTTTGAAAAGTAAATTTCTTTTTGCAGTGTATCAAAGTGATAATTAAAAATGTGATTTTCCAATAAAGGAGGAAAATATTAATTCCCAATCAGGTAGTTGCATCCATCATTAGAAAACCGTTCTATTCAAACGCTTTCTGAATAGATTTCAAGGTCTCGTCTTCGATTGGAGGTAACTGACCGATTGGCGGCGATTAGTACACCGCCTCCGAATTTCTGAAGAGTGAAAGCATAGTTACAGTCACGACGGTGAACGGTATAAGAAGGGAAATAGTCTGCACTTGAAATATTCTCGTTAAGTCAGGTTTCAGTAAACTGTAAAAATAACGACGTTAAAATTGCAAGAGACTGCATTTGGCAAAAATGTGTCCGTTTTTGTTCGTAAACCACGAGAGTTTTGGTAGTACGCGCTAAGTGCCCCCATGATTAGCTCAGGGCACCCGGGCCTTGTCACGTTTTTAGATCGACCAGATTCTCAATTGGCGACGAAAAGTTAAAGAACTACATTTAAAACTGCATACGTGTAGGAATGCGAAAGCATTCCTACACGCAGCGCCTTCCTACGAGCAGCGCGCCATGTCTTCCTTTTTTCACACAGTGCTCCGGCGGTGATATCACGCTACCCCCACGGCGCAGGCGCGGTACTTTGCCGGCTCCACGGCTTCCGTGACGATGCATCTGCGTTGATGTGCTTTTCTTTGTGTTTTATTTCTGAGGCGCGTCCGTTTTAACCTTGAGCTCCCCGCCGGCTTCCGTGACAAAGCATCTGCGTTGCTGTGCTTTTGGCCAATGGGAATATAGGTGGCGTTTCGCTCAGCCAATGGGAACTTAGGTACCGTCTTTCGTTGCTACAGGCGGAATTTAGGCGCCGTTTTTTCCCTGCTGCAGACAACGCCGGCTTCGTTCTATGGGACAGTTAATGCTTTCGCATTAATATAAAATTTAAGGCCGCAGACTACAACCGGTGCTACCGCAAAATCTTGGGATTCAGCCTCTTCAAGGAATGTGAAATCACTCGGATATTTGAATACGCTGTTGCGATTCTTGGCGGGGTGATTGGGAGAATGAATATAATATGAACCTTTAGTACGTGTCTAAATATTACTTTTGACATGTGAATGTTAAGTTCACAGGAAAAAAAATGAAAGACGTTTACAAATCTCTGTAATGCGAAATTAGAGCGCAGCTCTTGAGGTATTTTGATTTTGCGATATACCGTGCTGAACAATTTAAAAACGGTATATATATATATATATATATATATATATATATATATATATTACTCTCCTCATATACTGGTTCTGCACCCTCCTCCTCTTCCGTACCCTCCACTTCTGCTGCGTACACTCACCTCCTCCTCCTGCCTCCCCTCTCCTCCTCCGTACCCTCCCCTTATCCTTCTCCATACTCTCGCCTTCTCCACAGCTTCCCCGGTAAATTTAGCTGGAAAATTGACTGCCACGTGACCTCAACACAAATTCAATTTTCCCGCTAAATTTAGCTGGAAGATTGACGTGACATGACTTCGTGTCACACCACCTATGAACCAATACAGTTTCTCAGCTAGATTTAGCGGGAAAATTGGCGCCACGTGACCTCAACACCAATTCAGTTCTCCGCTAAATTTAGCGGGGAAACTGGATTGGTGTGTGGGTCTGTGACGTCCCATAATGCAGAACTGCGTATTTAGTTTCCGCGCTAAATTGAGTGGTCCAACTGTGTTCACATGACCTCAACTTTAATTCTGTTTTTCCGCTAAATGTAGCGGAAAAACTGTGACGTCCCATACTGACACGCGCGCGGTTACGCCGACCGCGAGGACGACGCTGTTTAACGTGGAAACGGGCGCTTATAAGAGCTTCGCTCTAGAAACATCGTCTAATAAACTGTTTCTAACCACGGTGCGCCCATTTCTTACAATAAAAATTGTTTTGTTATAATCACATAACATTTATTATTTAGGAGGAATATTTTAAAATATTTTTAAAAATAATTTTCAGAGTACTGTATTTTAAAACATTTTTTTTTGCTATTTTATTGAGGTGAGTAGGCAAAATACTGGAAATTATCTAAACGTCTAAACGAGGACGCGTATCCACCTTATTTTGGCAAATTGGTCTCAGGAACTCAAGAAAATAAAATGGAGAAAAACGATGTATTTCATCAATTCTTCATCAGTCCATTGGCAAATCTTATATTTTGTTGTATTTTTAACTTCTGCCCATTTAAACTTCGTTCATGTTTGCGTGAGGTGCCTCCGAGATATATTTTTCTAGAGATGTAATACGCATCGTAGACACTACAGAATCTTCCATAATACTTCGAAGAATTCTATTTAATTTATGCAATTATAGCGAGTCTTTTATGCACTAGACTAAACTGTATGCTTCGAGTAACTTGAATACTATCCGTAGTGGCAATATATAAAAAAAGTTTATTCGACTGAGGGATCTGCAGTTTACACAACATCATCTAGAAATAGTGGCACAAAAATACCGTTATATGATAGAATGGAGTAGTAGCAAGGGAAATTGTTTAAAGTGTAACGTTTCGGTGTTATGGCCTATTTTACATGAAATATATGGGCTTCTGTGGGAGCGCTAGCTGTTGTCCGCTAAGAGATGGCGCAAGCATGCGATGGCACACGTATCTGGGAATGTCAGGGCTAAAATTCATAATTAAGTTAAGCGAACTTTCCTTAACAAAACGCTGGGTGTCAATCTAAAGGACCTCTCTCGAGAATTGTTGTGCACATGTGCAGGACCTCCTCGCGCAGCTGTGATAACTCGAACTGCTTTTGGCGTCCAGAAAGGGAGTAACGCTGCTTCTTTCTCCCCCGCGACGACACTGATGAGTTGCGGTGGAGGCCGGAGATGTAGCGGTGCTCCCCTCCCCTCCTGGACGTCAATCGCACTTCCAGATTTCGCAGCTTGGTGTCGTCTTTATGTAAAAATGGTCCAGCTGTGGCCAGGTGGCGCATGCCTCCGCTCGATTAAAAAACGTTCCGCCTTATATATCCGTTCATTCATCCATCCATCCATCCGATCATTTCTGAAGATTCCACGAGGTTTTCTTCCATAGTTTGACAAATTGCGTGATTAAATGTCTGGCTCGCAAAAAGAACTAACAGGAAATGATCTCCAGGAATACTGCTACGGGCCCAAGTATATTTGGAGGCCATGCGAGATATTAGAACTCACAAGAAAAGCCATCCCAAAGAGCATTCCCGTTAACTTGTTCAGAGAACAAGCCCTTATCTAAACTTTCCCACGCGACTCTTCTATTTCTGCAAAGCAGAAACAAGAGCGGATGTATTCACATCTATCGTTGTCCTACCTCTCGACGATTCCTTCGCGGTTCCGTCCTCAACTGCCCGATGCTTGACTGCTGCAAAAACAGACCTGAATGACGAGGCGCAAGACCAAACAGACTGAAGCAGACGCCGCAATGAATCCTGGACCAACGAAAACACAACAAGGACCAAACAAGCAAACGGAAACTCCGTCGGGAAAGTGGTAATTTTTTTGTTTGTTTTTGTCCTCCTGTAGTGCGGCTGTTGCCTCGCCGTCAGCACCGGCACTTGGCAGCTATGCTTTGTTTCACCTTGCGATGGACCGTAGAGGGCGCTACGAGTCATCGAGGCCAATCCAACGCCACTTGGCTGTCACGTGACTTTCGGGAGGCGTGCAGCGACGCTCGGGAGCGTGTGGTCACGTGACACGTTGCCAGCACTGGATTGGCTGAGGTGGTTTTCGTTGACTCCTCTGCTGTCCATCGCATGAGGTGAAACGGAGTACAGTAGTTCTTTCCACCGACGCAGACTTCCCCTGTGTTTTACTTGTCCTGGGCAAACAGTCTTCGGTGGTACGGGGTTCCAGGCGTACTCCTTTTCCGCCAGCTAAGGACACGAGTTCGGCGAGTACAAGGTATACCAAACAAAAAAAAAACTAAAGGTAAAAAAAAAAATATATATATATATATATATATATATATATATATATATATATATATATATATATCACAGGTACGCACGGTGCAAACCGAAGGAAAGATAACACTCGAGCGAGCCATTCGGGACTAAGGTGGCGTTTTAGTTTGCCCACTCCTTCTTCGGAGAAGAGTACACACACCGGAAAAGAGCCACTATGTATGCCGGCGAGACCGGCGTCCACTTGCTGAGGGTTGAGGTCGTTTAGTGTGGCGCCGGCCGGACGACGCGCTCACGCGCATGAGGTTGTGGCGCAGTGTTTTTGGACATGGTTGATACGCGATACTTCACGGGACTAACAGCTCTAGCTTAGTTCGAGGTGGGATCAAGAAGAGCGCCCAAATTGGTCTTTATGCGTTTCCAAGAGATGCCATAGAAGGACGCATTCGGCAGTGAGCATTCATGGAGCCTCCTGCGCATGTGCCGGGAACTGTTTCGCTTGTGCATGCCTTTAAGTTTTAGCATAATGTAATAATGGTTGAATTTTAAAATTAAAATCATTACGATTGAGTGTAATGAAAAACCGTTACACACAGGCTAAAGCCATATGAAGTATAGATTGCCCATAGCAGGCAATGCAAAAAGATATAAAGCATATAGAAGGCACACTTATTCATATTATTTATACTTCATACTGTTCATTAATAGTAACTAGCAAGATTTACCATGCGACGCAGCGGTCATCGAACCCCGAACCTCCGCGCCACGAGGAGGAGGCGAACGCGAGCGGAAAAGTGACTGGACCGAAAACTACTCACGGGAGCCTGCGTCCATCGGCGCGCGCAGCTGGTTTGCAAATGTCGAAGCTTAGCTACTTATGTGAGCTCATGACATCCCGGGCCGGATCATAACGCACCAGCAGATGGCGCAGGGGACGTATAACAAGTTTAAAAATTTTCACAGCCGCGTTATGCTTGTATTTGTAAATTTCTATGATCCAGACATGGCTTGCATTAACGCCGCATCAGCGGCTATTGTGGTGGCTTTGCTCTATAGACTGCACCTTCTGCAGCATACATTTAACATCGCCGAATTCGTTTATTCTCGTATAGATACGTATATTCGTATCTATCCGATACGTATCTCGGATAGATAAGTTTATTCTCGGATAGCACGTCCTTGCAAGTATTAAAAATCCTTTTTTTTTTTTGTGACGCGTAAGTAAATCGTATTTTGTCACGTCTGCGCGATGTAATGTCTTAATTTTTATTTATTAATTTATTTGTTTATACATACTGCCGGAAGAAGCACAGGAATGCTGATTTACAGTGAAGTCGACTATCCAGGTCATAAACAACAAGACTGTCATACCTCGGCCCCACTATCACTGAATGTTGCGAACAGTTTGCGACCGTACTGTCAAATGTTTGCCTCCTCCCCCCCCCCCCCCTTTCCTCCTTTTCCTTTTCCCTTAGAGCATCATTAGGGTTTTTGCATCAAATGCCAACAGAAACATAAATATTTACGCATAGATATTTGTAAGACAAGCTACGGAGGCTAGTTTTTCGCGAGTGTACGATTACTGCTACTGCTCTAAAGTGGTCAATAATGGTCCCGAATATGTAGAGTGACGCGAGCTTTTAGGACGGCCTGCTACGATTTAAGACAAATATAGGGGCTGAGGAGTCGCGGGTTGAAATACCTCAAATTAGAATAATTGCTACTTGAAAGAAAAAAAAAAAGTAGAAGTAATTGTCAGAAAAAAAAAGTTATTGACCCACACCGATTGCTTTTGTCAAGCCTGTGCCGGCCTCATACATTTATTTAAATTTCATTTTTTTAATTTGTACATACTTGTTGAGTGTGTACGTATATTTTAGCAAAACATGTGCGTAAGGGTGCCTGCCTTTGTTTAAGAATAATAAGTAAGAAAATATATTCATCTTGATACTAAGACCTGAAATAGTGTTGTACTCTTACAACTATAATGAACTGATGTTGCCTCTATTTCGAACGTAATAAGTAATTATTGACTGAAGTTTTAGGGCACAGGCTCTTAGGCGCCCGTTCTCGCAAATAGCGGCGTCGGCGTCGGCGTAACCACGCGCCTTGCATAATTCAATTTCCCTCTAAATTTAGCGGAAAAACTGATTTGTGTGTAGGCCTGTGATGTACCATATTGCAGTACTGCGCGCGTTGCATTGTGGCACGTCACAGGCCCATGCACCAATTCAACTTCACCGCTAAATTTGGCGAAGAAACTGACATGGTGTGTAAGTCTGTGACGTACGTCCCATAATGCAACACTGCGCGCGTTGCATGATGAGACGTCACGGGCCACGGCTTTACGAAACGCGGCTTCACGCCTCTCGCTGTGCTTCCTGAGAACGTCGGTCTTTCTTGCCAGCGTGGAAGCAGCCGTGCAGCTGCTGCAGAGGGACCGCCCGGACCTCCTCGCGCCTGCAGCCATGGCCCCGGTCTATCTGCCGACTGCCAGGCTGTGGCAGTTGCCTCGGACCCTGGAGCCGGTGATGGTCGGTCCCCACCGACGCCTTGCCACCGTTCGGCTGCAGCGGCTCCGCCGTGTCCATCGACTAGCAACAGCGAATATATCGCGATGGCCAAGCTGGAGGCGTTCCTCTCCGGAGGTCCGGCGCCCCCATCATCTCAAGCTACCCGGAGGCCGGGCCTTGAGTGGAGGGAAAAGTGGAGACTCTTTGCCTTGGCCCCCAAGTGCATCATGCCGAAGCCCACATTCCCCGCCGATATGAACACTTGTTGACTCCATAATCGCCTCCAATGCCGAAGCCGACATCCTCCGCCAGTCTGGGACCATTTGAACCCCGCCACGTAAACAGCGCCGAGGACGGCATGCCCTGCTCGCCTACCGGAGCACACCCGTTGGGGTTCGAGTTACAGTACCGAGCCCAGATTTCTCGTAGACAGGTGCCGTGGCGCTAGCCCGTGCCCATGGCTTATTATGGGTATGATGTTCTCGATTGAAGCGTGAGGGGGCGGCAGGCAAAGGGGTCAGGCTGGTTATATAAGGAGATAGCAGGCGGGCGGCCGGCACAGTCTTGACTTGGGAGTCTTCGCTGGGAGTCTTAATGCAGAGTCTTGATTTGACGGTCTTCGGTTAGTCTGTTAGGGGAGGCATTAGGGAGCCGACAAGCTGCTGCAGCAGCCGGTGTGGAACGGGACTTGGGGCGATGGCATGCTTGTTACTAACTGTTTGATTGAACTCCCTGTGTTGTGTGACATCTTTGGGAATGACTGGCACGCGGCCTGATCGAATCGGTCGTAGTAAAATGTAGGTGTGCTCGTCCACGCAGCATAATAAACCGGAGACACGAAAACAAAAAGGACGCACACAACACTCTCCCTGTACGCGGCACCCCAGATGTACACAACGTCACAGCTACGGTGTTGTGTACGTTCTTTCTGTGTCCATTTCTCCGGCTTATTTTGTTGCGTGGACGAGTATACCTGCATGAATGGCAAACTTTAGGGTAAAATTTTTGCCTCAAGTAAACTGTAGGGTGAAATTTTAGCCTCAAGTAAACTGTAGAGCGAAATTTTAGCCTCCAGTAAATTGTAGGGGCAAGGTTTGTAACTATAGACAATTGTTGCAGGGATCACTAGTCCCGGCCAGTTCAGTGACGCTCGTGTGTCCCAGCGCAGCAGGGAATATTGCGAACAATCAAGGGAGGTCAATCTTGTTGGAGAATATCAACGAACCTCTTCGGCCTCACGCAGCTGAGTGAGTGTCTTTCAACAATTCTCAACTACACATTGAGGTTGATTCAAAACGAAAATTGTACACTGCGCCATTTGTCACCATATTCAGCAATAAAAAAACATATTTATTTGCACAAGATTGATTAATTGATTAATGAATATATTAAACGGTGGCAATTAATTGGTTTAAAGTTTTGAATGCGACGCCCAGCCGTAGTATATATGTATACAGGGTATTCCGCTTGAGGCAAGGTTAAACAAATATTTTGGTGCTTTTTATGAAGACGGAACCAAAGAAATAAGCAACAAGAGCCGAGGAAAAGTGCAGGCAAGATGGATAATTGCAGACATAACGGTGCCTCAGGTTTCGTTATGTCGGAAATAAGCATATTCATTGGTTTGAGCAAGTCAGGATCTTTTTTCTACCTTGTCCAATTAGCTAAATAATTAAGATCAATCAATGAACTTTTGAAGTATTCAATTTAGAACAAAAGTTTTAATGACGAAGCTGTCCAGTGTCCTCAGAAACATCCAATTTAGTGGTTTTCATCAAGAAGCCTGTAAAACTGTTCGTTTATCAGAACTTAAAAAAAAAAACGATAACAAGCAATAAAAAACGAAAAAAAAAAAACGCGAAAAACGCGAATATTTTAACGTTCTGTCAATAATGTTCTATACAGCATGCGGGACTACTTTATTCAAGCCACGGCTGAGAGCGCTGCAATACAAGGCTCTCAAGCGCAAAGTCGCATGTTTTTTTTTTTTCTCGTACTTCGTGGGGTTTTTTGAAGCCCAGAAAAACGAACAGTTTACTTTATTGGCCTCAATCCCTGCTCCTGGCCCAATTTTTCGCCAGCTCTCTTTGAAGGTTTCTTTCCCTAACTTTAATGCAATAAATTCAATACTCACCTCCTCCCCCTTTCGTTCACAATATTACTACGGCTGCACTTGTCAATCTGTCCCTATGGGGAGGAGTGGTTCCCTAGATATCTTGGAAGAAGGACCCTTTCCGACATTTGCAGGCTGAATTGACGACGTCACTGCCGCAATTCGCAACTAGCGCGGGCCTTAAATCAGCAACGGTTGTCGTCTACCCAGTTAAGCGAGCTCGAAACTTGGAGTAGTACACAGAGAGCTGGCCAAGGGTTGAGTCCGCCGAAACCAGTGGCTGGGATGGTCTACTCTAATTTGTTAAGGCGTCGCCCCGGACAGGCGACGGTTGCGGGTTCAATCCCCGATTCTGGCCCAATTTTTCGCCAGCTCTCTTTTCCTTTTCCTTTCCCTAACTTCAATTCAATAAATTGAATAATCACCTTTTCCCCTCTGCGTTCACAATATATATATATATATATATATATATATATATATGGTCCCCGCTCGAAACGTCGTAATAAACTTCGAATTAGTAACTCCGACAGTACGCATCTTTGACTTATTAACTTTTCCCGGTCCATTGTTTTTATATTTACCTTACTTTACCTATATATATATATATATATATATATATATATATATATATATATATATAGTGAACCAACTCAAATTATTTGTCACGGCATGCAGAAAAATAAATATCCATTGAGCTGCGCTCTAATTTCCCTTAAAACAGAATGTAAACGCCTTCCACTTTTTTGTCATTATTTATTGTGTGTTATTAATTTATAAACGCCCAAGCAGTATGGCAAAGCCTTTTTTCATTAAACAGATTGAAATTATTTAACGTTTCGGTGATGCAAGTGAGATGTCGTAGGAGCAATTATGGGAATCGTATTTTGTTTTTGGAGGATGTTGATGCAGCGTGCGCAAAGTTAATTTATTCAAAATATTATATATGAGCGTATGCGAGACAATTAACTAAGAAAATGTATAACGCTATCGGTTTTCATTTCGCTAGCGTTAGACAAAAGAATATCCGCGAAGACTGAAAACGAAAAGAACAACGAGAGACTTGATTAAAATGAACTATTTTGTAAAAAGTCTTAAAAAAAAGTAAAACATGAGAAAGCGCTAAAAATTCTGCCACCTATTTTAAAATTAAAAATAAAATTTAATTACCTGGAAAGAAACCCAAAGATAATAGTTGCTGGAGTACATTATTCTTACTTTCACGCGGCCTTGAGCGGAATTGGGAAACTAGAAGACTATAAAAAAAATAAAAAAAACAACAAAAAACAAACATTTACGCTAGAGCTCCAAAAGAAGAAATTCGTGGGACGTGAAGTGCGCCCATTATTGCATAATGTCGTCTGAATAATGAGTTGCAGTAGTGAGTCCGAGGGAACAAAAAACAGGAAAATCATTCCCACGCGCCTTTCTGCAAAAGAATGCTGAAATGCGGTCAGCGACTCCACTGTAGACGACGGCACGCGTGAAAATTGTTCTATGGAGTCTCATGCTTTTGCTGGGGACGGGTCCGCACTCTACACCAGCAATCAATCCCTGACCTGATCTGTATCTACAGTATATCCATTTAACTTTGTAAGAAGAGATACAACGTCATTTAAACTCGAGACGTGTTATGTACGCTTATGCAGTGAGTTAAGGTCTGGAACAGATCTTGCGAATGATCTACAAAATATCGCAGAGAATTAAGAACGTGCGGAAATTGTGTTATGCTATTTTCGAGAAACCAGGGCATTTACCGAATTAAAATTGTAGATATAGAAAAAACAAATTCTAACTAAAAGATAGCATTCAGCTACATGACCTTACTAACCTATCATTGTGATGCTTCACTTAGCTCGTGAAGCTTAACCATTCTAAATGCAAAGTCATCTGATTCCTTAGAAAGGAAACCTTTTTTCTTATAGCTATTTTATTGATTCTAAACTTTGTTAAATCTGTTTCAACTTATAAACACCTACGTGTTCATGTCGACTCGTCTTTCTCCTTTAAGGTACATATATTCGGTCACTGTTATCATTGACGTCCAATCGTTCTCTGGGCTGCCTGAACATACATTTCGTAGTGCCCCTCCTCACTTAAAGAAAAATACATACCTTTCATTTATTTAGCCGAAACTTGAGTATGCATCAAACATCTAGGATCCTCAGGAAGCATATTTGTTCACTGAAATAAAGGCTTTTCAAAACCGAGTCGCGCGCTTTATTTTTTCTGAGTATTCTCGACATTCCACCGTCACCTTATTAGAACAGAAAGCCGACCTTCCAGAACTGGCCTTAAGGCGCAAGCTTTCTTGCTTATGCCTTTTTCATCGCACTTACCATGCACTATCTCTCAGCCAAGTAAACCTAACACAGTCGCATTTCATCCACACCTCGTCTTAATCACTCATGCAAGAGTGACCGTTTCACCTGCCGCACTTCTTCATTTTTGTATTGCTCCTTCCCCAAAAGAGCAATGTGGTGGAATGATCTAACAGAGCACATCGTCACGGAGACTGACTCTGATTGTTTTCGTTCTCTTATCACCAGCCATTTAGGTATTGTTTGAGTAACTATTCCTTGTATGTTTGCACTGATGTCCTAGTTTTTTTTTTTTTTTGTTTGAGTTACAACTTTTTATATGTCTACCCCGGTGTACAAGTTTTTTATTTTATTATTTTTGTGTGTTTGATATATGCTGTACCATAGCCTTCTCTATACTCGCAAAGCCTGACATTTCGACAACGGAGCCATAGAGCGCGAGGATCTGGTAGCACAGAGAATTTCTCGGGGAAACTGGTAGTGAGCGCACAGCTTTTGCAGCGGCGAAGACGCGCGAGGAACGCGAGGAGCACGAGCGGACATTTCATCGCTCGGGAGAAGTGTGTTTCGGCGTCTCGCCGCAGTGAGGCGCCCGTTACATGACTCTCCTCTGATCCGCTGTTTGCCGCTCTACCTTTTCAATTTCAGAGGCCGCTTCTCATAGTGATCTGCTAGCGTTTGTCAGTATGGAGGAGGATATGGTTGTACTTATCCCCCGTATGCAATGTTCTTCCCAGAAAGACCTTTAAGGTATTTCATAAATAAATAATTGAATACGCGTCACGCTGAGAACATGTTAAGGTTTCTTAATTAAAAACAAAACAGCGCAAAAACAAGGACAAAGTAAATGGTAACCGACAGAACACAGCGCTGACTTTCAACTGAAGATGATTTATATTAGCATCCAGTATGAATAGCACACATGCCACACCAAATAAAGCAATGAAAAACACAAAAAATGCATATGACGTGTTCAATACAACACCGCCACTAGTTTGCCCTCCTCGTTCCAAGTATTGCAGCTCTTTATGTATTCTCTGAGCCGATCGTTGGCGCATCTTCCTGTTTGACCGACATAACGACTGCCTCGAGACAATGAAATGGAATAAAGCACTCCCTGCACATAGAGCCACTAAATAAGCTGCGCTTAGAGTATCGGCACTCCGTTCCTCTACATTGTTGTGGGCGCCGCCATTTTGGCTCGTATGCAGAGCAGACGCAACTCCCGATCGTCATGATTCGAAAGTGCGACTTCCTCAGCATTAGATTCGGTGTTAGGAAGGTCATGTAATATTGCTTTGCTCTGCCGCGAACTGTCTAAACATTTGTGGAGGACAGAAAAGCGTTTCCTGTGATTTCAGATAATGCTTCAGATAACTGGCAACCATGATTTTAAGACACAATATGGCCAAGTGTCGTTACTAGGGTGCCTCAATGTCCTTCTGTTTAGGGTGATGCCACCCTTTGTAGTACCAGATGCCGACAGCACGCGCTCACGGGGAAAATACAAAGAAATCGACGAAAACAAAATGTCGCCATAGCACAGTCAGCGCCACAAGCGCGTGCAGGGACACGCTCTTTCACGCGCTTCTGAACAAAAAATAAAAATAAACGTGTGTGACAAAATGGCGAGATGCCACCACCCTAAGCAAAGCGCACATGAAGGCACCCTAGTCGTTACTCTGAAGCGTAGCTTATTTAGTGGCACTACCTGCACACAAGTCACGAATTATTTTGGCCGAGAGCGCTGGATGATTCGCCGATTGCAAAGGGACCTATGTCAAAGGCACTACCTTTATGCTGACCGTGTGAATCGGGTAGGTTACTTTAGTGGCATTAAATAAGCTACGCTTCAGAATAACGACACCTGCCCATATTGTGGCCTAAAATCATGGTTGCCAGTTATCTGGAGTGTTATCTGAAATTAGAGGAAAAACTTTCCGCCCTTCAGAAATGTTTGAACAGTTCGCGACAGAGCAAAGCAATATTACATGAGCTCCCTAACACCGAATCTAATTCTGAGGAAGTCTCATTTTTGAATCATGACGATCGGCAGTTGCGTCTGCCCTGCATGCGAACCAAAATGGCGGCGCCCACAACAATGTCGAGGAACAAAGCAACGTTCTTAGATCTCGGTCAGTTGACAAGCTTCGGAAAACGGCTGTCGCCTTTTTGCGCCGCGTCCGCTCGGCGGCGCTTGCTACACTATCAGCCTAGGGTGCCTGCATGTCTGTCTGCGCGCGTGTGTATGAAGGCACTCTATATCAGCCCGCCCTATGGACAGACGGGGCGAAACCAGAGGAATGTCGGATACACATTACCTGAGGTGGAAAGAGATTTAAGTGCGGTTTTTTATAGTAAACATGATGTTTGCGCCATACTTGACGCAAAAAGAGCGACGTTGAAAAGGTCTCCTTCATCGTTGCTTGTGGAGGCGTTGACTCCGGTGGCGCGAGGTATGCTATACGCCCTTATCTGCTCGCGTGCCGGCACACAGAAGAACCGTTTTGGAACGCCGCTTTTTCGTAAAGCTTGTCAACTGATAGATCTAAAAACGATAGAACAGAGTGACGATGCCCTAAGCGCAGTTTATTTAAAGGAGCTGTGCAACGATACTCAATTGGAATGTTTTTCTCTCTACACTTGCTTACTGGCACACCTCGGACTCAAGGATACTCACACGCAACACCATTGGCCAAGAAACTCCTTTGTTGTGGTGTAATTTCAAGGACAAAAGCGATCATTTTCATTCAATCTCTCCTTTGCAAAATTTGACGACGTAACTCGGGGATCGCAGTACACCCAAGTGACGATATTTGAATGCGGTTCACAGATTGGACCCGAGCATTGCGTGGGCACTCGACTTGGGCTCGTGACAATTGCTAGCTCGAGAAGCATTCGGGTTGTGACCCGTGTCCAATCGCTGCAACGACGACAACAGCCGAGCCATAACAATGTCTGGAACTCAGCGCGTGTCCTGCGCTTTGCCAACCCCTGCGCGTGGCTATGATCAACACTGGCGGCATATAATCGGCTCCAGATCACGTGGCCGCTTGTTCTGGCTGCGAGTTGAGGGGGTGAACGCCGCTCGTTTTTCTTAAATTTTTTTCTGGGACTTCTATTGCGTGGGGTGAAAAACGAACGCGTGTTTCATAGGTCATTAACGTTAGGGATCCGATTTAAGCGGTATTTGTGCACAGTACAAAAATTGTTGCATCGCTCCTTTAATGGCTCTAGGTTACTTTTTTCACGCATACATTGCGGTCGCATTGTTGATAGCCATTTGGTGATTTTCACAATGTGACAATACTTAAATGAGGCCCACAGATTCGACACCAGCATCTGCGTGAGCGCTCGATTTGGGCTTGTGACAATCGATGCCTCGGCAGACATTCGGGTCGTGGCTCGCGTTGAGTCGCCGCAATGACGGAAATCACCTTAATCCCAACAATGTGCGGATCACAGCATGTGCACTGTGCCTTGCCGAAGACCCCAGCGCGGGGCACTGCGGCGGGGCTATGATGGACATTAGAGAGTTTTAGCAGATCGTTTTCTCGCCCCGATAACGATGCCTCCTCTCCGCTCCGGCGGCCTTCGGCATGCATCCTATCGTTATTGGGTGTGCTTATTGGGGTGAAAAAACGATCTGCTAAAACTCTCTATTGGCGGCATATAATCGGCACCAGAGAATGTGGCCGCTTGTCCTGGTTCCGAGTTGAGAGCCTGTTTGTTTTTCTGTAATTCTTAATGTTCACGCTGCTCACATTTCGACAGCTACTTATCGTCTGCCACGATACAAAACTGGCGAACGCTCCCGTCAGCACGCGCTTAGCGCGAGGTCAGCGCTATGCTTGTAGCGCTGCGCTGCATGTGTGAACGGGCCTTTGCGGGCAAACATTTCTTGGGCGATTCATCATTCCCGCTAGCAGAATCCTTCGAGCCGTAAGCGAAGTAAAATCGCCGACCTGTTCACGGATTTTGTCTGCTGAACAACATTTCTTCTATTATTGGCAGTTAAGCATGAAAAACTTGCGATCGCAAGCGTTCGTATTGACATTCCGGTCATTTTCCGTCGTCTTGCGTTGCTCATATTTTAAAATACATTTGACTACATTTTCAACAATTATAATTGATTGCTTTCAATTTTAATAGCTATTGACCCTCGGGTTAATCGTGATTCTATTAAGCTTGCTTGCACCTTTGCATTTAATTGCATTATAATCATCGCCTTAAAATTGCAGGTCGTTCACCCTTGTTGGTGTGAGACTGGTGGCAGCTGATAAAACCCGTTTGCTCTACTGACGTCTAAATCCTGGCTAGCGCAGTTGGTAGAGCACTCCACTAGAAAATGGGAAGTCCCTTGTTCGATATCAGGGCCAGACGGATTTTTTCGGTCGCGCACCAGTCACCTAGTTGTGTTTGGAGATTTGTGTTTGTCCTTTGTCCTCCTCGTTGCTCTTCTCCAGGAACTAATGTCATCATATTTGATTTCTATTACATAACTACCCGGGTAAATTGTTATTAAACAGATAAAAACAAGCGCTCGTTACGGGCCGCACATTCTAGATTGAAAACAATCTGTTTTGTCTTATTGCTATCACAAAATTGGCCACCGAACCAATCCACCGTTCCCGTAGGAGAGATCTTCCACTGCTGAAATCGCGAGTGCACCTGCTAGGCTAGCGCCTCAAGATGAGAATAGACCGGCCTCACTAAGAGTTCTGCGCATGCGTGACGCCGATATAACTTTAGTTCACAGGAGGCAGACGGCTGTCCACGAGAGGGCTCCTGACGTCTCGTGCTCTCTAGGCGAAAAGCTCCAGCGAGGTTGTCGCACGTGCTGAGAGTCTAAAGTTCCCTCAATGAATTGCGGCAGCGGTGGCGTAGTCAAACTGGCTGGTGAAATTGGTCTATTGGGTATCACCGTTATACCCGGGGACAAATTTTAAGGCGAAAGCTTTGCTTGTCCCATTGAACGACATATCGGAGTAAATGGCCATAAAAATACAATTGAGCGGCACGTGCCGCTCAATTGTGTGCTCAAGGACGTCCTTCGTGCTTGTGGTCGTCCTACAAGTCGTCCTAGACCTCTAGGACGACCTCACTTGTCACAGTACGTGAAAAACAAGCGGCGTCAGCGTCGTTGTGTTGTGCCCGAAAGATGGCCAGAAAAATACGTCATCATACGCCATCGGCGTGATGTCACCGCAGGAGCGCCGTGTGCACAAAGGTACGCTTCGGATTTCATCTGTGCTCGTCGTGTGTGCGATGAACTGTGAGTCGACCGCGTCTACATTTGCAGCGAATACGCCACATCCTCCTTAAGTGCCTCCTCTAAGCGTCGTTCTCAACGTCATCCTAGACGTCGTCCTCTCAACACACTTCTCGACGCCAACCTTAAGGTCGTCCTAGAACTTTTCCTAGAAGTCGTCCTAGAGGTTGTCCTAGTATTCGTCCTAGATGTCGTTTTCCACGTTGTTCTAGAGGTCGTTCTCGACATCGTCCTAGACGTCGTCCTTAAAGGAATACTGACGCGCCCCAAAAAGTTTGTTTTATTTTTTGCCAGGCGACTTATTATGATGTCAGAAGACTACCCAATCAATGTTTTGCTACAGCGTCACGCATATTTCTAATGAAGTAAAAAAACAAAAACAAAAACGTAACTGGCTTGAAACCGAAACTGAAACTGGACTGGAGAGGAAGAAGAAATATAGAGGAGAAGAGAGTTGGCGGAAGTCACGTGCCTGTGCAAATTTGTTTTTCTTCAGTCAACGTACTTGCGGCATTTTAGAAGCCACAGAAAAATGAGCATAACCTTTCTTTTCTATTTCTAATATTCAGTGTGTGCCTTCGATGACCCACGACCATGATTATTTTTGGTGGTTGTGTCTAAACCATAGACAACGGCACGTGACCACGGAGAAGAGAGTGAGCGTGACTCGAACCGGCCAGTTCTGGATCGGCGGTTTTCGGGCTGAAAGAAAACCAATTTTTAGCCGCAAATTGTGTTCTGGGTAGTTGGGCTCTCATACGTTATTTACAAATAAAAACCTCGGCGATCATAAATACCCTGTCAGTGTCCCTTTAAGGTCGTCCTAGAGGCCGTCCTAGAAGTCGCCCTAGAAATCGTCCTTGACTGCCTTTCGCCCTCCTACACGTATGTTTAGTTAAGTGTACTCGTGTAATTATTTTCTGGCATTTCCGAAGTGAAGATTGCCGTTTCCTTTTGCTGTTACCCAGTGAAAGCTTTGCTGTTATTCATCAACAGCAGCCGCCTCGGTGGCTCCGAGGCGAGAGCGCCGACCTACGGATACTCAGGTGGCGGGTTCGAATCCCGACCGAGGTGCCCGCAATATGACGGAGGCTTATTGCGGAGAAGGCGCCGTGTAACCGAGCTTTCGGTTGCACGTCAAAAGATTTCCAGGCGGTAGAAATTAATCCTCAGTCCTCCGCTGGGGCGTGCCAGATGCCCGTCGTAGGTTTGGCACGTAAAACCCCCAAATTTTACTTTTGATCAACAGCAAAGCTGTGATCGTCGCTGAATGTGCGCGAGCGCAGGGGTACCCATAACTTTGGCTTTATTGTCAAGAGAAATTGTCCCTAGCATACACCTTTTCAAAAAACACTGGACCCCAGGGGCAACAAACCGTTTTCGAGCCCAGTCACTGAGTTTGAGGCTAGACTCTCACCGGCATCCCTCCTAACCCTAACCGAGTGGACTGTGATTTCAATAGGCGCAGTTTCAAACGCTGCTGGCGGCTAAATTCTCGTATATTCCCGCTATATTTTGTGTTTCATGGTACATGTATGTTCCCGAGGACATTGAGAAAGCACTGTGCCACATTTAAAAAAAAAAAAACAAAAAAAAAAACAAAAAAAACTTGTAACTATTTTTGTTGGGTACGCGCGCGACAGGACGAATGCGACTGGAATGTATAGACCTTTCCATTTAGCGCTCTCTGGGCGGCACCATTTTGTTCGACCGCAGCGCCCTCTCCGCACATTGGGGAAGTTCAGCGGGTTCGGCGAGGTAAAACGAGAGAGAGGGCACGCGCCGGGCTCCGCTAGCAGACGACAAAACGAAAGGTTGCCGTTCTCCATCTTTGGGCTGTATCGGCGGGCTCTACCGAACATCAAAATCTCGCTCGTGGCTTTTTGTTTATTGTTTATTGAAATAACCCCACAGCGCCCGTGAGGGCATTATAGCGGGGGAGGGGCAAATACAAAATGAACATGACGCCAAAGAACACTTAAATTGCCTATACAGTCAAAACTCAAAATGTGACTTACCAGGAGAAATCAACATGAAAATAAAGACAAACGTAAACCCAAACCAGCGTAAAACTAGACACTGCACTCGTGAATATATATAGAAAAAGCTGAAGTTTGTAGAAATAACAGGTTTTAAGAATCTGACAATGCCTGATAAAATTGATAGCTTACGCTTGTTGAGACGATCTCTTCAGGTAAATTGTTCCAGTTGAGTATTGTACAAGGAAAAAATGAGTATTTGTAAATGTCTGTTCTGCTGGAAAAAGGCCTAATTTTTCTGCTATGATCCAGGCGCCGAGAGATAAAGTGAGGTGGAAGTAAATAACGCATTTTGTCAATTCCACACTGATCGTAATATATGCTGTGAAGGAGTTTCAGGCGGAAGCATTTACGACGATTCAGTAGAGGCTGCCAGTTAAGATCGCGTTTCATGGCAGTTACACTTTGACCACGCGAGTATGCATTAAGGACAAATCTGGCGGCTCTGTTTTGTATCAGTTCTATACTATTTATCAGGTACTGCTGGTGGGGATCCCAAACTTCTGAAGCGTACTCTAGAATGGGCCGAATATTTGTGAGATACAGGGTGTTTTTGACCTCTTGAGGTGAATTTTTGAAATTACGTTTGATGAAGCCTAGCATCCGATTAGCTTTAGCAGTCATATACTCAATGTGAAAGCGCCATGACAAATCGTGGGAAAAGTAAACGCCTAAATATTTTACTTGTGGTGACATGTTGATGGGAATGTCGTTAATCTGGTACATGGTGGTGATAGGGTTACGCTTTCTAGTTACACGGACAAAGTGACATTTGTTAACGTTCAAATCCATTCCCCAAGTACTACACCAGTTTGCTATGCGGTCAAGGTCGGCCTGCAGAGTGATACAATCGTTGACCGAACTTACTGCTCGATAAATTATACAATCGTCAGCATACAGGCGTATACTAGAAAAAACGTCTACAACAATGTCATTGATAAATATTAAAAATAAAAGCGGCCCCAACACCGAACCCTGGGGTACACCAGAAGTGACGGAAATAAAATCAGATGACTTGCCATTAATTAGCACTGCTTGAGTCCTGCCACTTAGGTAATCTGCTAACCACCCAAGAACTTTACCATCTATTTTTAAGGACTTCATTTTATGCAGAATAAATTTATGTGGCACGAGATCAAAAGCTTTCCGGAAATCAAGAAAAATACAATCTGTTCGAAGGCCTTTATCGTATGCGTTTGCTAGGTCATGGTAAAATTCTACTAGCTGAGTAGTGCATGACAAGCCTGGGCGGAACCCGTGCTGGGATGGAGTGAAAAAATTATTTGACTGTAAATGTTGAGCGATACTTGTGTAGATCACATGTTCCATAAGTTTAGAAGACGTGCTTAGTAACGATATGGGCCTGTAATTTTCAACTTTGTTTTTGGGGCCGCTTTTATGCACAGGCACAACATGAGCTTTCTTCCAGTCAGAAGGCAAAATACTATCTGATATAGATCTGGTAAACAGGACGTGCAAGAACATAGCGAGTATACCTGCGCATTCCTTAAGAATCTTGTTAGGAATGCCATCAGGACCTGGAGACTTATCAGTTTTAAGTGACCCCAGAAGTTTAACCAGTCCGTCAGAGTGGAATTCAATTTCCGGCATGTCACGGAATTCATTTACTGCGTTTGGCAGAGCCAAGTGCACCGCAGTTATTGGGGGAGAAAAAACTGATTGGAAGTATATACTAAAGCATGTAGCTTTTGCTTGGTCATCGTGTATGGTCTGTTCAAGTTCTTCAATTGGTGGTATGCCAACCTGGTCCTTCTTGTTGCATTTTACCAATTTCCAGAATTCTTTAGGGCTCCTTTTAAGACGGTCACTTAAAGTGCTCTGAAAAACATTTTTAGCTAATTTAAGTTTTCTTTTGTAGAGTTTACTTAGGTCGCGTAACCGATTAAGGGACGCGGCAATAGAAGTCCTGCGGAAAGTTAAGTATGCGCGCTTCTTTTTCCTCAAAATTTGCCGTAACTCTCTATTTATCCAAGGTTTGTTTTTTTGCTTTCTTGGAGTTAATAGCTTGTGTGGGATGTAAGTGTCGATTAAGGCAGTAAGCTTAGTTTTAAAAATGTTCCACAGGGTTTCAACGTCCATCTCATAGCTGTGCATTTCAAAAATGGCAAAAAAAGCTACAAGTTCGTCAGCAAGGCTAGCGTAATTGCCCTGGTCGTAAAAATAAATCCTGCGTGGGGACTGCAGAGCCGATAGCGGACGTTTACACTGTATACTTGCTGTAACTATGTCGTGATCGCTAATGCCCGGAAGGTTTGTGACTGCAGAAACAACTGTTCTGGAAT
The DNA here is from genome assembly GCF_016920785.2 of Ixodes scapularis. NCBI lineage: Eukaryota > Metazoa > Arthropoda > Arachnida > Ixodida > Ixodidae > Ixodes > Ixodes scapularis. The sequence continues at coordinate 35,425,978 of NW_024609883.1, forward strand.
CGCAAAGAAGGAGGTCTAGTGTACTTGATCTATTGAAGTCCACTCTGGATGGTTCAGTGACGTATTGAGACAACCCAAAGCTTGAGACAAAGTGAGAAAATGTCGTGTATAATATCGAAGAGCCGGTTGTTAACATTTGCTTATCGTGCCATGTTATGTCAGGCAGGTTAAAGTCACCCCCAAGTACAAGATAATCACTTGAGATGGAAGATAGCTCATCAGATAGGGATAACAGTGATTCATGGGTTGCGCTGGGGGGCCGGTAATATGATCCGATAGCTAGGGTTTCCCCGGAATTTAGATAAATCTTACACCAAACCGATTCACACGATGAACAAGGAACATTTATTTGCGAACTCTGAAGGTCGTTTGCTATCAGTAAAAAAACGCCACCACCATGTGTAGTTCTATCCTTTCGATAGGCAGAATAATTGGAGGGGAAAATTTCTTCGTCAGCTATCTCTTCGATTAACCAAGATTCCGTACCCATTACAATGCTAGGTTGCGTCGTAGCGACAAGTTCAGCAAAGTCATCAATTTTATTTTTTATGCTGCGACAGTTAATAAGTAGTGCCTCAAGGTTCGTCACAGGTGGTGGTGACACAACATGTTTCCGTGGTAGTAGCTATGATTCATTCCGTTGGGTGGGAACTGAGCTTGATAATTTTATTAGTTGGCGTGTCGACTCGTCCCAAGTATATACCTCGCTGTTGACTATTAATTTGTCGTAACGTAAAGATACTTTGTCTTCTGGCTTTCGAGTATGTTTTATGCTATTCCAGAGTTCTTTTCGTACTAGCTGGACCCTACGTGAGAAGTCTTCAGATATGTACACCTGCGACCCCTTCAGTTTACTTGCGTTACGAAGGATATCTAGCTTTTCGTTGAAATCGTACAGACGCAGAATTACGGGCCTCGGTTTACCTCCTGTCAAGCGCCCCAGTCTATGTATCCTCTCAACACTGGCAACGGTAACACCTAGCTTCTCTTCGAAAATACTTTGAAGCACCAGGTCTTTTAACTCCGTTGCACTTTCATCTTTAACCTCTTTTATTCCGTGAATAATTAAATTATTCCGCCTTCCTCTGTTTTCTAGGTCGTCTACTTTCTCAGTTAAAAATGTTACTTTGTCGGATAGGTGCTTTAGGTTTTGCTCACACCGCTCTACCTTTGGAGGAGCCTTTGATAATTCTTTGATAGTTGACTCTATTGCTGTTAGACGTTCGTTAGTGCCAGACATGTGTAGCTCTAGTTTTGTTTGCATTGACCTTATGTCAGCCGATAAACTTTGCTGATTGGTTAAGATTGCCGCAAGTTGTTCCTCCACAGTAGGCCCAGGGTTGAGCTCCACATCGCCACTTAGGATCAGTATCAGCATACACAGAGAATCAAAGGAACCAGTAAGGCTGCCGTTGTGAAGTGGTTCGCGTTCTTAGAATAGTTGTGGCTACTCCAAAATCAGCCTAGAGCTCTCTGTTGTTCTATTTTGCTAAATGATCAACTAGCATATCTTTTTTCCGTTACTTAAATAGCAGTTGAGCCAGCCGGCAGTACTACCTTCAACTACTGCATGTATTGCGGCAGGAGAGCACGTTCTTATTTATTATTTCAGACTTCCATTCATGGTCGCTAAAGGTCTACACCAGTACGAACTTTGTATAGTTAAAAAGGTACAGCAACCAGATTTACTTTTCGCCAAAGAGACCGACCAATCTGACACAGTTTTTCCTATTTTTTTTTATTTGCACGCAGGTAACTGCGCAATTGGACCCTGTGAGTCTTTTTATCTAGCATAATATTACATGACAACTGGCATACCAAAATCTGCGCATGTGTGCTTGAAAGTTCCAAAATGACGCGATTTTAAACAGCGTTTGCACGCCAGCCGGACGCTAGCTACAGCCCAGTCGGCGGAGCGGACGACAGCCAGGGTGAGAGGGGGAGTGCATTTTTTTCTCTTTTACCCTCTCTGCTATGACCCTAATGGAACGGTCTATAGTTCTAGTTATTTTTTTTTTCTTACGATAAGTTTAGACGGCGCCGCGGGATTCGCCGCATGTGAAACGACAAAGCGCTTTGCTGTCAAAAATAAATTGCAACAGAAGAGGGCCGAAGGTCATGCATTTTTCACGCTCACAAATAACGTGTTTACCGATGGACAGGACACGGACATACAATTGGGGAAGTGTTAACATTTGAACAATATATCGAACGTACCACACGATGCAGCGTTATCCAAAAGAATTTATTTGAGAAAGATCTCAAATAACACAGTCACAGTCGACGACAGTCACATCTTGACGATCGGACGGAATCCGAGATGACTTCGTTTTGGGGCACGTTTTGGGGAGAGCTTCCTTTTTTCACAACCGCACCAAGGCAAAGAAACAAGCGCGACTGACTCGTTTCTCACCCCAACCCGGACAACTATTTTTGGAGATGACTGAGAGGATTCTACGCAGATTATCTCTGGGAGGGGGGAGAACAATGTTCGCGAAATCGCGTCGAGGGTCGTTCGACGTCCTTCACCTCCTTCGTTTCCCGTGAATGTCGAGCAGAAAAGCTTGAATGGCAGGCACTTCCCAGCCTTACTTCTCACAATGGAAGATAACACGAAAAGGGTACGCAACACGCATAAAAATAATTAAGTGGAAACTTTCAAGAGGGGCGAGAAAACGTCGAATGTAAAACCGCGAAAACGTAGGTAGAGAACCGCGCTGAGCGAGTCTTCTCAGTCCTAGAGAGTGGCAGAAAATTTCTGGCTGATAGAGAACGCGAGAGTCGCACCAGCCGCATCAGCATCAGCAACACGGCGGCGGCCTAGGAGCGTTTTTTGGAAAGGCGTATTGGCGGTGAAACGTTTTCGTGGCGCTCTCCTATGATTCCCTCTCGTGACGTCATTACCTTGCGAACAGGTTCGATGGTGTCTGTAAGGAGCATGGTGGAAGCCTGAAATCCTTGCGCTCTAAAAGCACCACTGTCAACAGCGGCTAAACGGAAGTTCTTCCATTACTCTTATTTCCGTCGGCGAGAAATCTTTTGCTGGCGTCATAGTCAGCATTCGGCCAATCGTGGACGGCCGACCACTGCGGCGCTTTCGATCGCTCACGTCGCTAATAGCGTGCGCCAAGGAAGAGACAGACACAGATACAATCGGTCGCCGACGCAGTAACAGCAGTAACAGCCGCCCAAGTCTCGCTCTCCTAAGCTTGGCTTTTGGAGCGCGCGCTTCGCACTTTTCGCCCGCGCTTTTGCCATCTAGCCTTCTTTTAGTGCTTTCTTTTTACTTTTTTTAAGGTTGGTACGCCACGTGTCGTGAAAATCTGGAACTAAAACGGAAGTGGACAGAAAAGCTGCCCATCTGTTCCAAAAATCATGCGACTTCCCCGAGGCTTTTCGCATTGTATTCCCACCTTCGGCTTCACTTCGATGGTGACACTTATTTTGCTTTAGGAAACTTCGGATAACATCGCGCAGGACCCCCTGAAGAGGACAGTGAAAGACGCAGTGAAATCAATGTGTTACTGAATGTGTTTATTGCCGCGGTCCAACACCTCCTGGGTAACAAAGCAGTGGCGCCCGAATTTTTGGCGTCACCAAAAAAGGACGTCACCAAAACAAAACAAAAAAAGGACGATTGCTGCATGCGTGAACGTTCGGCTGAAACTCCTGTTCCCGCTAACGAAACTTGAGGATCAGCCGAACGCTGACGCTGCACTGCTATCCAGTGTGTGCGCTAGCCTTCAGAGGCTGACGTAGATAAATTCAGAACTGCAGCCTTTTTTTACCTGGGAGCCGTTGCTTCGCCACGCTGTGAGTGACAAAATGTTAAAACCCATTGCCACTGCGCCGAACATTCAATGAGGGCCAAAGAGTGCTCATACAGTTCCTCGTGGACACCCAATTAAAGTCTTATAGAGCAAATGGAACTAACATTGGGAGACGGCGGCGAGTACGATGGAAAGGACTGTCGGCCCTGGTGCCGTTGTTACCGCATGGTTTGGTTCGGCGTGTTCGTGCATCACGCAGTTTTAACGTAACAATAGCGAGGGCGTTAAAATAGGAATTCTCGTGTTTGGCTTCGCAATTTTAAAAAAGGAGTCAACACACTCGTTTTCTAAACGCGCACGACGAACACCTCCGTCACCTGTGATATATTCTCCAGCCCTGACTGATCCGTATCTGTAGCCAAATAAATTAATTCTCGCAATCTGACCAGCGTCGGCGAGCAGGCGCGCGGGGAGACTTTGAGGAATCTATGCTCGTCTCTTCCACCATCTTAAATATTTCCGTTTCTTCCGCCATCTTGAAACTACCGCCACGCCATCTATAGGGCATCGGAGTTGCGAATGATCCCTGACATCTGACGAAACGGAGAATGCGGTCAGACCCGGGCGTCTTATGATCGCTCCTCAGCCAATCAGATTGCGACATCAGCCCATAAGAACGCAGTAGAACCAATCACAAAGAAGAAAAATGGAACATATGCTAAGCCACACCCTGGGTTCGTTAAGCTCTCAGTGAGTATGTTTGTTATGTTGCCTAAAAATGCCTTCGTGTTTTAAAAGATAAAATTTAGATGTGCCGATATCCGAATGTTTCGTGTGTAAGATATCAACTTTGGGGACATATTTATTTACATCAGACCAGCCTACCTATACTTTAAGTAAAAAAAAAAAAAAGTGTAACGCCTAAATTTTTTTTTGTTGATATATGCGTAGGATTAGATTGTACGGAAGCTATACGTCAGCCTCGAGCTTCTACATTGCTAGAAGGGTATGCACTTGGGCTAGCTGGTGATCCATGCTTTTTAGGGTAAAAGCGCTAAAAACAACGGACAAGGAAACGAAGAAAGCACACACACACACACACGTAGATACGCACATACGTAGATATATATATGTATATATATATATGCATATACACAGTAGTGAACAAAAAGATACGATATTTCGGTTTTACGTGGGTAACTTTTCTTCGAACTGTGATACAGATATAAAAATTGTAATGGAACACTACATTAACGTATTTATATAGTAGAAACTAATGCTTACTTAAATATGAATCGATTTTTTGTAATCGATATTTATTGCAAACGTGGTAACAGCAATGCAAGAGGACGTCGTCAATAATCTGGCTGTTGTGACAAAATAGGACACCGCGTAAAACCCTATGTCTAGATATAAACTTAAACTGATCAGTACTTTGTAAGGAAACCCTTTGCATCGATTACCGCTTGGCAGTGACGATGCATAGAATTCAGCAAATTGTCGATGATCATCTGGTCCATGCTCGCCCACTCCTGCTGCAGCTGGTCAAACTTCTCGTCAATGTTTCTGGCTTTCTTGACCCGCAGACGACACTCCAACTCTTCCTCAAGATGCTCGATTGGGTTAAGGTCAGAAGACTGACTCGGCCACTCCATCAGGTGCACGCTTCTTTTCCTGAAACAATTTTTTACAAGCCTGGATGAGTGCTTGGGGTAATTGTCCTGTTGGAACACGTAGCCAAGGCCGAAATTCCTCCATGCCTAGGGAAGCATGACGTCTTCAAGGATTTCCTCATAGAATTCCTTTGCCATTAGTCCATGAATCCGGTGAAGAGGACTTACACCACGAGCCAACGCCGCCACGAGCGGAGAAACAGCCCCATGCCATGACGCTCCCTCCACCCAGAGCCTTTTATACTGGGAGAGTTCGGCGGTTCTTTGATCCAGCCGCCAGTCTGGCAGCACTGATCAAACAGTCTGGCAACTGTGCGCATCCGCCATGATGTGCCTTGCCGTCTAGCTTGATTGCACCTTTGCATTTAATTGCATTATAATTATAACCTTAAATTGCAAGCTTCACCCTTGTTTGGTGTAAGGCTGGTGGCGGCTGATAAAACCCGTTTGCCCTACTGACTCGAGCCGGCAGTCGGCTCGCTAGAGTCCATGGAGCGAGAGACGACGATGAAAATGATCGTTCTGCGCTCTGCCATACGTTAGATGAAAAAGAAATGGGGGGCTGCAGTGCCGTTGGGTGCTCGAACAACGCGAAAAAGGGGTTCAGGATGTACCGGCTCCCGCAAGGAAAAGAAAACCGCGAAAGGCACAAGATCTGGGAAACCAAGAAGGGCTGACTGGAAGCCGAGTTCTCGATTGTGCGAGGTAAGTTTATGATTAACGTATGATTAACGTAACAAAATGCTTGATTTTACGACTTTCTCCTTACGCCAGCAAAAGCGCAAACGGCAAAACCTACACGCGTATACATCGCATGTCCATGGGGACCCACTCGCCGGGAGGCACATCATGGCGGAAGCGGCGCCCGCTGAGTCCGCTAGACCTAGCGGGCCGTAAGCCCCTCCCACCCGCCGAACTCTCCCAGTATAAAAGGCTCTGCCTCCACCATGCTTCACTGTAGGAAGCTGATACCTGGAGTTGAATCTGGTGCCTTTGGGACGACGCACGTATTAAATACCATCGCTGCCAAACAGCATAAACTTATGGTGAATTCCGCTCGCAGATCTCGAGCGCTCCAAAAGCGCTCCATTTGGAGCGCGCATATTCCGCTCGCAGATCTGGCTCAAGTTGGTCATCTTCCGCTCGTAGATCTCTGGCAGCGCCCGCTCCACGGAGCGCCCCAAACTCCGCCGAACTTGCTCTGCGGGATTTCACAGATCTCTCCGGAAATTGACAGAGCGGCCCACGTGATTTCCGTCTAAATCGGCGGTGCGCATGCGCGGCGAGGTTGGTGATATCGGCGGGCCGGTCGGGCCACGGTCGGGTCGTGGAGTTGGATCTGTTCGGGTGCGTCGGTTGTTTACTCTGGACTGTGACGGCTCGAACGCTTCTACCTCGCGTAGATCAGGGAAAAAAAGCCGGGAATGTGGAGCGTGGCAAATCGTAAGCGCTGACATCTGGGATCACCGAGGAAGAACGAAAAAAAGAACGACAGAAAAGCCGGAGGCAGACGCAAGGTTAGGCCTATTCATTCTGCAGCCAGTGATTGTTTACCTTTTTACACTGCATTCCATCGGCGTTTTCCCGTGAAATAAAGCAAGAAGTGGTTAGGCAACGACCGCGCAAGTGATGGTTTGTTACCTATGTGTTTATTAAAGTCGTACTAGCAATCTGAACTCCACCGCTGGCAATCGCTGTCCGTGCCCCGCCGCTTCGAGGCGGCCGAAAGGTATGTGACGGTGCCGAACGCGGACGTCTTCGCTATTTGTGACATGGGCGCCGTGGTACGTATAATTCCGCCCGGCCTGTGTCGCGTGTTACTTCTGCAGCTAAGCAGTGACAGTCGTCACTGGTCGTCGGAAAGATCAGCCGGCTGAGGCGTTGGTGGGCTGGTCAAGTTCGAGCAGCGGCCATTTTGAACGGCGGAAGGAGAAGGGGTGGGGAGGGGTGTGGGGGAGGTCGCTCCAAAAATGCAAGTTTATCTTCCCCTCGTCGATACGGAGCGGGTCCCACGGAGCGGAATTTCGCCTCCCTCGCGGATTTTGGAAAGCGCTCCAGATCTACGAGTGGAATTCACCATTAGATTCGTCTGACCAGAGAACTTTTTTTCATTGGTCAGAAGTCCAATTGAAGTGCTCCTTTGCCCACTTCAACCAGATGCCCTGTTCTTCTTGCTTACCATTGGCTTCTGAGCTGGTCTATGGGCATTTAGTCCAGCAGCTCGTAGACGGCGTCTCACGGTCCATTAAAGGGGCCCTGCAAGGACTTTTTTACTGATTTTTAATTTGCACCGAACCTGATCGCACTGAACGTAGTAACTTAGTGAAACTTTTCTTTTCTCGAAATTCACTTTATTTGAAAAGTTATAGGCAAATTAAAATTACAAAAACAAGCAAAAAATAACCTCCCTCGTGACATCCTTGGTTGCTTGAGTGGCCGTGAACTAGAGGAGGGGTAGTGGGCTCATCGCGAGCGTTCACGGCTGCCGCACTCCGTTTCGACGGCGCGAGAGGGCGCCACTAAAGCATGTTCTGGGTAGGCTGTATGCAGCGGACAGCCGAAGCGGCTCTCATTGCATTTGCTGCACGATTAAACACTAATTCGGCATGACATTTCATTGGCCACAAACGACAGCAAACACGGAATAAAGATCAGTTCAGAATGGGAGCCACTTAGCGCTGCCATACCGCGAAACGGCCAAACCGCAAGACAAAGCTTCTCGCCAAAGGCCTTCGGACCGCTCGGAGCCGGTCGGATCCTCCTGTCCATACGACCGCGGCGCCGCCGCGTACATCCGGGTCCTTTCCGTGTCGGCGCCTGACCCCACTACTCCTTTCTAGTATGCGCCGTTTTTTCCACCGCTTGGTGGCGGGTATGTCGACGGGTCATTTCTTGTTTCCGTACTTTATAAACTGCATTCGTTTCTTTTCTGATCTAAAATACTGACCCAAAACTACTTTTATAAATAATTGAAACGGTTCGGCGTCACTTTTATTTTGTATTTCAACTAAAAAGAAGCTTTCAGCGGCTCTGACCAGTAGTAAGCCCAGGACCAAAGACGTCACATTTTGCACGCTTTCGGCACCGCAGGTCGCCCTCGTCGGTGGAGGAGGTTTCAGCGTCGTCCGGTTAAAATATGACGCACTGATATTTAGATACTCTCTCCGTGCCCGTTGGCTTGCCCGAACTTCAAGAGACGTGAAAACCGCAAAAAAAGGTAGACGCTTAAATATGATTGCCGGGCCCCTTTAAAGGGGTCCTGCAAGGACTTTTTACTGTTTTTTAATTTGCACCGAACCTGAGCGCACTGAACGTAGTAACTTAGTGAAACTTTTCTTTTCGCGAAATTCGCTTTATTTTAAAAGTTACAGGCAATTTAGAATTACAAAAACAAGCAAAAAATAACCTCCTTCATGACGTCGTAGGTCCTGGCTTGAGTGGCCGTGAACTAGAGGAGGAATAGTGAGCTCATCGAGCGCTCACGGCCGCCGCACTCCGTGTCGACGGCGCCAGAGGGCGCCTCTAAAGCATGTTCTGGATAGGCTGTATGCAGCGGACAGCCATAGCGGCTTTCATTGCGTTTTCTGTGCGATTAAACACTAATTCGGCATGACGCTTCATTGGCCACAAACGACAGCAAACACGGGGTAAATATCAGTTCAGAATGGGAGCCACTTCGCGCTGCCATACCGCGAAACGGCCAAACCGCAAGACAAAGCCTCTCGCCGAAGGCCTTCGGAACACTCGGAACCGGTCGGATCCTCCTGTCTTTACGATTGCAGTGCCACCGCGTACATCCGGGATTTTTCCGTGTCGGCGCCTGATCCCACTACTCCTTTCTAGTTTGCGCCGCCTTTTCCACCGCTTGGCGGCGGATATGTTGACGGGTCCTTCCTTGTTTCCGTACTTTATAAACTGCATTTCTTTCTTTTTCTCATCTATAATAGTGAACAAAAACTACTTTTATAAATAATTGAAACGGTTCGCGCCACTTATATTTTCTATTTCGACCAAAAAGAAGTTTTTAGTTGCTCTGACCAGTAGTCAGCCCAGGACCAAAGACGTCACATTTTGCGCGCTTTCGGTACCGCGGGTCGCCCGCGTCGGTGGAGGAGGTTTCCGTGTCGTCCGGTTAAAATATGGCGCACTGATATTTAGCCACTCTTTCCATGACCGCTGGCTTGCCCGAACCCAAGAGACGTGGAAACCGCAAAAAAGGTAGACGCTGAAATATGATTGCAGGGCCCCTTAAGCCACCACGGAGCCTGGTCCCTGGGAGAAATCCTTGGAAATGTCCACGGCCGACAGTCGAGGGTTCGTGCGGCTCGCCCGAACAAAGTTCCTGTCGTCCACGTGAAACGTCGAACTGGGTTGTCCTGAAGTGTACCGAGTAAAAACACCTACTCTGAGCCTGTTTCTCTTGAGAACTTCAGAAACTGTTGATTGCGCTACTCCGAATTACTCTGAAAGCTGGCGCTGCCTCATCCCAGACTGGTATCCACGAAAAATCGCCTTCTGAACATTCTTCGCTAAACTCTTTGCACTGCGTACTCTTCCCATTGCCTACTAAATATGCTTACATTAAAAATAACCAATTATAAAAAACACAGGAATTCAATATTCTTTTCTTACAAAAGGAAAAGGTAGGTGACTGAACGGCCACGAGGTGACGAAGAAGAAGGCGCAATTCGAAAAATAAATAAAACCTACTGCTGACGCAACAACCGACCCCTGGTGGCTAAAAAGGCTGCATTATGGTGTACCATATCAAAACAAAATATTATTGGCTATTCGCTAGACGTCGAGCAATACTTCTGTAAAAGGAGCGAAGTATGATATATTTGTGTTCACTAATATATATATATATATATATATATATATATATATATATATATATATATATATATATATATATATATATATATATATATATAATGGTGTGTGTGTTTTCCGAGAATAAACTTCAGTTGCAAGTAGCGCTTTGTGTAGTTCGTTTCTTTTACTCGTCCGTTATTTTTAGCGCTTTTACCCTAAAAAAATTCTATATCGCTCTTAGTAATTCTTGCCTGTCTTGAGAGCATTCTTCCCCTCTGGTAGACTTTTTTTTTAACAAGGTGTTACCTCTTACAATTGGAGCCACCAAATGACATTTGTAATGTTCACTGATGAGGATCTCACCAAAATATGATTTTCTTAGGAGTTAAAGTTACAAATGGCTTGGAAAAACAAACAAACAAAAAAAAAAAACTGGCCCGGAATGTGGCATTCTTTCTACTTCATGAAAGGGACCATTAAATTAAGTTTGGTCTGGGATAACTTATTTTAGATTGGGAGTTTACTAACCGGATATCGTTCGTACTCGTTTTCGCCTGCAGAACCGTAGTAAAACAGGTCCAGCTTCTCGCAGAGCATTCAATACTCGTGGGCTTCATAGGAAGGCAGACGTATGTTTGAGTAATATCTGTTCTTCCGCATTAGACATCAGTTGCCTCACAACCGAAACGCGGCTTTTTTGGACGAAATTCCAAGCAACAAGTATTTTCCTTCTTACTACTCTGTCCATCGAAGGGACAGAGATTATGCCGCGACTCGTCGAAAGTTTGGTGGCGGTATAATATCTGCTGTTGATGATTCTGCACCTAGCTTCAGGAGGAATGCCCTGGAAACGTATGCTGAATGCGTATGTATAAAACTTGACGCTGGTGATGAATTTAACTATTTTATAAGTAATTGTTATTTTGCTTCTAGATCGAATTTAACTGCATTTGGCGATCATTTTAAGAGACTCAAACGCAAATAGATTTTTGCAAAGTTTTTCGTACACTTACATGAGGACTTCAACCTGCCCGCAGTAGAGTGACTGTCTGAGCAAATTACTTGCTGCAATTTCGATACGATTAAGAAAGTGACAGGTTTAATTAACTTTGTACATTTAAATATAGGCTCACTCAGTTCAATAACCTAGAAAATGTTGCTGGAAATGTCACTGATTTTTTTCCTTTCAAAAATTTTTTGATAATTTAATCTTCGTGAGGGATACGCTTGCTAGACCCGATGTTTTTCACCTGCCTTTCAGTGCGTCCTTTTCTCTTTCCCGAAGGCCGCGTGCTTTTCAGGTGTTTTCTAGCTACTCGCATGGAATAGGCGACTACATAGGCCTATATAACTTTTTTCTAGAACTGTAACTGGTCGACAATTTTAATTGAAAACTGTGTTGTTGATACCGCGACTGAAAGTTTTGCAACTATAGTGCAAAATGGTATTGATATCTTTTTACCGAAACGTGTAAATAGCCTTCCCAATATCCAGGTTGGTTTCCCCAAAACTTACGGTATTATATGCGCAGAAAAGTGCATTTTTATAAACTCCTAAAGTCAAATAGCGTAGACCTGCGGTACGCAAACTTCGGGATTTATAGAACGCTCGGGAAAACGTTGCCTACGCACGACAAAAGCGCTCATTAAGGGCGAGTAGAAAATAGCGTGTTGCTTTAGCCTAGCGATGGGTCAAACAACATTCAAAGACCACGACGAACATCATTTCTTTACGAAAAGAGACTGGGGTATATCTGCCCTGGCCCCAAGTGGTAGCAAAGGGTTTTGTCAACCATTTCCAAGAGTGCTACTCTTTCGATATTTATGATGGCGCTACGTTTGATAATTTTAAATTTTATGACACTTTAAATATTACTAGCATAAATAGGTCTCAAATCTTGGAGGAGATAAGAAAACTGAAGCCAAAGCTTTCCGTGGGCATTGATCAGATACCTAGCTTCATCACCAAGGGCTGCTCCGAGTTATTCACACTTGTGCATATTTTAACCTCTCTTTTTGATTGGGCAACCGCGGCCTTCCCTGAGGAAAAGGTCGGTTGTGGTTCCTGTGCACAAATGTGGTAATGCTCGTGTGGCAAACTATAGATTTTAGAACCTAAGAAAACCTTAGAACAGGCTTAAGCCTGTTCTAAGGTTTTCGGGACTCTTGTGTTTGCCCGTATGTCTCATTACTTCCGCTACAAGCTAGGTGATTTCCAGCATGGTTTCTTAAAGGGTAGTTTGGTGGAAACGAACCTTCGTTCGTTCCTTCACTATTCTGTGCCATTTTTCCTAGATCGCGATCAAGTTGATACAGTTTACTTCGACATGTCGAAGGTGTTCGACAGAGTAAACCACAAGCTGCTTCTGCATAAGCTATCTTATTATGGTGTTTCTCATGCACTCACCAGATGGTTTCGCTGCTTTTTTACCGACCATAACAGCTGTGTGCTAATTTTAAATAGTTTTACTGATGCTTTTGTTTGTTCGTCTGGTGTCCCTCAGAAGTCTAACCTGGGACCACTATTGTTCCTTATGTTTATTGATAATATCGGATTGTGGGTGAAGAATTCTCGGTTGTTGCTATTCGCGGATGACTTGAAGCTATCTTTTAATATTCGGTTACTCATTGACTGCGCACTTTAGCACGACGATGTGTGACGCGCGCTTTAGTGGTGCTGGACCAATTTTTGGTTAATCAATCCTGATAAATCTAAGGTGTTATCGGTATGCAGAAAGAAAGAGTTGATTTTAAATGCCTGTGTCGCTAGTTCCACTATCTTTTTGTGTATGTCTCTGGTTCACAACCTTGGCGTTTATTTCTATGCTCATCTCTCTTTTTCCTGCCATGTACCTCAAATTCTCGCATCAGCTGTAAGATTGTTGGCCTTGAATTCTCGTTCGACCTAAGTTTTTATCTTATTTAATTGTGTATTATTAACTTATTTTGCATTCGTATTCGTTCATGGCTTACGCTCGCAAGTGTTGTGTGGAATTCTATCACAGTAATTTGTGCATTGCAAATTGAAAAAAAGTTCAGAAGAGGTTTATTCGAATCGTTTATAATCGCTACTTTAAAGGAAGGTGTCTTTGTGACTACGGTACATAGTCGAGGCTCCCGGCGTACAAATGCTATCAAGTCGAAGAGCTGGGCGGGACAGATAGACAGCAGCTGGCTGTGTTGTCTTGACTTTCACGTGCCTCTACGTTCCAGGAGACACGCCAGTTCGTTTTATTCTGGCTTTCAGGAGAAGCTTTGTCCGATCTCACGTATTCAACTGTCTTTTAATGTCATATCATCTGATACGTCTTTGGATGCTTTTACAGACTGTGCGTCTTTCAAACGTGAACTTGAAACGTTGCTTTTCACCTCATAATCATATTGTTTTCCTCCATATGTGTTGTTCACAATGCGCGGACGTATATGCCCCATATCAAGACTTCGATAGTTCTGAGTCACGGAATTATAATAATGCATGTATATGTGCATGCATGCATGTATGTATATATGTACGTATGTATTACTAATTTCTTTAAGTAGACAATTAAGATATATCTGGGCGCATTTTAGATTATATAGATGATATTTTATGAAGTCGAACACGCTTCAAACGCCAAAAGCCTCGCTTCTTTGCACCCAGAACCAACCCTGGTAAGAACTATTTTGGGCAGCCATATAAAAAATCCTCAAAACTCTTTTTTTTTTATTGAGGTGAAAACGAGTAGGGTAAAGTGGGCTAAAATGAGACGCTGGGCAAAATGCGACAGTTTATGTTTAGCGCTGTCCATCTCCTAGACAAGTAATAGGAGCACGTTCAAACTTCACCGAGAAATGCCGCACTTTGTATACTTTGCATGTGTAAAAATTCAGAGCTATGGGCAAGTGTGTTCCAGAAAAAATGAATGCGGAGTTGAGGTTGACGTGTTTACCTCCACCAAAAAGGGGCAAGATTCAGCGCGAGCTTTCGCTTCGAGACATGCACCCCGGTTGGCACCCAATATTCTGCCAAGGTAAGCTTTGATTTTATTGGTACGTTTTATTAGCTTCATGCGGAGTGAAGTTAAGCAGTCTACGATTGCTTTTTTTAAAGATATAATTATTTATGTAATAGGATACGCGCTGGGCCAAACGCGACAATCTGGCATTCCATGACGCTCATATCAATGACGCACGAGTCTTCTGGTCCCTACAGGGCGATATTTTTTTGCTCCCGCTGTCTAGCATAGTCCGAACGTATGACAACAACAAGGGTTTCATAGCGCGAAAGTGACATGAACAAAACTTTTGAAACTGTGAAGCAACAGCTCCACTCCGTTCGCACTTCTTCCACACTCTTGGGAGTACCAAAGGATGCGCTTCAGAGAAGAGCCATACGACTCTGTGAATATACATAAAAAAAATCTAAAAAAAAGAAACACGACTGGGTTAGAGAAGGCGCGTTCTTTCTGACGTTTCAAGTTTCAATAACATTTCTTTTGTACCTAAAGTAAAAAAAAAAAAGACGTAATGAGCAGGTCGGAGAGCAGCACTTTTCTAACGTCATCTCTCCACAAGGCAAAGCTGATGTTGGCGAAAGCAACCAAGAGCCAGCGTTCCACTGCCTCCCCCCCCCCCCCCCCCCAACACACACACACACCGAAAACAGAAAAGAAAAAAAAAGAAAGAAGGAAAACGACTGTGGAACCGATAAAAAAGTTTATTATTAGGGTTCTCCAGAGGAGCGCGCGGTGTGGGGGCGTTCTGCAGACCGTGCAATGAGACTGGCAGTGCCTGGTATGCAAAGAACTTTAGACCCAAGCTGCCCCTCATTCAATATAGATCGAATGCATGGAATGCAAAAGTGGGGTCATGAAGAGTGCGTTGGAGCTCAGACAGTGCGCTTTAAGTTTTTTTTTTCTTATTGCAAAAACTAAACATATATCAGGTTTTTTAAGTGTCTCATTGAGCCCCACTACGTTGTTTTATTTTGCCCCACAGGGCGGCGAAAATAGAGATGTTGTGTGACTTTCATATATTTTAGTTTGGTTTAGTGTCTCGCTTTCTCCGGTCAAGCCATACTTACTGACTATAGAGTCAAGACACCTGAGAATATCCTCATGTTGTGCCTTTAAAATATTGAAAAAAATTACCATTAAAATGTTAATATTTTGTCTCATCTTGTCCCATCTTACCCTGTAGTGGGCCAAAATAAAATTAATACACGAGGGTAAAAAACCAAAAGCCTTTTTTCCGGTTTAAAACACTTAAAAAATAGCGGAGAATTTTTTTCATTTTTTTTTTCTCTTCAAAAACTCTTCGCCTTTTGACCGTGATGCATCCGCTTTGCCCAAGCACGTCAGCCGAACCCAGCTCACGGGTTGGACATGAGCACTTCGTCACTGGGACTTTTGCGCTCGTCAACAAGAGATCTTTCGACGAATATTTGGATTCGCGTTAGCGGCCAATGAGTGCCGTGATGGCAGTTATCATCACTTGCAAATGACAAGTTTCTTGGTATGCTTACGAAGCACCGTAACCGCTTAAGGAGTCATTGCATCCGGTGAAATACTAGTCAAGACCCCGTGATTTCTTAGTTCGCGTCTGAGTTGAGGAGAAAAGCTAAGAAGAAACAAGTTCAAAAATAATTTTATGGTCGCTTTAAGCATTAAATTCAGTATTTTTGGAACCTTTGGGTCAGGAGCCTACCTTGATGGTAATAGCGATGATACCATTATACAGTCTGCCTATAAAACTTCCCATCTAACTCTACATCGTTTCAATAAGGGCAGTGCTTTCCGTCGCCGCTAGGAGTTCTTACTGTGGGCGGAGCGAACATCGGGGATCTCGGCCAAGTGGCAACCTCAGAGCCGTTGCGCTGTGAATTTTGTAAACAATTGAATCGCCCGTACGGGGCGATACACAAACAAAGCGCATCGATCGGTCCAAATGACGCACGATGCGTCATAGGCAGCACAATCTAACGCACACCGAGAGAGAGAGAGAGAGACAAAAGGGAAATAATTTAAGGGGAAGCGCGAGAGCGATCTGGCGGAAGGCGTCTTCGCGGGTCATCCGACACAAATCAATATACGCATACCCTGGATCGAAGCTATTTCCCCGTCGCTTCGCTCGCCTTTCGTCAAAAGGAAGCGAACACCACTTATCGGCTATTCCGATCCGGGAATCACCGATACGACACCGAATTCATCCCTTCCCCCTCTTCCGTTCCCTTCCCTTCCCACGCACACATCCAGAAATGTCCCAACCTCTGTTTTCTCCCCTATCCCTTAGATGGCGCTACGCGCCGTGCGTCCGCTCCCTCGCGCTGAACCCAAAAACGAAACCTGCGTCCTATGATAGGAGGGTTAAAGAGATCGATCGCACCTTTCACGCTCCGCGTTTACGGTTTAATGCCCCCTCCCCCCTTCTTTTTTTTTGGTTGGGGGTTGGGGGTGGGGTGTCATTCTTTGTAGGTTTTTCTGTTCCGTCATTTTTAGTTTCCCCGGCATCTTCTGTCTATTCGGGCCGGCCCCTTTGTTTCGCTATAACAGGTTGTTCGGGCTCGCCGTTCAGAAACCTTTTGCAGCTTTCTTTTTATAGACGACCGGCTCGCTCTGGCGGCTGGGGTATATCTTTCTGCAGAGTAATCGCACCTCGACTGATATATGATCTTTCGGCAACTGCAGCTTGAGCTCTCGTCGAGTTCAGTTCAGAAATCGATCCCGCCTGCTGTTGCCATTCTTTTGTTGCATTCTTTGGGTTCGTCTTTGTGTTTGGGTTCAGTTCCTTCTTTTGGACGTTTCCAGGAGAAGGGATACTTCTTAAACTACCGGTGAGTTTACTCAGGATTTACGTTCTTCGGTGTCTGCGATCCTTGCCCGTTAGCGTAACAACCCACGGTCTTTGTCCTGTTGGTGTTTGCTTTCTAGTGTTCGGTTCGATGACCAGTGGGAACGACCGCTCTTTTCTGACTTAACGTGAGCTACGTACGCAACGAACCATATTTCAAGATAACATATATTGTGACGTGTGCTCGCCGTTGCACTTAAATAGTGCGAGCCACGGTTATGCCAAGCTGAACTCTACTTAACCTAGCCGAAAGTATACCATATTAAACATCGTCAAAACTCTTATTTTGTCAATTAGAGAATATTTCAACACTGTTTTGCTTCGTCGTTTTGAACTTCAAGTGCTTTGGTTACCTTTGCTTTGGATCAGTGAGGCCAACGAGACTCGGTATTTTATCTTTGTCTGCTGCTCTTTAAAAAAAAAAAAAAAAAAATGGACAAACCAGCGAGTCAATCGAGGCGTGATAACGGATCACGTGACGGCGTATAATTGAGGCGCACTCCTCCTATAGATAGTTGTTTCTTGCTTCGCTCCATCGCTCTGATTGGCTAGCGGGGGGGGGGGGGGGGGGGAGGGGGGGGGGTTGCGTTTGCATTTATCCAAGTTGCGCTATGACAGAATGAACATAAGTGTTTGTCGCCCCCCTTTTCCCGGCTCACAGAGAGCATACGTATCATTTTCTATCGCTTTACTTGACGTTGACGAAGAAACACGTCGTGCACATGCGCCTGTTTGCTGTTCTGCCACATTGTGTGTCTCCACACTAAGGGGCGCTTCCTCTACTCAGTGTTGCAACAAAAGGTCATGAACATTTAATTGTAGGGTGATTTCAGATAAGATCGACCAAAGGATGGCTAGTCGACATTTTCAAATCAACTGATGTTTTTATATGTTATTGTCTAGTGTCTGGTATGAACGAATCCAAACTTAGTTTTGACTAGAAAAAATACTTGGGGACAGGAAAAATCGTAAGGCATGAGGTGGTGGACAGTTGCATTAACGCGCACTGATGGAGGGGGCCCGTTTGAGAGTGAATAACTAAAGCGATAACATTAGGAGAACTCTAATACGTTTTAGGCGCAAACTATGGGTATAGCTTGCTTGTAATATAAAGTAATCATATTTATTTAAAATTTATTTATTTTTCTAAAAATTGACAAACATGCCTGCTCGAACGACAAATGGCAAACTTTGGAGGTCTGTATCTCATGAAATAATTTAATCATTATGATATAATTTGCAGATATTATTCCACTAATATATAGCTAATATTTAAAAAATAACTAAGGTATCTGTGTGATACAATAGTTAGGATATAATTAGTCAAACATGGAAAAAAATCAAACAAAGAAAAATTCCGATGCGAATAAAAAAAAAACACCACCCTCGATTTTTTTTAAATTTAGGTAACCTGTTATACTCTATTTCGGCATTCATTTCCATTAAAAACATGTTGCATCACTTTATTGAGAAAGAAGATACAACTCCCCAAAGTAGGGTCCTTTTTCAAAGCCTACACTTAGCAGTGTTTTATACAAGAACTGACTCTGAGTTCCAGTTTCATGAAACCAACAGACATCTTTTATATATTTTTATTCAGATGAGGCCAATGATAACTAAAGAAATCGTTCACACACTTAAATTAAGGAGAAACTACTGTGTACAAAGAGGTATCATATTACGGACTAGTGATCCGAGAAAAGATCATGCAGCCATCGGCCACTAGGAACTTTGTTTACTTTATTCTCCTGCGACACTATATGCTATTCCCTCTTCCGCTCTACCTTCATCTCTCTCTCTCTCTCTCATATATATCCCTGATATATATCCAGAACAAAAACATGTTCAAGCATTCCCTTTCTGCGTGGTAGTGTTCTGTGGCTAGCAAAAATCATTTCCTCGCTAAGCTCACGATTATGGCAAAATAGTTGCCGGAAACCGCAGACGACACTCGTCGCTAGTTCTGGCAAAACGGCCGATACAATCTTTTTTTCGCATTTCCCTGCTCGCTGTCAAGGACAAGGGGGTTCGCTTCAACCAGCAAAACATGGCCGCCGACGCCTGTTTACTGAGCAGTCATGCCTGTCGCCATCTCACTCGCTGGCGTCACGGGCGATAATATCAGGCACAAAGGGGCACACCAACCGGCAGCATTATCCCCAAATACTCGAGCCTCGCGTAAATACATAGAGTGTAAACGCTGTCGCCATGTTATCGTAGTAAGACCGCCCCCACCCCCCCCCCCCCTCCCCCAACGGGGGACTGCAGTACGCGACGGCGTACTAACACAACGGCGACGATATCGACATCGCGGGCTCCGAATTTTCCCATAGTTCTACTCCACGGGCATTTCTCGAAACGCTTGATATTGTGTACGCCCGCCTGGAAGGATTTCAGGCGCGTAGTTAAGATAAGGCGGTTCTCCGCGGCAAAAGAAAGCAATTTCACAAAAGCTTAAAGGGGTCATGAAACGCTTTTCCAACTTTTTCCTGTTTAGCTTTCCTCCTCAACTCATAAATCGCGCATTCCACCAAACACTTAAAGAAGACGAAAAGGGGGTGTCCCCTCTTTCTCGCACTGTCGTTTGTGTAATCCGGACACATCCATTCTCCCCCTAGAAGATTAGCCCGTCGCTCAAAACTCAGACAAAAGTTGCTTTCCCCACCCCGTTCATTCCGAAGCTGACAGTGCTGTTGAAGCTAAGTAATCGTTGGGCCAGCCACACTTGCCACGTGAGCGTGGCAAATGTGGCTGCAGAGAATGAAGTCAGGTGATGAAAGGGAGGCGGCTGATTGGTCCGGCAAGCGTGTAGCTTCCACCACAATGTCAGCTTAGGGGTGAAGGGAATAAGTGAGGTCCGGTTGCGTGTGACGTCAGTTTGGACCCGATGATGCGCTTTTGGGACCGCGGATGTATCACTGTGAAAAGGCAGAGAGGTCGCGAAGGGGAGGAGGTACGAAATAGTCCGCTCTGTTTTCAAATTTTCGCACTGAAAGTCAGGCTTTTGACTTCCTACCTTTTTTCTTTTGGTCCACTGAACAATGTGCTATTAGTAAAATCCCAATCTAAAATGATTTATCCCAACCCAAAAATCGTTTCATGGGCCCTTTAAAAGCGGCGGCGACGCGTGTGCGGTGAACGCTTGTGGTTTTGGTGTAGACAGGGTGTGTGTGATTTCGTTGTTGACACCAGCCGGCGACAAGGCACTGCAGGCGGTAGCTCAGTACAGCAAGGGCTAATCCGAGTGACCATCAACGTAACCCCACCGCCAACCCCTCGCGAACCGGTCGCCGACATGGCTCAGGCTGTGTCATGAACCACGTGGTAGAAGCTCGGGTGCTTTCATATCAGCGCGTGGAGGGACGACAGTGCGATTCCGGAAACTCTTTTTCGAAGGCCGCTGACCACAATTTTTTGTCTGGAGACTTTCCCTCTTTCTTCCTTTGTCGTGGATCAAGCTTTGCCGACAGCCTCAGTTGTGACCTCTCTTTTCAAATGTACGTTTGCAGTGAGTGAGCTCCTCAGCCTCGGACTTGTCACTTGTGCACCCAGTAGTTCTTTCAATTGGCAATTATATGCCATCAGTTGGGGTTTAATTTCTATTATTTATGTATACATTATGAAGACGTCCTGGAGCTCCGAACGAGTGTTTTGTGCAGATTACTTTTGCAAACACAAAAAGACTATACCAAAGCAGCGGAATTTTCGAAGTGTTGGCGAGTTGGACCTAAACTCGTTGAAGCAAATTCTTCCGCCTGACTGTTCCACCAAAGTGAGTGCGACGGACTACCTGTGCTACCATTGCTTCATGCACATCACTAAGGAGATCTCGATGCGAAGCTCAGAGCAGTGCCCTGACATATTTGTGCCAGCTGAAGAAGCAATTGAAGATCTAAATCGCAGCATACTACCTACAGATGTGTCGCCGCTGAGACAACCAAGCGTCGTAAGAAGTCGGGACAGGCCTGCCTATGTCAAGAGAAAGCAGACAGAACTGGGGCAGGTTGCTGTCAAGAATATACGCTCAAGGCTACGTATTGCGTACGACAGGGGCGCACCATCGGGGTCGTCCGAACCAACATGCTCCACATGCACTGAGTGGGTGGACAACTTTCGGCAGGCCTTGGAAACCGCCACCTCTCTCCAGGAACGTTGTCAACTGCTTACACTCCTGCCGTCAACACTGACGAAGAATGAGGTTCAAAAGATGATTCCACAGGCCTCAATGTACTTCATCAGTAAATCCCGAAAACTCAAGGAAAAGCATGGCGTGTGGTATGAGCCGGATCCTTACACGAGGTGCAAGGTGAGCCCTGAGAACCTGTCTGCTGCCCTAGAGTACTTCACGAAAGACGAGCTGCAATGTTTGCGCCAAAGTCCCAACCAGAAGGACGTCATCTCTGTCATGCTCAACGGAGAGAAAACGTTCGTGCCAAAGCGCATCATGACACGCTCAATACGAGAGGCCTTCCGTATGTACAAAGACAAGCATCCCGATTCCGGCGTTGGGCTAACGAAATTTTATTCGTTGCGCCCTAGATGGGTCCAATGTATTCCACACCAGGAAGTGTGCGTTTGTGTGCGCTGCGCCAATTATTATCTTTGTATTTCCGCTCTAGAGAACGTTACAGGCTCAACATTCAACACTGGTGAAATGAACTCGGCATTTCTGTGCGACCCAGCAACAGAACTGTGCCTTCAAGGAGACTGTGATCACTGCCCAAAAGGCCAGTTTCTTACACTCCAGGAACTTGATATCCCGGAGGATGAAGAGATTGTGCTTGCAACATGGGAGTCCGGCGACCTTGTGAAAAAAACTTTGGAACCTGAGACTTTCCTAAAAGTCATCCAAGTGACGGTTGGAAGTTGGGTACTTCACAACCCTATCCGGCAAACGCAAGGTAAAGCGATCTACGATGAAAAACAGTGCATGCAACGCGGGAGCATTGTCTTTCATTTTGACTTTGCTGAAAACTGGACCATCGTGCTTCCTGACGAAGTGCAAGCATATCACTGGAAAAAGAAACAAGTTTCGATATTTACATGTGTAGTGACGACAAGAAAATCTACAAACAGCTCTGCCATCATCAGTGAAAACCTGTGTCACGACGCCACTCACGCTTGCTTGGCTCTAGAAAAAGTGAAGGAGTGGGTTGAAGACAACGTTGCGGTATACTCGTACGTGACGTACGTAAGTGACGGCGCCGCCAGTCATTTCAAGAATCGCTACCAGCTTCACCAATTTGCAAAGGACGATTGCCCACAAGCCCAGTGGTTATTTTCTGCATCAGGACATGGGAAAAATGCATGTGACGGAGTTGGCGGACTCGTGAAGCACCAGGCCACGCTGAACAACCTGAGAGAACGTTCAGTAAGCGCCATTCAGACGGCCAGGACAATGGTGAGCGTTCTATCAAAGAAACTGAAAGGCGTGCATATTGTATATCTGGACAAAAATGAGGTTGTTCGGTATCGTGAACAAAAAAAAAAAAAGAAGAGTGGCTGACGGTGCGCGCCTTCCCTGGCATTCAGTCTTGGCACGCGTGGCGGCTCAGCAAGTCATCAACAGAAGGGACCTGTGACGTATATGTAGCACGGACAGTCGGATCTGCTTGGAAGCAACTTTATTAAATGGGTACAGCGAGGAAAACCTTAGCCTAAAGTGCCGAATTTGATTTCCCAAGGACTGCTCATTTTGAATGCAGGGACATCTTATTTATCACATTTTTCTTCACGGGGTATTTAGCCTACTGTTTTTGTTGGTGGTTACTAATAATTTTTATCTGATCACTATAAAAAAAATCCCAAAATGTTATCCTCGAGCAGGATAAAATATATCGGCTTGCCACGATTCATTCATACACCGAGAGCATCGAAGCTGCTCCAGTTAGGCACTATGGCATCCGTCACCTGAAATTGTTTGTAATCGTAAATACACAGCCAACCTAAATATCTTACTATTATATCTTTGTTTTTGTGTGTAGAAGTAAAGTTATTTATTTTACTCTAGATGTAAAATATACCGGAAGGTACAACTTCACACTGCATCATCTTTTCTCAAATCATTAGTCTCTAATATGATACCACTTTGTACGCTTATGTAAAATGCTGTATATAGTTTCTCCTCCCTTTTACTGTGTGAACGATCGCTCTTTTTATCAATGACCTCATCTGAATAAATGTAAATAAAAGATTTGTGTAAGTTTCATGAAACTGGAACTCAGAGTCACTTCTTGTATAGGACACTGCTAAGTGTAGGCTTTGAAAAAGGACCCTACTTTGGGTGTTGTTTCTTCTTTCACAGTGCAATGATGCAACATGTTTTTAATAGAAATGAATGCCGAAATAGAGTATAACGGGGTACCCAAATTTAAAAAAAATCGAAGGTGGTGTTTTTTTTTAATTCGCATTGGAATTTTTCTTTGTTTGATTTTTTTCCCATGTTTGCCTAAATATATTGTAACTATTGTGTCACTCAGATACCTTATTTATTTTTCAATAATAGCCATATATTAGTAAAATAATGTCTGCAAGTTATGTAATAATGATTAAATTATTTCATGAGATACAGATTTCCAAATTTTGCCATTTGTCGTTCGAGCAGGCATGTTGGCAATTTTTAGAAAACTAAATAAATTTTTAATAAATATTATTACTTTATATTACAAGCAAGTTGTACCCATAGTTTGTTTGTAAAAAGTTATAAAATTCGCCTAATTTTATTGTTTTAATTATTCACTTTCAAACTTGCCCCCTCCATCAGTGCCCGTTATTGCAACCGTCCACCCCTCCCTGCCTTACGATTTTTCTTGTCTCCAAATCTTTTTTCTGGTCAAAACTAAGTGTGGATTCGTTTATACCAGACACTAGACAATGTCATATAAAAACATCAGTTGATTTAAAAATGTCGACCAGCCATCCTTTGGTCGATCTTATCTGAAATCACCCTGTAGTCAAATTATATGTCGAAGCTTGGTGGCAGGACTAGCAAACTATACAATTGTAGACGTAAAAAAAAAATTAAAAAAAGCGTATGTATTTTTAATTAATTATTGGCGGCTGTTTCTCTGAGGTATATTTCGTATGTGCCCATATTTCTGTGCACAGATTTCTCATACATACTAACATCCGGTCGCAGAAACGTGGGGAAAGAAGGTGTAGCATTTTCTGCTCACGACTCTACAATTCACGTCACCGTTAGCGAGGCGAGAACAGGAAATTGAGGAGTTCCAAAAGTTTGTTTATAGATTGTTCGGCCCTTTAGGGATCAGTTATTCGTGTACGCATATTCACGCCAGTGGTTATGGCTAGAGCCGCTAAGTAAGCTGCGCTTAGAGTATCGGCACCCCATTCCCAGAGTTTATGGTGGGCGGCGCCATTTTGGGATTGCAGAGCCGGCGCCGTTTCGAATATGCATCATCTGATCATTAGGTATATGGTGCCAGGAACTCAAGCGATGTAACTTTCGCTCTGACGCGAAATGTTTTAACAGTTCTGAAGGATGGAAATACGTTTCCTGGGATTTCAGATAGAGGTATAAATAACTGGCAACCAATATTTTCAGCACAAAGATGGTTGGATTGTAGCATACTATGAAGGGCGTACTTTTTTTAGTCGTAAAAAAGTAGGTACTTGGGCTAATTGGGGATTCACTGTATATGATAAAAGCGCGAAAAATACGACGCACGTGTTAAAAGAGGACGAGTTTTTTTCATTATCTATTGCGCTCTGTGGTGTTCGTTGTCCTTTAACGTGTGCGTCGTTTTTTAGCGCGTTTATCCTTTACAGTTGTTTGATCGCTTTCGTCGTGGCTTTTCTGAAGTGACAGACACGTTGGAATGCCAACCAACGAATGTTTTTACGTTCCGTGTTCCGCGCTCTGCCAAATCACACACGCTGGGAGGAACCCGAATTAAGGAGTGATGCCGGTCGTCGATGACAATGAGGCTCCCACGCCCACCCACCTCGCCTCTCCGTTTCCAATTAAGAAAAATATACAACGACAAACTAAAACAAGCACAGAAAAAAAGGAACGCAATCGAAACAAAGTTTTGCAGGGGTAATAAAACCTGCCGATGGGACTTTTTGTTGTTTTTGTTTCTCTGATTCTCTTCATTCCGATTGCCCGCTTACGGGAATTACCCCGACGACGACGGCGGCAAAGTCTGCCGAGCTACGATTTGTGTCGTTTTAATCCCGTTTAATTACATCTTTGTTTAAGTTTCGCAATGGCTCCCTTTGGTCGGCAGAGCAGCAGTGGGGGCGAAAGCGCCAAGGCTCTCGTCGCTGAAATGAAGTTTAAATTACGCTGTCCGCGGATCGGGCCTGCTCTTCGCGTCTGGAGCAGAAAGAAATGTTTCCGTTGGAATGGACGGGGATTCGGAGATACCTTGTTTGCATACTAAATTCCCATCCGGTAAACGACAGTCTTTCGTCTCAATCGGCGTGCCCTAACTGCTCTTCTAAGTTGTTTTCTTGGCGCGCGTGTGCCACTGTAATACGCTTCAAACCACCGCGTTTTTTTTTCGGGGGGGGGGGGGGGGGGGGGGGAGGCGGAGGATTTCTATTTAGGAGATCATGGAACGTAAGGATTTGTTAATACGCTATCGAAAGGCCATCAGAAAAAATCCTGATAGTCCATAAGGGTGATGGTTTGACGTGTTTTGGGACATTGATGGTCTGATGGCCTGATGGTATGATGGCTTGATTGGCTGATGGTGTGATGGTGAGATGGTGTGATGGTCTGTCGCATTTTGGAACATTGATGGTTTGATGGTGTGATGGTCTTTCGTATTTGGGGATATCTGGTGGCCTAATGGCTTGATGGTCTGATGGTTGGTATGAATTTCTAATCACACAAATGTACCTGCAGAAGATAAAGATTCCATTCCAGTCAGTCGTGAAGTTTATTCTGTGCCCATTATTATTTCAAAAAGAGAGATCTGAAGCGTCAGGGTACATTGCGAAATTCCCGTAGAAACCTGAAAACACAAAAAAATGCGTTTAATTCACACTTTCGAGACTCCGAGACGCGCAGCAACTTCATCGGTGCCCGTTGTGTGGATATCTACACTCTGTCCCCATCGTCCATGCTGGGCATGACGGCGTCGTGCGACAGCGTGCAATACACTGAGCCTCGTCGGCCTTAGAATGCAGTAAGCCCCGTATTACAACACTCACGGCTTTGTAAACGGGTTTTCTCGCAAACATTTAGTTCACAGTACACGTTGCAACTAGTAAATAAATTTACTATCAAGAAAAGCGCGCTTTCGGCACATTCTGTGCCACTTAGATTGTAAACACGATTTACTTGACATACAAAGCGGATCAACAATTTGTCGATCCAACGGACAATAAAAAAAGTTAAAACAACGCTATGGTTAAAAAAACATACCTAAGTCTATAAAAAGTGTCTTCGTTACCTTTCGAGTATCCTAGGACAATTTTTGAGGCGGATTATTACAGATTGATCACCCTGTTGTGGAGCCACGCCAGCGTCAGCTTTACACACTGAATGTAATTCACGCATGCACAACGACGTGAAATCATTTGCGCTTTCTCGGCCACTGCTGGAACCTACCAAATACAGTCAGGTTTTTTCCACCAGCGAAAGATGTCATGAGAAGCACCATCAGCCTTTTTGCATTCTAATAGTCTATCGAAATATCCTGATGGTATGAGCGGGAACGCAAATACTATGTTATTATTTTACATGTTATACTATATGTTATATGTTATGTGTTATATGTTATATGTTATATTATACTATGTTATATATATATGATATGCGATCGAGTCAAGTGGAATATACACTCGCTCAGAACCACTGCAACAACGCGCGACCACGACTGATCGAATATAGTCACATATAAGAGCTGCTGCAGGATACAATTCGTGGAGGCATCAGACTATACCCTGTTAAGGTGTTTTGATGGTACAAAGCACTTTTGATAGTTCATCGTCTGATCATTTGACGGACCACCAGGTGCCATTATGAACTTCTGGCGGACCATGAGACGTTTTTGATGGTCCACCAAGGAGGTCTGATGGACCATTAGTTGTCATTGGAGACCCTGACGGACCCCCAAAACGCTTTTGATGGTTCATCAAGGAAGTCTGGTGGACCATCAGGTGCCGTTGGAGCTCCTGACGGACCACCAAAATGCTTTTAATGGCCCATCAAACGCCATCGAGGAAGTCTGGTGGACCATCAAAATCCTTTTGATTGTCTATTTGGAGGGTCTCCAGATGGACCATCAGGCGCCATCATTGGGTCTGGTGGGCCATCAAGGAAGCCTGATGGGCCATCAAGGAGGTCTGGCGAGCCATCAAGGGAGCCTGATGGGCAATCAGGGCAGTTTGATGGGCATCAGGGAAGTTTGATGGACCAACCAAATTTTCTTGATGGTCTCTTCGACCGGGAGGGAGTTTTAGTTGTCTGTTTTGCGCTCCGGTGACGATGCCGGACACTAGAGAGTTGTAGTAGGTCGTTCCGATACCCCTGTTACTTCGATAAAACGATAAAACTCTCTATTGGGGTGTTTAAGTAGACCGTTCCGAAAACTCCGATAACAATACATGATACTCCGCCGTCGCCTTTGTGCATGCACAGTGTCGTTATTGGGCATTGTTATTGGAAGTATTGGAACGACCTACACTCTTAAAAAAAGGATTAAAGGAGTAGACTCAATAAATAGATTTTGCGCTTCGATACATGGTACACCTTTAAGTAAAAAGATGGTCTTAATTGACTAACGGCTGCATTTGGTCCTTTAAACTCCAATTTTATTCTTGAAGAAACCATCTGGTTCGAGCTAGGTACCGTGTGCAGATGTTGAAGACTAACTGCACTCGACCGTGACTAACTGAGAGGCCTGCGCGAGCAAAAGCAGCCATTAGTCCTCCTAAGAACAAGGGGGAAGGGGGGGGGGGGTGCGGGAGGTTCCGCCGCTTTCCATGCAACCTCCTCAGAATTTAAGGCGCTCCGTGATGGCCGCCATATTAAAACTTTATACGCGTGTCACTGCATCTTTAGGTCACCTTTAAGTTAGAGCTGAAGGAGAAAATCTGGCCACGGCGGAACGCCGATGTACGCTGGAAGCTAGAACCGGTTTGCTTTCGTTGTTTTTGTTTGGTCAGGGAAAATCTGGCAACAACGCACGTTGAACATGACGCCGTATTGTTTTTGTTTGACGGGACGCGAGAAGCTCCGCGGTTTGCGAGCGCATGTAGCGAAGACGTGACGAGAGAAGTGCCCCTGTGATGTTCCCGGAAGACAGAAAGTATCATTTCTAATCGTCGTGTGTGCTTTGAAAGCGAAGGGAGTCATAGGGTCCACGAGTGCGCAACAGCAAGCCAAGGTTCACGACAGCGCTGCGTTGACTTCGGCGATCTCGTTCTGTTTGGTGCAACACAGCGATGCGACAAAGAGCTGAAAAGTTCGTTCTGTGTGGTGCGGTGCTTTGAGGTAAAACCCGCACAAACACGAAGCGCAAATTGGTTGCTGTGAGGTTGAGGTTAAACGGGTTCAGTCCCGTCGTCGTCAGCTGATCCGCTCCAGCTGATCCGGGAGGACGCAGCGAGCGCCTTTAAAAGTAAATCTTCCTTCGTTTTCAACAAAATTATGTCGTTTAAATTGAACAATGGACTCCGGATGGTTGTCCTAAATCTGCCGTTTTTATGCTTCGTGTTCTTGGCCTGCGTTGGCGCAGCGACGTGTTTGCACAGCGGCGCACACCGCTCGAGTAGAAGACTCGGTCCAGCAAACGACCGGTTATACAGAATTTCAGGGAAACGTAAGTTACCACCAATATTTTCCTGTAAATCTCGTGTAAGTTTGTTGGGGTCATCATGTGGTGCGAATAAATTTGGGCAAGATTTTCCACCTACCCACAGATGCATAATCTGAAGCTATTTGTTTATGAAGTGAACATAGTGATTTTTTTTTTATTTTTGGAAGAGGCGTTGGTGCATTTATATGGTAAAATCACTTGAAAGTAGAGAAATTTGGGAGAGAGAGCAAGCTTTCCTAACTTTGTCTCTTTGCTCTCTGGCAGTCGCCCTAGTTTCAAGTTGCAGTTTCAGTAGGCATACCTACTAGCTGGCACTAACTGCTTTAAAGGAGCTAAAATACTGTGAAGTCAGGACGGTGCGAACTCCGCGTTTCGCGCTTTTCGCTAAGTGATTTGGTAAGTGCTTTTGCGAGGTATGCGGAATATGTAAGCGATTTTTTTATGCCCGTCGTTTGCGTCTCGCCAGCAAAACGAATAAGATGATATACAAAGGCGCAATCACAAGCCAAGATTTACGATAACGGTGCGTTTACTTTGGTGGTCCGTGTAGTTGCATTTTACCCTGCTCTCTGCAACACCGTGTTACGACGAAGAGCTGGAAAGGGCATCGCTTGTTCTGGGCTACCGGTTGTCAGAAACCCGCATCGCCCGCATCGGCACCGATTGTACTTGGGCTGGGATGCTCAAGCCTTTCATCCGCGGCTCGAGGGTGGGGGCAGTGTGTTAAGTGTCATATGAAGAGGGAGGTTTCATAAAGAGTTTTAGCGGCTTGCCTTTGCATTCCAATAACGGTACATGATAGTATAGTCACCGATGTCTTAAAGAAACACTGAAATAAAAAAGTCCTAAATTGCAGAGATAATTTAAATTTCTGAATTTTTTTAATTAAAAAAAATGTTACTTTTTTTAGGAAAGATTTTGTTTAGCAATTTTTAGTTCGTTAGGCGCAATTTAGGTGGGGTTGCCCTGCTCAAGGTTCCGCCCGCTGCTTAGGTAACAAAGCACATTTTCTTGGCCTCATTGGCTGCTGGTGTCAACGGAGTATTCAACGAGAGCAGCTCGTCGAGCTCCTCTATTTTTTATGAGTGCGAGTTGTTTTTATTCACCGAGGTGTTTAGAAAAGACCTGCTCAACCGACATAGTGTGCAACAGGCAACAAGTACGCGCCTTCATTAGCGCTGTGCGGGTGCTTGTTT
Source organism: Ixodes scapularis (assembly GCF_016920785.2). Lineage (NCBI taxonomy): Eukaryota > Metazoa > Arthropoda > Arachnida > Ixodida > Ixodidae > Ixodes > Ixodes scapularis. The sequence continues at coordinate 35,456,051 of NW_024609883.1, forward strand.
TCGTAGCGGGACTGACCTAAACCCAGCGTTCCACGTCAAAAATGTTGCTTGATCTGGCTTGATTTGTTCGTTTGAGCGTGTTGATGCTGAGTAAAAATGTTGGTTCCCGTAAAAGCGTCCCCGCTGCTGTGTTAATTGCGCAACCATCATGATTGCAACCATAGTCTCAATACCCGAGAAGATACCTACACAGGTAAGAATTGGGGAGCCATTTGGCTAGAGGCAACCGGGCTTTCGGCTCGCATCAAGTTTGTCCAAGTTTGATCCCATCATTTCGCTTCGAATGGAAATTAGCTCATGTTTCGCAGTGCGCCTGGCCTACCAAAGCGATTTTTTTAGGTCGCGCTTTAATTTCCCGCACATCTTAATGTCAAATGCCACGCGAAAAAAAAAAAATGAGAACAGAAAAGCTGGAAGAACTGCATATTATTTTGCTAATGTTTTAGTCCTCTCGGTCGCTTTTTACCGTACATAAACTGACGCTGACGGACGCTTGTATTGGATCGTGACTCGAACGGGATGGAACGCTAGGACGCCGCTTTTATGGTCGCGTCTTGCGAGCCTCCGCGAATGTTTTAGACGGTGTGGAATATCAGACGAAGGAATGCGAAAATGGACGCCGACGCGCAGCTTTCAATTCCGCGCCTGGGCATTGCAGACGACGATAGGCGGTGGTGCAATAGCAGACGATGCCGGAGATTGACTCTCGTCTGCTCCCACGACAAGCCGGTGGTGTCATACGCTAGACAAGACACACCGGATGTCGGTAGAGGGACACACTAGGCTTGCAAGCGACATTAAACTAAGATTTAGATTAATTTCTTTCACATTTCGACATAGAAAGAGGGGGTAACCGAGGAAAAAAACCTGATCAAGCAGCTTGAGCACGAGAGCTTTTATTTTTTTTAAAGTAAAACTATTAAAAAGATGGCCTGTTAAAATGCGACAACCACGAAAACGTACAGTATGGGTGCTCGGCAAAGTGAAGTACGTACTTTGTATTCAACAACAACCTCAACGTCATAACTGTGGCAACATTTTTATGTCAAAGTTTATGGTTTTATGAAGTTTCCTACGTGCTTAAGAGAAACACTATGTATGTCTTGGTTGTTATTTACAAGGTGATTTCACAGTTTTGGTAAAGTGTGCATCATCATTTGATCTCCGTATTTAGTTTTGTTAATGGTCAATCGCCAGGATTCCCATTTTCGGACTTCATACCCAGGGATATGCTTTATCAAGTTTGACAATTTTGAAATCATCTCAATATGTATGTATGTTTCCTTCTTGTAGGGGGAGATAAGTCTATAGGTGTACAAGCTATGGACTGGCAATACACCGAGCCGTCTAACTAATTCCTTCGTGCGTGAGTCGTATCGGACGTTATATATAATGCGCAATATTCTTTTTGAAGCAGATTATGTTTTTTTTTAGGTTTGTTACCGTGGTCGTGCCCCAGAAGAGATGAGAGTGGCTGAAGTACTAACAAAGCAACGACCTGTATACAATACTTTTCACGAAGAGCGGTAGGACGAGACGATTTCTATATTCTAATCCAATGACCCCAGTTAATTTCGAGATTACATTTTTGAGATAGGACTGCCAAGACATATGATGATTAAATATAATACCGAAGGTTTTAAATTCTTCAACAATGTAGATCGCCACATTATATAATAATAGATAGGAGTGCCGGCTAACATTTTTGTTTCTAGGGCAGAACAATATAGATTTTGTCTTCTCCATGTTCATTTTTAGGTAGTTATTTTTTGTCCAGTTGTACAACTTATTTAAAGTGGTGTTAGCTGCATTAATAATCTCCTTGCATTTACTTTTTGCGAATAATATAGTCGTATCGTCGGCGTATGTTACAAATTTAGCCATCACGTCAATATTTCCAATATGCTTAATATGTTTGTTTTTTTAAGAAACGCAGGCGGTAGTGAGTTCTGATCATCTTATTAACGCTCCCTAACCAATAGGATCGCGGCACTTTACGATAAAAGCCCTGAAGAATCAACAAATCATAGAGCAAGAAGCGTAAACATACTAAGCTGTGTCTCGTTTCACGAGTTGTTAGTGACCATGAAGAAGTTTAGTAGGTCGTTTTTATGCTCTATAACGCCACTCAATAACAATTGGTTGCACGGGCAAAGCCGTCGGACCAGAAATAGCTATCCGTATTCCCCCACGCCCCACCTCCCCCCCCCCCCTTCCGAAAAAAGAAAAGAAAACGAAAAATGAAAGACGTTTAAAACATTGTGTAACACCGTATTAGAGCGCAGTTCTTGAGGAGGAGGAGGGAAGGGTACTGAAAGGAGGGTATACCCCTCCTCGCTCCTCCTCACCTCCTCATCCTCCCTGCTACTCCTCCTCCCCTCCTTCCTCATCTTCCTCCTTCACCTCCTCCTCCCCCTCCTCACTCCTCCCCTCCCCCTCGTCCTCCTCTCCCTCCCCCTCCCCACGCGGTGCATTATGAGAAATTTCCAATAATGCACCGCATGGCTATGCCGACGCCGCTCAAGCAGGAAACGGGCGCCTAAGAGCTGCGCTCTAAAAAGCTATCTGTTAAAACTTTGCACCATATCTGCTTTGTGGAAGCAGGAGCAACGCCACCGTGTGTTTTGGACAAGCGTTACAGACGCATTGTTCATATCGGTACATCCCGGACTCTGAGAGGCTATGAAACGCTTTCGCTTGGCGCTTGCTGAAGTTTACTAAGGGCCAACATTGATGCAGTAAGGTTTCTGATCAAAAATATAATTGCGGTAGTATTCAATAATGCATCGAGTGTGTGCGTGTTTTTTTTAATGCGCTAGCATAAGTGCCCTGGTACATGCGCTGACCTTGGATTGGCTTGGAGCACACGTATATAAAGTTCGCGACGTTGCCACGGGATGGCGCCACAGCCCCACTGGCTGCGGAAACTGGCTAGGAAACACCGTCTGCAAGCGCCGACAGATGGCGGCGCATGAAGGACGGCGGAAGCACAAAATCGGCTGGTTATAGGGAGTGACGCCGCGACGTAACATCTAGCAACCAAAGATAACCGGCGACGTCCACCTTCACAACTTTCGGTGCCGCGCAGTGGGGGATGGCGGGTGTATCACTGGGAAGCTTGCTACGCCTCCTCCCCCCCCCCCCCCCCCGTTCACGCCACTTCGGGGCGACAGTACTAATTACAATATAGTAACCCCCATTCGGCCACCCGTACATGCCCCGCTCGCTGCGCCCAAGTAGGCCCTAGCCCCGCTGTCTCACACTGCACCTCGTTTGCTAGGTGTTGCGTCACGCCGTCACTGTATAGCTAGCCATTCCTGTGCGGCCGCCGTACTTGATGCACAGGCTGTGCGCATTTGCGCTAAGTGACATGATCTGCTTGTACCAGGGATAAGAGGGGTTTCGGAAATGTTCACCCCGCGAAAAATGTGCCGAGAGGTTGCATTCACTACGCTTTGTTATTAACCGCTGCGCGGTAACGCTCAAGCATTTCTTCGAGAATGAAGGTGGCGGCAGCAACGATTTTGGCTCATTGTTTTACGAATATATGTTTACCTAGAGAAATGTGAGCAGAGAGAGAAAGAAAGGAGAAATTGCTAAATTAGAAATAGCGTTAAGACATGGACAGACGAACAGTGGACAGGACAGCGCCTGTCCTGTCCACTTCTTCGTCTGTCCTTGTCTTAGCGCTATTTGTAATTCAGTATGTATAACTAACTAGCCCGCCAGAATATTTTGAAGGAGAAATTGCATGATAATGATTGATTTCCCCAGAGAAAGTATTGGGAATTAGCATTCTGAAGATTTTTATGGCTATACATTTTTTAATGATATACATATATATATTTCACTGGTCCTCTAAAGAAGCGATGCAACATTTTTAGTACCTTCAATGAATACCCCTCAAAATTATTCCTTGAAATTCATAGCCCATGAACAAGGCGTTAGTTATTTTTTGTACGCAATGGCGGTCGCAAAGAAATTACATAACAACGAGAAGCGTTCACCGCATCAACTCGCCGGTAGAACACGCGACCACGTGATCTGGAGCCGATTATATGTCGTTGGTGTTTATCATAGCCTCGTGCTCCGGTTGGCAAAGTACAGGGCACGATTTGAGTTCCACACATTGCAAAGATTTGGCTATTCCTGTCGTGGAAGCAATTGGGGCACGAATCACTACTCGAATGCATGTTTGAGGCATTGATTGTCACAAGCCCCAATCAAATTTTCGCCCAGTGCTCCTCTGCTTCTTGTAACTCACGTTAAAAAATAGTCACCGCAGAAATTGCAAAGCTTGATGACGGATCCGCGGGAATCGCATTGTTGGCAAACGCGACCCCCCCCCCCCCCTTTCCCCTTCCGCCCCCCCCCCCCCCCCCCCCCCTAAGCTGGTGTAGAATGTGAGACATTCGTTCTCAATGTCGCTGCACGGTCTCTTTTACACCCCTCAAGGTCCTTGCAAGACCGGCGAACCATCGCGCGCCGAAGGTCCCGCGTAGAGACGGAATCGCGAGCTGGTTTGCTGATTCTATGGATGGAATGCACGTGAGGTTCATGGCGAGTTTCGGAGGCCTTCATAAAAGAAGGGGCTTTAAACCAACGACTCTCAGGCCGAAGTCTTTCACGGAATCGACATAGCAGCTTCCATTCCCAACACTGCAAGGGAAAATCGGCATGCCCTGGTTCGTCGTTTTGATAGCCCATTTACAAAAAACAAGCACCACGGGGCGTTTGATTTGAATTTGAACAGATTTATTTTAAAAGCGCCGTGAAAGGAAGAATAGTGTTGCCTGCACGGAAATGTTATAAGGCCAGGGGAACGTAATACGGAGGGCTAATCGTCGCGACCCTTTCAGGAATTGTGAAATGATGCTTAGATTATGCGCGGCCGCCATTAGTTGGTCTCATCGCTTCCAGCGTGAAGCTCGTGATTGGTTCCGAGTTCGCGCCGATCCCTGACGCAGCACTTGTTTGGAATGCGTTTCGATCCGAGTACACTCCAAATTGTGACGAAGCACTCGGGTCCAGTGCGGGGTTTCAGTATATGACCAACTAATGGCACCCACACATAATCTACACATCCCGCCGAAAAGGTTCATTCGTTTTATGACCCGCGTTTTTGGGCCGCCGGCGTTGCCCTGTCGCACGAGTAGAAACTTTAACGTGCCCCCGCGCTTACCCCGTGCTTTAGATCGTTCTAAAATTAACTGATATAGTTCTTTTAGACGACGCTGAGAAAGTTCCTCAATGCCCGTTCACACTCTTGCGACCAAGTAAGACCAAGAGAGACCAGACCGGTTGTTAAGCCTCTTGCGATCTCTTATAACCAGCTCCGCTGCATCGCATCCGGTCCTAAGAAGTCACAAAAGGCTTAAAAACCGGTCTGGTCTCTCTCGGTCTTACTCGGTCGTAAGAGTGTGAACGGCGCTTAATTGGATCCACATGCTCAATATAACAAATTCAAACAAAAGTCATTTACCTATTGTAGTTAATTATTTGAATTATCGCGACAATCAGCCAGCCCTCTGTTCTACGTCCCCCTGGTCTAATAACTCACCTGCACTGTCCGCGTTCTTCTACCTTCACCTGTTTTTCTTTATTTTTTTTCATTAGAGAAATTCGTTCGAATTAAAATTACACACTCTGTATATATTCGTCTTCATCTTCTGCGCGCTGCCAGCTTCATATATACTGGACGGTCGACCGCGTTTTGCGCAAGCGCAATAGCTATCTGCGCATGCGTAGAAGGAACGCACAGCCCAACCACTCGGCAGGCTTTGACTGTGTGAGAAGTGCTGGTAACGTGCATGAAGGCGTTGGGTCCGAAATTCACCACACTAATACAACGTTGTGAGCTCACTTTCCTGCAGGACAGCGAGAGAGCCAAACACTGGCGAACAATAGAAGGGTCCCAGCTCAACTGAAGATGATCACAATGCGATGAGACCTGGAGAACGCGGTGGGTGCATTCTCTCTGCGGAAAAAAACTGCGGACATTGCTGTCTTATTTTGTTTTGTCTAAGCGTATGTCGACCTTCGTCATTCACTGTGATTCTTCTATCCTTCAACTTGTTTGGTTCTATCCGAGTTTTCTGGGGCAGTGAGCTCTGAAACTTTTGGCGCTGTCTAATTGCTTCCATCAGCTCGTACGTACAAGCTGATGAAAGCAATTAGACAGCGCCAAAAGCGCACCATCACGTTGTTTGTCATGCTCATGTACGTGCTTCATCATTGCTAAGCCAGTCATGTACAGCAAAGACGTAGCGACTAACGCTTTTGACTCGCTGTTTAATTGATCCGATTAGCTCGTAGCGTGGGCTGCGTCTGGATTAAGCAGAAACGAAGTATAGTAACTCTGTGGCAAGAACCACCCTCTAAAAAAATTTGGCAGAGACACTTAAGACTGCTTAGGTGTAGGAATGCTAGAGCATTCCTACGCGCAGCGCATTCCTACAACCAGCGCACCACGTCTTCCTTCCGCGCGCGGCGCTCCGGTGGTGACACCACGCTCGCCCACCGCGCAGGCGCGGAGAACCGCGCCGGCTTCATGACGGCTTCCGTCACGAAGCATTGCGTTGCTCTGTTTTTTCTTTGTGTTTTATTTCTGAGGCGCGTCCACTTTGACCTCGAGCGCGCCCGCTGGCTTCCGTTAGGAAGTATCTGCGTTGCGGCGCTTTTCTTCTTGTCTTATTGGGAGTGGGAATTTGAGTGCCGTTTCGCTCAGCCAATGGGAATTTAGGCGCCGTTTTTCACTGCTACAGAAAACGCCGGCTTCGCTCCATGGTACCAGTTAATGCTTTCGCATTAAAAAGGGCCTTGAATTCACATTGCTTCAGAACACGAGACAACGAGCAACGATGAACAGTAGAGGCATTGCAGCGAATGACGAAACTCAGAATACGGTTAAACCCCAAAAAGAGCTATGAGCGCAGGGACTGAGTAACTTGCTCGAGTTGAGCTTTTTCCGTTGCCACTTCAAAAAGATACAAAAAAAAAAAAAACAATTTTTGCATGCTGTTTATACGCCGCACGAAGTAGTTACTATGAAATTTGGTTGTCGGGAAAAAAAGCGATGCTTTTGGCGTTTGAAAGGTATGCGTTTTGATAAGATAACGTACATTCAATCTAAAATGCACTTACACATAAATTTATTTCCTACATAAAGTGGGAAACTCTTTTTTTTTACATAAAACTGAGTTCGCATACTGTTTGAAAGTGCAAATTCGATCGTGAAATACAGCTCACTCTATACACGTTTGCAAGTCCGGTCTCAGGGCGCCGCCATCTTCCTCAGTGGGGTGCGCTCTCGGGAGTGGCCATAATCCGATTACGACGCCTTAGCAAGGCTTCGTAATCGGATTATGACTGGTCCAAGCGCACCCCAGACAGGCAAGATGGCAGCGCCCTGAAGCCGGACTTGCAAACGTGTATACATCGACACATAAAGACACATAAAATAAACTAAGCAGATCAAAATAGAAATTGAGAAAGAGAGTAATAAGCTATTATAGTCTAATAATACTTAAAAGTAAAAGTTAACATATATTATATTACAGGGCTCGGGTACTTCGTCTTAGATTTCGTGATAATATAAAAAAAAAGAGTAGCATAGTGAGTACCGTATAAAATAAGCATGAGATGACACCTCCTCGAGGCGTACATAGGGAACGTTTTTACTATCCGCCCGGTCTTCATGAGAAAAGCTTATTGCAGTTTTTGGTTTTTACGATTTTCCTTTCGATTTATTTGGAGGCGGCAGGAAGCACTGTTTCTTTTACCCCTTTTTATGGAGTTTCGATGGAGTGTATACGACCGCGGTGTAGTAAAAACTCGGCTCCCTATCAAACGTCTTTCTGCGACAGTTCGAGTCAGTGCACGACATATCGGCTTGGCCGGACACACGAACGTATCCTATAGGAGCAACAGGGGCCTCACACACGAACCGCGAAGATCAACTCGCCGCGCTATCGTAGAGGGGGGTGGCGGCGTTATAAAACACGGCGACACGCCAACGGCAACAACCCCGAACAGCAACGACAACAACGACGGCCGCAAACAAGTTCGCATTAACGAGACAAGACAGCATCGATCAAGGTCGAGCCGACAGTAACCGAACATTCATTCGCAGCGGAGACGAGAAACAGAGAAAAAGGGACGACCAACGGCACTCGAAGACTTCTCGAGATCTGAGAGTAGTTTTGTCACTAAAGAGGAGGAGGCCAAGCGTGTGTGTCATTAACAGCGAGAAGCAATTTAACGCTCCGCTGACTTTTATGATTTCTCAGTCGTCTGTTGATCATTCGCTGAGACTCGTTTCTTTGCCCTCTCTCCCTCTCTCCCCTTCTCTCTCCCTCTCTTTTTCTTTCTTTATCCTTTGTGGCCTAGCCCCTTCCCTCTCCATATGTCCAACCCTTATTCTGTTCTACCCTTCCCGAAGTACACTCCGCCTCACTTTAGGATGGACCGCGCAGGGTGCTACACAAGGCCTCCCAGCCAATCCGACGACGGGTGAGTATCACGTGACCTTCGGGTTGTCACGTGATGCGTTTACATCGCTGTATTGGCTGGGGTGGCTCGTAACGTTCGTTGCGGTCCATCGTGAGGTTTTGTAGTGAGGGGTTGCTGACACAAAGGAAGGGGCCCCTACGCTCCATTCGTCCCTGAACTGACAGCGCGGTGGAAGCTACCATTCGTTAGATCTTCCTTTCGCTGTACTGTTCTGGAGGGTGCTGACACGGAAAGAGGGCCGGGGCCTTCTCGGGATGACGCTTATCATCGGCGTAGGAGGCCTTTCCCTCCAAACCTCGCGCTCGTTTCGTCGTTTGGCGGACTGATTGACCCCGCGTTTATACGCCTCCGGAGAGGAAAGCTATCGATCCGTGGGCGTCTCTACCAAACGCGAAGGAGCGCGTCCTAATGTAAACTGACGCGTCGGGAAGTCATCCTCCACGGATTGTTGTGGCCCCCGAGAAACAATGCGATCGGGAATTCGGTCGGAAGGTGGCGAACTCGACGACTCGTTCGCTGCGGCGCAGATGCGCTAGCTGGCACCGCGGCAGGGTAGGGAGGGCAGCGGTTCTTCGAAAGTTGCATGTGCAGACTTGCACACGAGTTAGAGAGTGCAAGGTAGGACCATCTTGATTTCCGTGTCTGTGGACACACACACACGCATACACTGGCACACCAGCTCCATCTATCAGTTTGCACTGGAACTCTTCGGATGTGCACATAACTAGACTGAACGTTTTGGAGCACTTGCGAGATGAAATCTACGCATTAGATGTGGGAAACTCGCTTATAACATTTTCAGAATTAGTGCGAGTCCAAGGTAAAAAAAAAAATGCGTAAAAAAAAAAAAGTGAAAACATGTTCGCGGATCTGACAGTTTCCTGGGCCACCTAATAGATGGTACCATTGTAGCAGTTTGTTCACAAGCGTCGGAAGTGGTTACGAGGTGGCACAGTGCACTCGGTCTCACTCAGAAAAGAAAATGTGTGAACCATGTTTAAGTATACGTGCGTCACTCGAGGGCAAATATTGAAAAGCGTATACCGCGCCACGATTCCTTCGTATAGACCTTTTGCAAAAATCGCCTTCTGCGCGCTGCCATCTTCGTCTGCTGGGCTGTGCAACGCCTTCTGAGCATGCGCTGTTGCTCTGCTGTGCGGTATAGCAGACGCTGCGCGCGCGTCCACAGCTCACTGATTCAGCATCTTTCGCCCGGGCGATAAGCGATGCGAATGTCGGTAGAGCTTGATTGTTGAGGTCGTTCGAAAATCGGAGAGGGGTGGTGCGTTTCCGGTACTTGATCTGAGGCATGGTACAATCTTTAAAACCACAGTCGCGCTGTTTGTTTATCGTACAAAAAAGAAAAGAACAACAAAACATGGAATTTATCCGCAGACATAATGACAGAATGATCCGCGGTCACGCTTCAGGCATGTCGGAACCATGTCTGCTTCATACATGCGTATAGCTAGAACATGTCGGCAGCATGTCTTTTGTATGATGTATGGGCACTGTGGCTGCTGCATAAGACCGCTGAGAAAGAGGTGTGGTTGGTTGGCTGGTTTGGCATGGTCAGCCTGGTTGGCTGGTTGACAGACAGCTACAGCTCGATTCGACGTCGAAGTTTTCTACATGTCGAATCAAAGTGTAACTGCGGGTAACGAATGTGACACTTCATTGCCACGCGTTACTACACCACTTCCAGGTAAAACACGCTCAAAAATACGTGCCTGTGTGGCGTATTCTTTTCCGCTGACGCCGAGGGCTTGGAGTGATGGTACGAACGCGGGAGCCAAGCACTGGGGAATATTCTATGCCTCCCTTTCTCGTTCCTCTGCCCGCTGTCGGATCGGCTCAGCATGTCTGACACTAGAAGGTTTCAGCAGATTCAATCCGATAACTTCGATGACGGCGGCCGAAATTCCGCAAGTGCGGAATTGCGCGTGCATCGTATCTTTATAGTGTATCGTTATCGGAGTGAAAAAAAAAGAAAGATTAAAGACGTCTACAAATTTCCGTAATGCAAAATTAGAGCGCAGCGATCGAGGAGGAGGAGGAGGGCAGGGTACGGAGGGGAAGATATGCCCCTCCTCCTCCTTTGTATCCTCTCCTCCTCCCCTCTCTTACTCCTCCATCCCGACTTTCTCCAATTCAGTTTCCTCGCTATAATCAGCGGGGAAAGTGACGTCACATGACTCGGTGTTATGTCACCTATGAACAAATTCAGTTGCTCAGTGGAGAATTGAATTGATTCTGAGGTCACGTGACTGAATTTTCCCACTAAATCTAGCGCAAAACTGAGGTTTTGCACTAAATTTAGTGGAGAAACTGAATTTCCCCGCTAAATGTAGCGGGGTATTGAATTGGTGTTGAAGTCACGTAGTAGTGAATTGAATTAGGGTTCAGGTCACGCGACGTCAATTTTCCCGCTAAATTCAGCTCGGTGACGCCGACGGCGACACCAACGCCGCTCAACCCGCAAACGGGTGCCTAAGAGATGTGCTCTAAAAATATTTAAATAATAAAACTCTCGAACAATATCAGCAAACACACCCACCCAGTCAAGTTGCCAAATGGTAGCTTTTTGTCTAGAGGCCCGCCAGAGTAAATGCCTGAAAATATAGATGTAAATTTATTTTATTTCACTATTTATTTTATTTTATTTCACAACAAGGAAACACTGCCGGAATGGCAGATCAGCTAGTGATATTGCGATGATGTCTTCTAACTCAAGCGATTCGATCGCAGCCCTGTGCTTCATCCGTTAACGGCATATAATCTTTGTGTGGTCGTTTAAAATGTTTGGGTTCAAGTTAAGAACATTTTAAACGATAAACTTCGCGTGAAAAGTAATAAATCTAAAACCGAGACGCAAAAACCCCGTTGAAAACTTCTGAAAGGGATGATATAAAAATAATGAATTTGGAATTAAAGCAAATTAATCGTTTAGGGCGAAAAACCTGTGATTAAAGGGGCCCTCCAACAGTATTTGAGCGTCGACTTTTTTTTGCGGTTTCTACACGCTAGTGGTCCCGGAAACCTAGTGGACAACGAAAGAGTTTGAAAATATTAGCGCGTCATATTTTAATTTGACAACTCGGAAACACGTCCTCCGACGGTGGCGCCGCGGGGTGCCGAATGCGCGCGCAAAACGGCGCTCCCTTTCACTATACGTTACATTCTCTGGGTTTCGTGATTGGCGAGAGCCGTCCCAGGAATTTTGAAGTGAAATAAAGTATATTACACATTATCCGTCATTATTTCTCTAACAAGTCATTTTTACAGAGCTAATAAAGTTGCAAAGTAAAGTTCAAAAAGGGCGAAAACAACGCCTTGCCGCTCATGCGCGCCTCCCAGCGACGTCCGCGACGTACCATCGCGAGCAGACGACAAGTGATCCGTGCAGACAACGTGCATCGTATTTTCACTTGTGCGCCCCCGGTCCCGGTCAACTAAAAGCAGAAAGAGGAGCGAGGGGAACCCTTATTTTCTTTTAGTGCTGTGACAGACTTTTCACGGTTCGAGTGAAGTGCGGCGACGGGACCCAGTTTGTACCACATACTCGCCGAGGTGGCTCCGGTGGCGGAGTTGCGGTAGACGAGTCTTCCGCGGCTGTCGAAGCGGATTGAGGCAGAGACGCGGCGCTTGCGTGGAGTGTCCTCGTACGGCGCGACGCCCAGATCCTCCCTCAAAATCCGATAAGCCCGGTAAATTCATCGATGATGGCAACCCGATCCCGAAGCTACGATGGTTGCAACTAGGCCTAATGGCCGACGAGCCGACCGGGCCCACGTGACCGGGCCGACGGGCTATCAACCAAACTCGCGTCCAATTGGCCAACCGCTTTGCTCCAATCGCTAAACTGTTTTATTTTACGTCATGAAGCGCAATGTTTTGCTTATTAAAGGTTGTTTTCTGCAATATTTGGTTTGATAATAACTCGCAAAATATTGCGAATTTCTGTAATATTTTTTTTTCCTCGGTGTTCCTGTTTTCATGGAGCTCCGTTTCAGCGCGAACTTCAAACCGGTCAAAAAATTGTTGGTGGGCCCCTTTAATGATTGCTGGCCAAGTGGACAATTACCAAATACTACTGGCGAAACTATTTATTAAAAAAAATGTGTGCTCTTTTCTATGCAAATTGACGATTAATTTCTAGAGGAATTCCTCGTAAAAAGATAATGAAAGCAAAAAATACTGAATTTACACCGAAGTCATGTAGTTTAAATGGAAGTGCGGAAAAGTGGTGAGAAACATCTCACTGATTTAGAAAAACAAGGCAGGGTGATATTTGACCAATATAGTTAGAGGGGCACTCAAGTGAATTTAGAAATCGTGTGTTTTTGGTGATAACTGGATACACGTGCTCTAAGCATTCTATTAAAAATATAATCAAAGATCGTAACACGCGCTGCTTTCTTCGCCTTGAAACACACAAAGGGGCGCCGTCGGACAGCGCTTTCAAAAGAATAATGATTACGTCTCCTACTCAAGATTTTAGGTTTATGTAAAAATATGATATACAACGTGCCTAGAAAGAGAAATAATAGTAACCTTCTGAATCTCCACGCAATTTTTTATTTTCATCGGTCAATTTTTATAAAAGTAGTATTTGAAGATGGATATTTACCGAAGCGGTCTTCGGACAATTTTTTTTATTGCGTCAGTGTTTTCTCCTTTCACCTTTTATTTCTTCGAGAATTCAAATCCGCGTTTGCTCACACGCATGAAATGCAGCTGGTACTACACAAAGTCCCGAAAATGTTCCGTGCCCCCCCCCCCCCCCCCCCCTTCCCCCCCACCCCGAGAAAATAGTGTCTGTGTATTCTTAGTGTTGTGAGATTACTTGGACGTCTTGCCATCTAGGACTGTACATTTTTATTGACTAAAGCGCAACAAATATTACGCCACCGAAAAGAGAAGCAAAATCCTTTCTACGCTGTCTTTTTTTTTTTTTTCTGATGAGTGATGGGAGGCGACTTTGAATTGAAGCCTCAAAGTTTGGAGTAAAAATAATTCTAGAAATGCTCAACTTCCTAGGAAGTTTCAACACTCGACATAGTCGCCAATGTTTTACTTTATTATGGTCGACGAAGAATTTTAACTCTTTTGAGAAGCTCATGGAGTAGTGCTTCAAGGTAATCTTTCTTCCTTAAACGGTGTCTTCCGAATAGTTTTAAGAGAAGAAACAAGTGACCGTGAACAAACTAACAACTCCGCGGCCAACATGCGCTATATCTCATTTTCAAAGTTAAAGTAAACCTAAAAAGCAGACCTTCTGACAACTTAAAAAAGACCAGTACACAGTGCTATTCTCAAACGTTTTTGATCAAAGTAATAGACGGAAGCATAATTTCTCATAGCAGCCTAACCTTAAAAAGAGATCATACCGAGGTCCAGTTGTGATGCATGCAGTAAAGATATATCGCGGCAAATTCGCGGACTTTTTGAACCTCTCGCCGTTGGAGTTCATAGATGAAACCAGCACTTTACAAATCCTCTCAGAGTTAGGGCAACAATACTGGGTCGGAATGTTCTTTACTTTACACAAGCTCACCAAAACTAGTGCGACATATAGGAACACTAGATAAGCTACGTTCAGAGTATCGGTATTGCATTCTGTGAGGGTCTTCTGGACGCGGCTATCTTTTTTGACTGATGCACAGCCGGCGCAACTTGGCCATAGTTGCGATTCGAAAATGTGGTTTCCTGAGCTTTATCGTAGATGCGGTTTCAAGAAGGTCAAGCGATATCGTATCACTTTATCGCGGACTGCTTTAACATTTCGGGAGGACAAAAAAGACTTTTCCGCAATTTCGGAAAAAAAAAAAAAAAGCTTTAAACAACTGGTTACAGTGTTTGGTTAATGGGAAACGTTGTTGTTTTTACTGCCTGCATTCTGACCCATATATACTCACACACAACGCCAATGACCCAGGGCGTTATTTGTCTAGGTGTAAAATTATAGGTATAAAAGCGGAGTACTTTCAATTTTTTCATCGCAACCCTTAATTTTTTTTTATCTTTATTTCTTTTTCAAGCAACTTTTCAGTTCTTACAGTGGTGCACGTAATAGAGTAAGAATGACGAGCTCACAAGGGCTGCAGTCTTCAAGAAATCAGAGATTTCGCCTTGGGGACCATAGTTGAACGCGCCCCATGAATTTGATACGAGTATTTACGTGAGTTTATGGGGTCGTGAAACTCAGCACCTCGGCGAACATTCGGGTAATGGTTCGTGCTCAATCACTGCGGGGACGGAAATAGCCGTGGCGCTCAGCACATGTCTAGTGCTTTCCCAACTCCAGCGCGTGCCGTTGATGGCCGTTGGCGCCATATGTTTGTCAGCAGACAGCGTGATTACTCTAGTGTTTCTTTATTATCTGAAAATCAATGGAATTGTCACTGATTTCACAGTGCCAACTAAGCCATGTCAATTGTTATGAAAATAAATTAATAGTAATAAAAAGTTAGTACGTAACGTTAGAATGAAACATGACATGAGTCGGAGCGAGCGAGTGAAAACCTTTTTTAATGTAAGCGACCACTATCTTGCCTATCGGGTGAGACGAAACAGGAATGTCCATCTATATGTACAAGAGTAAGTACAAACTTACACACATTTTTTTAGTTCTATTACACAAATGTAAGGGTTGAACGAGTGCGTCGTTTTTCTACGTAATCTCAATCCTATTTTATGCACTTGGTCCAGCGGTTCAGAAGCTCGCGTGTTCTTTCTAAGAAAACGTTTGTCGGTTTGTCACCCAACCATTTACGCACTGCTTACAGCACTGACGGGTGTCATGCCCCCTCTTCGTGCATCACGCTTGTCCGGCCACTCTGAAACTCGACTAGTAACGCACTTCTACATGGTAAAGCACTGTCTCCGTATTGTGATGCAAGCCTCGGATGATTTTCAGCCCCTGGCACACGTTCCGACTAGAGAAATCGGATAACTGTTCTTTTTTCCTCCTTAGTGCACACTGTTAGCGGAGCGGGCATTTTTAGACTGGAACAGGAGAAATAAAAATGAAGCTATCAAAGTCAATCTTCAATAACGTGACAACATTAGTATAAACTCTAATCATGTATGCGTGGAAGACAGTGTGGAAAACCTAAAAATGTGTCATGACGAAAGTGCGGGTAATTTTTGACTCCCCTTCGTACTTCGCACAGTCTATAACAAACGAAACTGATTCAAGTTAAGGCAAGCCATGTAATATTGAACATAACAGTAAACCTTCAGATTGGGATGGAAAAAAAAGCAGAAAACGTAAGAGTGACAGAAACAAAAAGGGGGAAAGACAACGTCCCAAACTCGCTACAAGGTTGATTTCGTGCACGCCTTATGCATGCGTTCACTCTTTTTAATGTTTTATTCTACTCTCTTTTAATTATAACTCTCTTCCACTCCAGGGTTGTGGGATACGAGGGTGCATGACGACGGGGCTGAGGGCAGGCGGTCGGCCCAAGAGACACGAGCTGGCGCCAGAGGGAGCGCGCTGCGCGAGGCTGGGGCCGGGCAGGAACCATGGAGCCGGTCTGCCTGGTCTGGCCCATGGCGAACCCCGGAGCGGTCTGCCAGCGAGGTCTGGAGCGAGACCGGTGGGAACGGCGAGCCCTGGCCATACCGACCTGGGCCATGACAATCTCGGGGTGGTTCCGCAGCGAGACTCGGGCCATGATAGCCCAGAACAGCTTGACAACGCAGCTCTGGCGTGGAAAGGACGATCCGTAGCTCTGAACACGGACTCCGACTGGGAGCTTAGAACGACGGGCGACAACCTCGGTCGGCGGGCCCGGAGTGTCGGCTCTCGAGGATGGGTAACTGGGAGGTACAGTAAACCCATTTGCTGTCTTTGCATGGCAGTGTGTCTCTCCCTGGGAGACGAGCGAAACACAGACCGATCGGGCGGCGATTATTATAAAGCAAGACTACCAGAAAGAATACTACAGGGTTTACCATCACGGTCACAGTCAGTAGTTTCGTTCTATGACAGTTTTGATAAGAAATCCAGCAACGTCATTCAGTGCTGTTTTTCGTAGTGCCGGAAGCGTCCACAGTACCAGCACATATGCAACTATGAACGGTCGAGTGTACATTTTTCGAGCCGCGCTCCTCCAGGCCTTAGTGTTGCCTAAGGAAAAACGTACACACAAAAAAAAGGTTATGAAAAGGGGCCTTCACACTTTCCGTCCCCCAAATAGCACAGGGCGTCGCACTGCACATGGGCTTTACGACGCTGCACACTATTATAACTCAATATTAATTAATAAAATATCACACATGTTAAACCGCGAGACCGCATGGGCAGTTTAGCGACGGCGATCGGGATATCTTGAAGAGAAACATCTTTATAAATGCGACATTGAACCGGAGACTGTTAATTTATCTGAAAATAATGCAAGGTAAGACTGTACCTCTGAAAAACGTAAGATGGAAGTCAAATGAACTTTGGGTTTTTTCACCTGCCAAACCAACGAAGAACTTCTGGCGCGCCCCAGCGAAGGACGGAGGATTAATTTCGACCACCTGGAGATTTTTTGATGTGCAACCTAAATATCGGTAACACTGCACCTTCTCTGCAATAAGTTTCCGTCGGATTGTGCGGGCACCTCGACCGGGATTTGAACACTTCACCTGGAGACCCGCAGGCCGGCGTTTTTTCTCGGAGACACCGAGACAGCTACAGATAAAAGGTCATGCACTGAAGTCATATTTGAAAAAGATCGTTTCTGATTTTATATTGTTTAAATGTTTTAGTTCCCAAATATACCAAGCCTTATATTATGAAACCGCCTATTCATCTCAGGGCAATAGAAAAATATGTGGACTCTTTTTCCTCGCAGACTACATTGTGTGGACCAATGGAAGCCCTACAACACGCGCAGATTCCGAATGATTTTTGTTATAACTCGTTTCGAAGAGAGTCTGATAGGTACACATTGGGATAAGACTCCTCTCTTCTCTCTGCGGGTGAAGCCATCGCTTGCACCTCGCCGACAAGAGCCCTTCGTCGACCACTTCTTTTGGAAGAAACTTCTTTTCAAAAAGGGCATGTCGCGATTTTTTAATACACTTTTAATGTGGAAATAAGCTAAGCACTATTGTGATTTCGGGTCTGTTGGGATGCTTACAGCGTCTAGATTGAGTTGTCACCACAAAAGGACGATCTCAGAATCGACTTCAGTGCCCCTTTAAGATGGATATCTATGGCGTAGAATAGATATGTTTGGGCGCTTTCATTGAACCATGCAGCACTGCAGAAGCTTTCCCGGATGTTTTGTATAATGAAACGTACATCACCTGAGGAAATTGGAATTTCTTGGCATGTTCACGCGTTCTGTCCGCCGAAGCACGATGTTCACCGAAGCACGATGTTCACGCGTTCTGTCCACAGCACCGACTGATGCACGATGTTGTGGCCCAAAATCTGTCCTGCTTGAAAGTTTCTACCGGTACACCAGGGGTCATGTTTTGTTCATGATTTGAAAAGGGGCAGGGGCAGCTGTAGAGCACGTGGAGACAATTTATTTTCTAATTCTGATTATTCTTTCTAATGAAACGAAGAGCAGAAAGCATGTAACTGCCAAGGTGTGTAAAAAAAAAATAACGTGTACCCTCTAAAAAATCTACAGTGACTACTCTCCCGCACAGCATTTGAGAAAGTCAATATATACTCTTTTTCTAAAGTCCGAGCCAACGGCTGTCCACCACTGATTGGCCACGAACTCTGAGCTTGTATCGAACACGAGGATTGCGTCAGCGTTCGACAAAAACTCGGGTCCACTCACACGCTTTGTGTCCGATCAATGGATGGACGGATGTTGATGGCTATAGCCTTTGTAACGGGCGGTAGCTTGCGCCACCTAGCCTAAGTCTAAAACGACGACCATATGCAATGACAACCACCAATGTTGCTCGATGAACTTTGGTAAAGAGTATATTGTTGCACTCTATAGAGGGAGCTCGGCCGATGATGAGGCTGATAATATGTTTGCCCTATCAAAATAGTCTGCGTCGCGGCAACGACCACTGTGGAATAAGAAGAAAAGTTTGATGGACGTGGTAAGGGAGGTTCTGGCGTTAAATATGGTTAAGTTTCAGTCTGAATCGGGCGTATCTCGGTAGATGGTTTTCTAACGTTGTTTGATCTGTATTCATAATCGACGGTTTTAGTGTTGGATGGTCAAAATATGTAGAAAAAAAAATAAAATAAAAAATGTGTGTGTGTGCATTGGCTCTTCTGTCGTGCCCATTTTAACTGAGATTTATCTTAGCACCTTATAGCGTATAACAAGATGGATGCAATAGAGCCACGTGCCGGGTTTATCACACGTTATGGTGGTGACATCGTTATAGGCAATCTTATAGGTGTTACCAAAAAAAGTAACGAAATACGTTACTTATTACTTTAAAAGAACGAACGCGTTACCGACTTACGTTACATAAAAAATAAAACGAACGCGTTACCGTTACCAATAAAAAGTATCGCATGTCACTTTTGCGTCACTTTTTCCTTATCAATTGACGGTAACAGCGTTTCTTTTGCGGCAGTGTTTTTTCACACTTAGGCAAAGGGCTTGGGCGTTGGATATTTCTAAAGTGAGACAATTAGCCTGGTGGAAAGACGGGAAAAATTTTGAAGGTTAGTGCAATGAGTGCAATAATTAATGACGGTGCCTATACATCGTTTCAGCTTAAACCTAGACGTAGCCGACGCTACCAGTAAATGGGACCAATAAAGCAGGGTCAGAAACGCGAGTGACTGGGCCTTGTTTGTCTATGATTGGTTCAGCATTGAAGAACTATTACACAGTAAACTTTTTACACTTTTAAAGGTGTAATGGTACTCAAAACACCTTTCTAACACCCTAATTTTAAGTATGAAGTGTGTTAGAAGGGCGTTAGGCGGGCGAAAGGAAGGGGTTAAGTAACCATTGATGGTGTTAGGGTGTACGAGCCGTTTGGTTCCTGAAAACTATAAAAACCTGACGAACAGAATGATGGTACCCTTCACCGTTTTCTGACTGGTCTCATCAGCTCCTAGTGTCGGCTGCGTCTGGGTTTAAAGACCCGTTAACACTCTTGCAACCTTTTAAAACTGGGTTCCTTAAAACCTTTTGCAACGCGAGGACACACTGGCGCCATCTATTGGGTAACAGTGTAAACTTGGGGGTCAGGCATATTTTCTATTTCTTTCGCGCATTATCCTTTCTTTCTTGGCTCGAAAAACTTTTGTCAACGTTATAAACGTGCCTTTCTTATAGGTATTACGCACATCTGACCTCGGAAATACCGCAAAACCTTCGCTTTTGTGAATTGCACTTCCGGGGTCACCGCATAGATGGCGCCAGCGCGCCAGTGTGTTCTCTCGCCCAAAGAAATTTTAAGAGGTTTTAACAAGCCTCGTCTCCCTCGGTCGTACTTGGTTGCAAGAATGTGAACGGGCCTAGCAAAGTATAGAACCACACACAAAAAAAAAAATGTGAGCGTACTTTTTTCAGGTTTTTGGAAAAAGAAGTAACGAGTAGCGGAACTACGTTACCCATTACTTGAAATAAGTAACGTAAGTACGTTATCCGTTACTGTTTTTAAAATGTAACGAGTACGTTACTACGTTAGCAAAAAAAGTAACACGATACCGTTAACGCCATTACTTGTAACGCATTACCGCCAACACTGATTAGATGCACGTCTGAAGATGGGTTATCAAAAATTCCTGGGAAAACTTAGTGAGCTCGGCGCCCCCGAAATTGCAGTTCACTGTAGAAAAACCCAAGGAAGGAGTGCTGTACAGTTCTTAGACGCAAACTCAGAGGTTAGAGGTGGGTTATGTTGGGGGCACGGTAAACTATCGAAAAAAAAAAGTTTCTTTTTTGAGATAGAGCTGTTATTCAAATTCGTCGAAGCCAAAGTTTTACCAAAGTCATGTCTTTCGAAAATAAATGAGTTAGACAGGTCGTGCACCAATGTTATGAATCAGGTGTTATAAATACAATAGAAGAGACTGGAAGATGCTGGATATCAAGGTACTCTCATAGAAAGGCAAATGCCCGTATACGGTTCAGGGAAGTGAAGAGAGACAAGGCTTCAGGAAATCGGGGAGCTGTTACACCGTATTTTCATAAAATCTAATACCACAGCTTCGAAGCATCTGCAAAAAGGTTCGGGTTTGACGTTGCTTTCAGTTCGGACTTTATGCTGAGTAATATGACATCTTTTCAAAGCGGTCACACTGCATGTCAAAAAAGCACCTCGAAAAGTCAGTCTCTTGCGAAAGTCGGCTTGTATATGAGAAACCGGTGGGCTTCTGCGTTTAGTTATGTAGGCCGGACTTCAAGACGTAGTAATCATGATTAAACAAGCACAAATGTAACGTGAAGAGCAAAATGTCGAATAGATCGAACGCTAAATCACCCAAGCATCAAGGATAACGCTGGGATTGTAGGTCTACGCGTCGCACTTGCTAGCCTTACCCGTATAAAATATTCGAAGTAAATATTCAAAATAAGGCGTCGACGAAGGCGCGTACAGCGTGCTATTTGTTTCAGGCGTTTGCTTTAGAAGGCTTACTGCTGCAGACACCTGGACGTGTGGCGAGTAGACCTACAGCTACATTACCTACATTCTCCTTGATGCTTGGGTAATTTAGCAATAGGTCTATTCAGAATTGGCAACACGTATTCAGGAATGTAACATTCGTACGGTTGATTGGACAGGAACGGAAGTGGTTTGCAGACAGTTTATTGACGTGAAACACGTAGTGAAAGAAACTGTTCAAATAAATATTTCGGGCACTTGCATGCGTCAAGTTTCAATGCCAGTCTGAAATCGCTCTAAAATGTTTTTAAAATTGTAGTTAAAATTGTATAAGTTTGTTCATAAACGTATTTTCGGGGGTTTGCAGTATTTGTTTTGAATCTAAGAATACAGTTAATGTTACTAGTTTTCTATGTGCGTGTGTGTGTATGCGCGTGTGTGCGCGTGTGCGTGTGCGCGTGCGTCTGTGCGCGTGCGTGTGCGCGCGTGTGTATGTGTGTGTATATGCGCGTGCGAAACGTTCATATGCGGAGAACCCGGCGACCTCAAGTGACATTGTTCATGACTTAGTTTTGTTGAACTGTTTCGGTCGGGTTCACTTCTGGGCCTGATGTTATTGCTTTTGTGCCTTGCTGGGTTCGGAAAGAATTGACTTAGGAATAGGCCTATTCCAAAACTTGAAGCGCCTCATCACGGCGTAATGCCACGCTATGCATCGTGGGAATCAGTGGACAGCAAAGTCCATACGCGCTCCGCTTCTGGCCCGCAGGTTCCCAGAATGCGACGAGCGCTGTGACAGATTTCACATTGAGAACAAACTTTGATTGTATGCATTTTTTTGACGTCGTGGACAATTTTGGGAGGTGGACAAAAAGTGTTGCATGAAATAAATTTTGTTGGCTGAGTTTCAAACGCATTCTGTTTCCTTCCTTCTGTCCCTTCTAATGTATATTCAAGTTTGCTTCACAGACTCAGGGTTAAAACATCATGATGCATTTTTAAACAAGCCAGATTGATTAATTAATTCGTCCAATCATTGAAAACAATGCGGAAGAAATAATTACCGCACAGTCTAATGAACTGCTTTTTATTAATATAAACTCGCCATAATAGAGCAAATGCAGCTTGATAATTTATATTACAAAAAAACAAAAATAAACACAAAAAACAACGTCATCCTATTTTTTATGTTCTTATTTGCTTGCACTATACTATTATTTTTGTATTTGTTTTTTTCTTTTGTTTTTTATTTTCGTGTGAAAGGGCACTACGTAACTGACCAACTAAGTGGAAAGTGTAAAGAAAGCTCGATCCACACTCCGATTTGCCCAGAAGACTACAGTCTTTTACGAATTTTTCGCCTGCTGCAAATATTATTTGATTGATGACTGTTTAATCTAAATATAAAAAAAATCGTCAAAGATTGCATCAAATGACAGGATAACAAAAAGTAAAATAATTTTGGGACATAATTGTTGGGAAAGGTTTGTGTTAACTCGTAATTAGAAAACCGGTGTGATTTAATTCACGATTTAAATTATCCTGATTTTTACTCTCCTTTCTCATTATAAGTTACATTTTCCGAAAATAAATCTAATTTATTCGTGTTGGAACGCATTTGGACGTGTCTCGCGTGCTTCTTTTTTTTAATGGTAAGTTCAATCGCGCGATACTTTGCCACGCAGCTATAGTCAAGCTTATTACCCTAGTTACTTGGGTACCTTTACCGAAGTTAAATTTGCCTGAGGTCAGACCTAACTACGAGTAGGGGAGTCGGACGGCCATCCTAATCCACAGATACGCTCAAGTATGGCTAGAAGTCACTGCCAACTGTATCCTAGTCACCTAGGCATCATTAACGGCAACTCGGTCTGACCTCAGTCACACTTTACTTCGGCTAAGGGCGCCCGTACCCCAGGTAGCATGCCAGAAAAACGCCTAGCTTGGCATAAGCATGACAGTCTTAGGGGCCTACTTGGGTCTAATACAGCTTTGCTCCAAGGCGTAAATTACTGTCAGAAGACTTGTTTTTTTTTTGTGTTTCTATGGCTTTTCCCCCACTTGTCACATATATACCAAAGTGCCAGACTTCAGCCACAGGTGCCAGCCGTGAGCCGACACCAGCGGTAAAGCCTAAATCTGGCACATAGCAATTTAGACCATAAGTTGCCCCAACAAAACTGAAAAAATAGTGAAGCCTAACACTGGTACTTGTTTGGCGCTTTAAAAACAATGCTGCTAGATGGCATCCATACTACCAGCTTGCTGAAGCCTAAATTTAGCACGTGTTTGGCGAATTAGATCTAAGGTACTCCGGCGCATGCCTAAGAAGGTCAAATTTAACTCTTCCTTGGATTCTTCGGGCTTTTTGTGGCACTACATGTCTAGACAATGCTAAATTTTGACGCAAAAAGGATTGTATGCTATAGCTGTGTTGTCACTATGCTGTGAACAAGTCGCCTGCTTCTGGCGCAGGAGTTGCAATAGCGTCAGAACAACGCCGAGCTTTGATTGGCTTTGATTGGAACGATGCCTTGAGGCCTACCCACTATATTTTCTAAATCAGCCAATAAGAGCTTGGCGTTCTGACATCATCGCAACCCCCTGTGCAAAGAGCAGACGAACTTGGGCTCCGCATAGGATATAACAAATGCTGGGCGTGGTGAGTCCCAAGCGTTTTAGTATTACTCCGCGTGCCAATACTATTGGGGCATGAACCAAATAAGAACGCTGCATAAAAAATTGCGAAGTAAGGAGTTTGACTATCATAATCCATACCCGGCGTTTCTTGTTATCTGTCAGTGACATGCGAAGCGCATGTTCATCTGCTTCTTGCACAGAGGTTGCACTGACGTCAGAACGCCGAGCCCTGATTGGCCCTGATGGAGGGATGGTGGGTACAGCTTAATGCTAGCTGGCTTGAGGTCTACCCACTGACCTTCCAACCAGAGCCAATCAGAGCTCCGCGTTTTGACCTTACCGCTACCCCAGCTCAAAAGGCAGACGAACTTGCGTCCCGCATAGCAGAAATGTTGAAACGTATTTTTTTCATAAGTGTCAGATACTATTATGAAAATCGAAAAGGCGTTTGGGCATTGTGGTTCTCGCGACAGGTTTTCCGAATGCTTGATTATGATTTGGTGCGAATATAGCCGTTTTCAAAAAGCAGCGAAAAAAGAAAACAACAACAACAACAACAACAATAACAAAAAACAACCTAACAAAATGCTGAGATTAAGAACTGCAAATTTCGGTGGGTACACTAAAGACTGAATGTGCTCAAATAATTTGCGCTAATTCTTCCCGTGCATTTTTACATCTGACTTCATTTCATTTTTCTCACTCGTAATAACATCCACAATACTCAACCTTTTTTTCAAGAAATTTATGCGTTATACCATACCGGACGCGTAGTTCTTATAAGATGCGTTTCAATATTCCCCATTTGTTGCCACGTCACCGTCACTGAAAAAAAGATATCGCGAAGCCTTTGCTTCATCAAGCTGAAAATTTGCCGTACATGCACGAATTCTATTGAAAGATTAAGCGCTGGAAAACTCATTAATCACTGACAACTTAAGAACTGCAGGGCGTGGTGAATCCTGAGAATATCGTGCTATCGCTCCGCGCCCAATGACAGCGCCGCATTAGGCGATAAGATCGTCGAATAACCAATCACGAAGCAGAAAGCGCAAGCATAATGAGCAACGCGCCCTACGTTTCTTCTGCTGTAGGCGGCTATACAAAGTAAAAAAAAAAAAAAATAAATAAAATCAAGCAGTCTACTTTTCCACGAATCACTGGAAAGAGACAATATTTGCAATCGACAAAGAGAACTCGGCGAATAACGAGGTTCAGTATAGCGTTGCGGATGCAAAAAGGCTCGACGAGCGTAAACTGTAAATAAACGTTAAGTCGGCGAACATGCGCCAGGAACAACGGAAAGAATGAGCGTCAAATCATAGCAGGGAACGACGCGGCGTCGGCATGAAAGCTGGCTGGAGAGGGAGTACGTGCGAGAAGGAACTAGACGACAAGGCCACGCTCGGCTAAATATCTGTTACAGTCGGTATTGCGAATATCCGACATAGAATGTTCGGAAGTGCGCTAGGGCGAGACTGACTCGGCAAAGTCATGCTGGCCTCTTTGTCTTTTACACTCGGGGTAAGAGTAAGCTCGGATCTTCTAGAAGTGCGGAGAAGCGTTCCACCTCGGTCATGAACGCAGCAATATGTCTAGACCTGAAGTAATTTATGAACTCGTGGCGTCGGCTTTCTTCCGTTGTCGCTCTTAGATATAATCAGCCGTATCATTTCTGGAAAGAACCACATCCATCGCTGAAGCGGCGGCTGAGCTGGGCCGGATTCCAAAGTGGCGTTGCGCGTGCTCGTCCTTGGCTCCGCGCCAGCTGTGCGACACTCGTATTGGTCCGAAGCACTGACGTCACCACGCGTCACCCTCTCCCTCTCTCTCAGCCGTGGACCAAGGCCTCCTAGAAGCTAAGGCCTTAGCGCTCCGAGTCGTGACGTCACAATAGCTGGAGAAGTGAGACGCCATCGAGAAAAAGCGCCCGCTCTGATTTTCTTTACCCCGGCCGCATCGTCTGTCCTGTCGGGTCACGTCATTTGTTGGTGCGCATTTATCTGGCATTTACGAACTTTTCAACATAAATTTTCTCCGCATTCCCTGTGCATCAAAGACTGGAACTCACTCCCTGAAAACATCGCAACTGTTAAGGACCCAGTTGTATTTCGTTCTAAGTTAAAAATGTTTTTGGTAGAGTGACCACATATGCCTTTCGTTTTTTCACATGTTTACTGGGAACTACCTACATGGTGTTTGTATCAACATTTAATGTACACTAAAGTAATTTATTTACTATTTTAACTTCTCATTAATACATCATTCAGACGATCTTGAGTAATTAAACTTGAGCTGAACCTCAACTATTGTACGTTTTAAATGCACCGTCTCGTATAATTTCTTAGAAATATAATATAAACTTAACATACAACGCTGTACCAAGGTTGAAACCACCAAATGTATATTTATGACTATTCCGTAACCTTGGAACCACCATTGAAGTCCCGAAACTCCCCACAATTTTCGAATGAACCGGCCCTGCAGCTATATTCTCTTCCCTCATGCGGGCTTCGATTGTGCTAAATGTTCGTTGTGTGTGAGCTGCTGACTATCTGAGAAGGGACTCCGAGGCATTTAAGAAGAGAAGGAAATTAAAGAAATTTAGTCACCAAAACAGGGAACGCCCTAGAGTAAGAGATGGGTCAACGACGTCAAGCTTTTCGCCCTAAGCTTCCAGCCGTTGCTCTTGAGCAGTGTTGTACACGTTCCTAAAAAAAAAATGAACGAAAGCTCGTTCCTCGTTCTTTCTGATTTTTGGAACGCATTCCCGCTACAAGTTCCATCTGTGAGAAAGGAACTCGTTCCCGTTAGCGTTAAAAAAGGGAACGTATCGTTACATATACGTTACATTCACATTTTTTCAATTACTATAACTAGTTAGATCAAGTAAAGTTTTTTTTATCTATCCCATTAAATAGGAACATACAAATTTGAATGCGGTGATGGCAGGGCAACAGGAGAAGAAGACACATGACAGCAGCGTTCTTTTTGTTGAAATATTCA
Organism: Ixodes scapularis; assembly: GCF_016920785.2. Lineage (NCBI taxonomy): Eukaryota > Metazoa > Arthropoda > Arachnida > Ixodida > Ixodidae > Ixodes > Ixodes scapularis. The sequence goes on from NW_024609883.1 coordinate 35,482,751, forward strand.
CCTTTAAAAGTCTCAGCGTTTTTCCGCTTTCTTGTTTGGGATGGCCGATTCAGACGAGCCAAATGTACTGTTACCCCACTTGGCACGAGCTTTTTACAACGACCTCACACGTTTCAATCTAACAAAGTACCTTGTTCGAACTTAACAGCGGTTGCTTCTCGATGTTTGCGTCCGCAAGACGAGCAACTAAAGAGGAGGGTACGGCTTTTGAAGGTAAGTCTTGAAAAATAAAAGTCCTTCTTTGTGAAGTGTAGATTCGTTGTTCCGTTTGAGGGTTGGGGACAAGGGGAAAAGTAAAGATTTTTTTTTTTCTTTGTATCATTGAAGTGACAAATATTCGGGATACAAGGGTGCGTTCGATGTCAGGTAGCCTGTCCTATTGTTGTAACTGTAGGTCTGTTTGTGGAAGTTCAGTGATGGCTGTAGTCGGCCTCAGATTCCTGGGTGTACGAGTATTCGTGGAAGAAAAGGAAGCGGCTAAGTTTGTAACGTCCCTCTTTGCGTTTCGTACCGCACTCTCGGGCACTGCAAAAATAATAAATTCTCACTAGCTCTCCTGCACCCGACTGTTACCAAGCGAGGACTACACAAGATGAATCCTAAGTAACCAAAAATTTAACGAGACCCTGCTCTTTGTAAAGATATGGTTTTTATACTTTTAGAATTTCCCTTTTAGAAATAAAATAAAAATTACCCCATTGGATGAAAAAAAGGAACGCCGTTCCTTTTTCCGTTCCAGTACAAATGTGACAAGCTCCCTTTCCACCGATGACAAATGGAACGGCGGCGTTCCTTCGTTCCTCCTGAAAGGAACGCGTTCCAGGAATGCCGTTCCTTGGAACGCCGTTCCCTACAACACTGCTCTTGAGTGTGATGATTTTGTGTTCTCTCGATACTACGGCATTTACGTGGATTCGCGGTTCTGCAACGAAGTGAGTGACATGTGTGGTCACTAATCAACGCTGGCACTGGTCGATTATCGATACACCTTTTACCCTCGACAGGGAGAAAGTGTTATTGGAGTTCGTGTTCAAATTGTTTCATGGCAGATCTTGCGGGACTTGTGGATACAATTGACATATAATAAATAACCTATTTACGGGCTTTGTTGGTCACGTAGCACGCGAGTAGAGCGCTGCAGTCGGTCGCCTTAATCTCGTGACAGAATAAAATCTCGTTCTTAGTCGTTATCCGTGTGCAATTGAGTCGAAACTTGTAAATATGCGTGGTAACATTAAAGTGTTGATTGGAAGGTGAATAACAATGTAATGTGCATTTATTAAAAGTACGTTGTTTGTGCTTATATGTTTATTTATACGAATGCTATTTTATTGCTTTTATTACGTCCATATTACAATCCTTGCTGTATTAAAGTGATAGTACTATTGAATAAAAGAAATTTTATTTTGTTTTAACGTAGCTTGAGCCCATGAAGAGACGTGGATTCCTTAATTGTAAATAGTAAGTTTAGTGCCCCTTCCGAACTGAACAGTGACCCTGCAATCCTGAGTGACTGTATGAGCGTCGCGAGCTGATTTGCCGACCCTATAAAGCCATTCGATGGAAATCACATTAAAGAAATTGGGTTGTGTGTATGTTTTACAGCATTGAACTTGGTCTGCCTCAACTGGCGACGATTCTCTTAGCATGTAGATGAGGAATTTAGCCAGTGCAGTAGAACCGCTAGCCTGGGGTCTTTAACGTGCATCACGCAGTAGTGATACACGACCACACGCCGGTACGATGCTCATCCAGATCGAAACGGGCAGGGGTGGGGAAGTTACATTAAGTTTGCCATGTGGGCAGCGTATATTGGAAGAATTTAGCGACTGAATGCGTTAACTTCACTTACATTGGTGTAAATGACACTTGTCTAGACATGTCCGCGTTGACTACACTCTAAGAAATGCTTGTCCATCTACTTACTCGCAAAACATTCGAAGAACCAATCTCTGGGATCTACGAAATCGGCTCAGCGAATGATGAGGTGGAACATATGTGTAGACTTCAAAATGAAGTCTGCGATGTGGCATTACGTTATGCAAGCATGGCGGTTTGCATTGTGTAATTCCACATAGCAGACTTCATTTTTAGGTCTAAACGGATGTTCCGCCTCATAATTCTCACAGCTGATTTCGTAGATTGCAGAGATTGGCTCCTTGAGTGTTTTTCCGGTAAGTAGACGCGCAGGCATTTCTTAGAGTGTACGTCTACATAATTTTTAACTGTGATCTGTTTTGCTGTGTCCAATCACTGCGTGTCTCGCCATTTTGTCAAAGTCTTCTGTATAAAAGATGAATTCCTACAGCACTAGTTGCGCGACTCAATGTTTTTAACATAAAAATCCTATTTTTTCTGTAGTCCTTTTATATGCATACCTCGTGCCATTTTTGTACTAAATATTTAGCCGCGTAATATTTTGCCCATGTAGTCAAATGTTTTCTAGCTCAGTTCCTATGTTCAGCTTTAATTTTAGCTAATAAGACACGTTTATGCGACCAAAAGCGCGCTGTTACGCCGCTCGAACAACGCGCGTTGCCTTCGCTTCGGCGCTTCGACGCGCGCCCCCGATGGCCTTCGTTTCCGACGTCACGAGAAGAACGCTACGGCATCAGCTTCTAGAAGGTGTCTACCGGCTCGCATATACTTTCTTATTTCTTAGTCATCATTTTTTTATCATAAGTTTGAATAATTAAGTCTGAGAGTGCTATAAATGGCCATTTCCAGAAGATAGCGAGCATATTTGTTTTCGCAAAAATTTCAAAACCCGCCGTCTAGTTTAGAACCGGAAGTGGTTTGGGGCTATTTGCATACTGGCGCCACCACGTTTTAACTCTGGCGAGAAAGAGCGAGTAGAGAAGAGATAACACGCGGTGTCCTTATACTCAGACACAATCGCGCTTATTCCCCTCCGGCGTCCGCCGGCAGCGCGACGTAACGACGTGGTAAAACCGGTCGAGATTTCGCCCCCAAACTAACCCAATCAAAAGTCTTCTCTGCCGTGCTCCCACTCGGTTATCATCGATGTCTTCATTGCCTTCGGATCCAGAAAACATAACATTTGTGCCAACCAAGTTTTCTGGCACTCCCCGAGAATCCAAAGCCCGTGGAAACAGAGGCCGAACCTAATAATAAGAAAATAAAAAAAAGTAAAGCATTTGAAACAAATGAGACAAAAACATCAAACACAAAAGAAGAGAGGGAACCGAACTCCCCGAGAAACCAGGCCTTTCGGAGCCCCCCGCTATTATTGACCGCGGGGCCGTCTCCAGTAGGACGCGCCGCCGATAGATGGCGGTGAGCGTAAAGGAGGCACCGTTTGATTGGACGTGCGGAGCGAAAGGTGAGTCGGGTAGGTGGCGCTAGGGTACTGGCGCTCGCAGCGCGGGCAGATCGTTTCAGCACGCTCGACGCGCTGCCCACACTGCGTGACAACTGAAGAATTCCGTCGAACTTTTTTAGTTGCGGCTACTTTTCTTTTTTTAAAACCGACTTTTTTGTTTTTATTTTTGTTTCTTCGTTTTCTTTTTCGATTCAACTGGTGCGCGCCTCGTCATACCAGTGTGCCCCGTTTTATTAGAGCCGCGTTGGACGGTAGTGACGTCTTGGTGACCGCGGGTGACGCCAAGTTTTTAACCTCCCCCCCCCCCCTTTTTTAATCCTAGATTTAGTTTTTATTCTTTAGCTTAAGTCACATCCCCGTGTGATCACCTCACCTGACTGTGAAAGTGTTGTGTGTGACAGCGCCTAAACTGTGATCCAGCATAATTCCCTACGTTCCACCGCTTATGTGAGAAAAATACTATTTCCTTCTGTTTGGTGGATGCAGTGAGTGCGCAAGAAAACAACAAACTAGTTAACAGGAAATCAAGAAAGATAAAGCCACTTGTTCACCCACCGCCGAATAGCCGCAAACCTAAACCCTAATTCCAGCCGTTTTCGAGTCGACTTGAACAACAACAAACCGTAAGAAGAGAGTGGTCCCAGCGTGGTGAGTGTGTCGACACAGCGACGAGCCTATTCCACAACCGACGCGTTCTCCTCCCTTCCGGAAGCCAAGAAGAGGCTTCCCCATTTACGGGATCATCATCGTGAGCATCCGCAACGGTGTGGTGTGAACTCGAGAGGTATCGACGCTACGAGCTCCGAAGCAAAGTGAGTAGAGCGCAACTTGTTCATTTATTTACGCGGCTGTTTTTGCGGGACCCCAACCCCAAAACCGCCGAGACCGCGATGGAACGCGCGCGCGAAGGGTGCATGACTTGTTGCTTTTGGCGTACCGAGCACCGGGCCCAAGCGATCGATTCCCGAGTTCCTCCTGAGAAATCTCTGCTTTTTTTTTTCCTGAACTTTAAGTTTCCTCGCAAGGCTCGGAATGTTTCGTGGTGATCATTACTTTTTGCTGACTTTCGTTTTTTTTTTTTTTGATGCAATTGTGAGCGAACACTACGCACTTACGCGTCCCTGGCTTGGTTTGCGACCGAAGAAGCAGGCGGAAAGCATCTGTTACATACAGGTTTCAGTGAAGCTTCAAACGCAGTTCTGTGTTTGAGGCTTGGGAGTTTGCGCTGACCCCCTGTTGTGCCTCAATCTCGGGGTTGTTTGCAATTACGTTCAATCTACACCAGCTGAATTGTTCACTCACTTATGTTTTAATGATATATCAGCTTCTGAACGGTAATACAGTTAAAGAAAGTCTTTACTATGTTTATATACGAAGTGTAAGAAAGGAACTTTTTAAATTGCCTTAACGCCACAACAAAAGTCGTCGGTTGGTCGCGGGAGACCCGTCCGCGGGAAGTAGACAGTTACGTTAGAAAAGTTTGTAAATTTGTCTTAAATATGATCTGATCGCTGTCAACCTAAGAGACGCAGGATTTGATAGATTCCAGGTATCTTATTATTGATGTTGAAGTTTTCAGCCAATGAGAAGACCTAATCAGTCAATTAGAACTCCCAAGAACGAATGATGACGCAAGATCATAATATCCCTACCCAGAGTTTTTTTTTTAAAAGTTGTCTAGACTATGCAAGACTTAACCGAATTCGACAAAAAGTTTGCTAAAAGCTTCCAGAAGTTTAATAAAATTTTACGCAAACTCTAAAAAAAAAATCCGTTCTTTTTTACGTTTTAACACTTTTTCAGCTCGTGATGAATGGTTTCGCCTCAAGCACTATCGCCACCCGGCGCACTAGAAAGGAAACTGGGCGATGAAGGAACCCTTTCGCATCAAAAAGGGAACATAAAAAACTTCATAAATTTTTTACCAAGAGGACTTTTAGGGGATGCTTATGTATATATACAATAAAAAGCATCAGTTTTTTTTTTACGAAAAACTGTTTCAATGAATGCTTAAAATAACTTTTCAAAATGTAAAATATGAACAAGCCAAAGAACCCCCAAGTATTCTATTAGGGCCGTAATTTTTTTAAAGCGCAGTACATGTAGGAAGGTGCAAAGTGCTGTCGCGTTCAAACAACAATACAATGTTTGTCTGATAAAAAATAACAAGATTATAGTTTTCATTTAGATAAAGCAGAAAGAACTGATTGTGAACGCTTGAGTATTGACTTTGAACATGTCTGGGCCTGCATGATGATCATCAGCACTATCTGCCGTTCAGCTGATTATCGTCGTTTGAGGCAATTGTTGTCTGTTGTGCACCAGGAAAATGCTCAGTTTAAAAGTCGAGCAGCGTGTCCATTTTAAAGTTTTAGTGGAGTTGAACAAACCAGGTACGGAATCTTTTCAAATGTTCACTGAGGCTTACGGGGACTGCATGCCTGTTGCGCGTGTGATTGACTGGCACAAAAGATTCAGTGAAGGACGTAAGAATATGGAAAACGGTGAATGCACTGGGGCCCTAATCTAGACACATGGCGGAAAAATCGGCTATTGTGATTGACCAATGCTGCACTTGACCTTGGCGCCGGCCAGTCAAGGCCGCCGAATTTCTCCCCGACTTTTTCGTCTAATGGCCAGATTAGGACCGTTGGGCGAAATTCCCCTTCAAAAATCAAGGAAAATGTTCAAACGATTAGCCAGGTAGTTTGAAGAGACCGCCGACTCAGTTTGGGAATGATAACTGAAGCTGTGAACCTTGACAAAGATATTGCGTGGAAACGTTTGCGTGAGGATCTCAACATGACAACAGTGTGCCAATATGGCCCCTAGGGTTCTCGCACCATAGCATAACCGGTGCGGCACTGCTCGCGCAGACCTTTCAGTGAAGCAGTTTTTGGCCGATAAAGGCATAGCTACACTTGTACATACTCCATATTCGCCAGACTTGGCACCATGCGACTTTTGTTTTTTTCTCTTTAGTCAAATCAATGTTTAAAGGAATGTTTTGCGTCAATCTATGGACCAGCTGACAGAAACTGATCTGCTCCACGCTTTCTATCAGTAGAAAACAAGACTGCATCGGTACGTAAGCGTGAACGGGGAGTATATTGAAGGGTACTACAAGTATTTGAATTTTAGTACACGCAAATAAAGATACGTTATTGTGTCAGTCATAGACAGACATCATTGCTCAAGCATTTCGGCTACAATTTGTTTCTTTTTGCCTTGCCCATTTTCTGACCTATTGCTTCGTGTTTCTCTCCAATTGCCGCTACTGTCACTTTGTGCTTTGGAATGCTTTCTTCTATTTTCTTTATTTGGGGGCCGGGGGGGGGGGGGGGGGGGGGGAGGCAGGGTTTGCTCATCTTGGTGCGTGAGGGCGGATTCCTAATTGTGACGGCCCGCGGCGAAGCCGTCGGCTGGTGGGTCGTAAAAAAAGAAAGGATGCATTGTTCTTGCCTCTTGATTGCTCGCTGTTCGACCGAAATCGTGGTGGGCGGTGAGGAGGTTGTTGCTTATCGGTCGTTGGTTTTCGTTTGCGGATGCCAGAAAATCTTTTTCGTTTTATTGGTAGTGTTGCCACTACGCTCCCGGTGATTTATGTTGTTAATTTACGCGATTCTTTCAATAGTTATATCATATTAAAACGGAAACAAACCAGGATATTGATATCATCCAATTCGCACATTTAAAAAACATGAGATGCCCGATTTGACTTTTCTACAGGACGCTAGACAGCAAAGCACAGTAAATAACAAAGGTTTTCCAGAAAGTTAAGAAGTTCAGAATACGATTAGACCCAAACAATGTGGCGTATGCAGACACAATGAACATAACGTTTCACCTGTTTAAACGTCCCTGCACGCATGGCGTTTTTCAGATCTAATTGTATTATCAGCTTCGTAATTTACTGGGAGTTTTCTACCACGTAAATGACCGCAAAACAGCAACAACAACAACAACACAGGGACAATACAGTAGGCATTCAAGGGCGCACTCGCAACTAACTTTTCTTTGATTGGTCTCTCTGTGTTGTGCAGAAAAGTGAACTTGGTGACTTTTTTTAGAGGGCACCTTTGTTCGGCTCAAATTTTATAGTGAATTTCGCCTGACGCACCGAGTATAATGCTAACCTCTAAATTTTGTTATTTTTCAGCTCATTAAGAAGGCCATGGAAGGATTTTTTTTATACTTTCAGTTAATACGGCTCGCTTATAATTTTATTCTGGACGTTCATATACACCACCGATACGCCCAAAGAAACGAGCAGCGTTTGCCCGCTCAACTGGCAGACGGAACGAGAGACCGCATAATCTGGTGCCGTGTATATGCCATCAATGTCGACCATAGTCACGAGTTGGAAATGGTAAAAAAATAAGGGGTATGTCCTAAACGGCGCTCTTTGTTAAAGATTCACGTGATTTCAGTGTACTCGTGTCGACTGCGATTCCTGAAGCGTCACCGGCCCAAGTCGACCTGGTCTCATGATCTGTCGCGAGTTGACACGAGCCCAACCCTCACGCTGTGCTCCTGTCTATTCCGCGAGCCGCCGTCGACTGTTGCCAACCTGCGACTGTGACTGAAAGCTTAACAGACTCTGAGCGTGGCGATTCCCGAGCACCTTTTTATTATCCCCCTGCATCCAATGAGCCCGTATTACTTGATAATAATGCCGAAGGACAAATCTGGAGGCAAGCAAAAGTGTGCAGAATGAGCCACTTCATGCTTTACTTTATTAAACCTGAATGTATCTACTTTTCCACAAAGCACGCAGAGAAAGGTAATAGCTGCAATCTGATCACATGTTTAGAACCAAAAGCTGCAAACTGATCACATGTTTAAACCCCCCCCCCCCTCCTAAAAAAAAAAGAAAAAAAGACTGCGCTGTGACACTGAGCATAGTAAAACGTCATCGATTGCTGCAATTGGCTTTACCAAGTGCCTTGCTAAAAGGTAGACCCTCCACATTTCTTAGAGTGTATACGTGTTTTCCTTTTTTTAGGTTGTCAGTAAGTCGAAGTCGACATTGCACTCCCCGCGGTCGTCAAGCTTCGGGTTGGTGATGTGACATCGCGACGAATGAGCTTCCGAACCGGTGGCGCTGATTTCGAGTGTGCTGAGAATTTTACTAGGGCTAGTATGTTCCTGTAGGGTGGAACACAATATTTGTTGCATGGCACCTAAGAATGTCATATTGAAATAACTTGGTGGCGACATTGATACAACGGGTCCATCAACTAGTTCGCGGTCAATTCGCTTTTTGCCCTGTTGCCCGACAATTTTGTGAAAATTGAAGGAACAAAAAACTTAGCGTGTAAGAGAACAGCTTTTTTTTTTTTTCTTCTGGGATGTAATACCTTTCCTACAACGTAAAGCAAGCAACAAACGCTAAGGTGTCGAACAACGTGTGTTCGGGAAGTGAGCGAAGTTTCTGCCGAGAACACACCAATAAGTATGTATGAAAGTTTCAAAATAGATTGCAAGACAACTAACATTATTTTTAAATCACTAAATCGCTTGTATAAACGTTTAGTTAAGGGTATTTATTGGTATTTCAGATGTGCAGTTGAGACAATTTGATTATGAATTTTTTCGTGTAATTGCCTAAAGCGATTGTTGAGAAGGTTACAGCTAGAGGCTTGAATTTTGAGACTGTGGTTGAAATAAGAATTGCCGAAATGAATAAGCCATAATTCATCTACATTAACAAAATTCAATTACTACTGCCTCATTAAAAAATAGTAGATATCATATTGAAAAGAGAGCAATAAAAGACCATTCTTCTCGATAAAGCCTAAATCAAAATCCGCCGTTCATGATTTTTGGCGATTGGGGCTTAAAAAGAAAAATCGTGAATCGTCTAGGAATGTATAAAAAATCGAGGCAAGTATGACAACAGATGATTCTCTCTAAGCAATCACACAAGAGTCGGGAAAGACAAAAAATAAGTGCTGAGAAACATTTAATATTCCGATCACAGCAACGGCCCAACAGTCAGTCGCACTTTGTATACAATCTCAGCTCTGCAGGGCACCACACCACAGAAAAACATGAGACATTATATAAAGTCGTCTTTAACCATTTTACAATAAAAAAAAAAAAAAAACTCAAAGCACAAAATCACCACATAAGCCAGCGCAAGAGGAAGAAACAATAGCGGGCTCCTCTTCTGTTGAAGGAAAACTGAGGCGGTTGTGTACTTGAAAAAAAAAAACACATCAATCATTTTTATTCGACCTCCAGAATCACGAATATCAATATTATGATTAATGCACCGAGTAGCCACTACAGCTCTTTTAAAATAGCGCCGAGGCCCCTCCTTCGCGGCGCGTTCGGTTAGAGGAGGGAATTGTGAGGTGTTACACAGAAATGTCAACATTTCTGCGTCTTCCGCAAGCCTTGAACGACCAGTCAAAAACGCTGCTTGTATTCCCTCCCAAGCGGCCCACGGAAAGTAGTTGAAACCTCTGCCGTGTGACATCACACCAAGTGGTTGTTTTCTTTCGGTTTTTCTCGCGTCTATCAATACGTTCGGGTCAAATGCTTAAGATATTTAAAATCACAGGACAAAATGCGCTAAAATTGACCTCGAACTTGTATTTTTAAAAATCCTTTTCAGCTTCCTTTTAAACAGTTATGGCCTGAAACATAGATTTGGAACCTGTAAAAGTTTCGAAGTACATGTAACAGACTGATTGAAGATTAATGAACTTGCAGTTCCTGTGTTGTCTTAAGCTACACATAAGCGCATTAAAGAGCACACCCGCTCCTCCTTTATTATTTGCGTACACGCTTCATGTTTAACTATGGAAATAAATGATAGTTTTGTGTTTAAAGCTTTATTATACTCTGACCGTGAGGTACGCCAAGCGCCACGTTCTGAACGTTGTGCATCTGCATATAAACTTGTCTTCTAATTTTTATATTTAATTTTTAAACTTAAGTTAATTTTATTACAGTTTTGGGTTTGTCGCTTTTATTCCAAGTAACATTAATTAAATCATTGCACTGATTTTTATACGTATTGTGCGCCTATCATTTCTCTCTTTTTTTGCGTGGCTTTGTTTATTTAGTTTTTCCGAAAGCAAATATGCATGTACCTCGCGAAATATTTACATGCGCGTATAAACAATGATTACAGCAATTTGGCTATGTTAGTGAATGAATGGAGGTACCCGAGCGAAACTTTATTTATTGATTTATTTAGACCAGAAGTCTGGGAGGCTGGAGTGAAAGGTGACCAAAGCTGCATGACAAGACTCCAGTCCCCGCTACAGCGCTACAGGAGGAGAGCAACAATAGACATAATTACACACATGCAACGAATGGTGCACTCGTAACATTGGCTTAATGTCAAACTATATATATATATATATATATATATATATATATATATATATATATATATATATATATATATATACATATATATATATATATATATATATATATATATATATATCTGAAGATAAAGTGGAATGATATATGTGCTATAAATCATACAAAACAAAGGGGGGGGGGGAAGGAAGGATGAGAAGGATCAGGTTGGGAGACGTAATATTGCTGAGGACCTACTAAGCAAAGTTTTATTTTGTTTTTGAAATTTTGAGGCGATTGACAGTTAGCAATAATGTCTACCGTTTCTGAGAATCTATTTAAAAATTCAGGAATTAGGTTACTGGAAAGTTGAGACGCATAATTCGTGCGAATAGTTTCTTGAACATATTTTTCATTATGTAAGTTATAGGTTGTATTTTCTGCGGATAAGTTTCTAGAAATAGAGACTCGCTATTTTTAAATTGTGTGTAAATTTCTAGAGCCACTGTTAAGTAATAAGGTTGTTGCATGGAAAGAATATTGTGTTTCCGAAAGAAGCGGCAGTGTGGGCGTAACTATCAAGCTTATCTATGCACCGGATAGTTTTCTTCTGTAGGACTAGTAACTTACCAAGGTTAGTTGCTGTTGTCAAGGTTAGTTTCTGCTATATAAAGCTTTCAGAATTTACATAAGTTGCCTCAGTCAAACAGCAGTGACGAATAATGTTCAACCGCGTCTGATTCATTGTGCGTAACTTTGGACATTTACGAGTGAATAAAGACTTGTCAACGCAACTGCGACTGCTAACGACCGAGTGCGTTAGGACCTCTTGTGATCTCTTACGAGACAACGCACTCACGCCATCTTGCGTGTAGCCTGGAACATCTGCGATTAATGTGCATTTAATATTTTTTCGCGCAGAATATTTTGATTTGTTGTGTTTGCTGAAGACATTTTTTGACTATATTTTAAGAGACAATTTCTTGTATACAGAACGTATGTTTGACTTTGCGAATACTGCGAAACCTTTGCTCTAGTGAAATGCAGTTCCAGGGCCATCTCATAGATAGCGCCGGCGTTGCTGTGTGTTCTCTCGTTGTCAGAGCTCCACAAAACAAAACTAAGAGTTGGCCCCTGGAAGGAGTCCATCTCCGCAGTTTGACCGATAGTATGGGTAAGCCACCAAGCAGTTTGTTTTAGTGGTTAAAAAGACACAATTTTAGCCATCCCACGTGCCAGTTATATATACAGTTAAAATCATCATAAAATTACAAGTTCCTATGTCCAGAATTGGCGTGCTTCCGTGCGCCAGATGTTCAAGAGCAAAACATCAAACAATAGGCTATTTGAGGTGAGCACTTACTCTATTTGCAGTACACTCTAAAAAAAGTTTGTGCGTCTACTTTCACGCACAGCACTCAAAGAGACAATCACCGCAAATTACGGAGGCAGCTCAGCGAATGACACTGCCGAAACATATGTTTAGACCAAAAAACGCAGTCTGAGTTGTGACATTAAGCAATGCAAAACGTCACGCCCTTGCATTGCTTAATATTACAACTCAGACTGCGTTTTTTTGGTCTAAACATTTGTTTCGGCATTGTCATTCGCTGAGCTGCCTCCGTAAGTTGCGGTGATTGGCTCTCCGAGTGTTGTGCGGGTAAGCATGCTCACCGGCTTTTTTGGAGTGTAGTGTTAACGCCATTGTACAATTGATTTTGAGGTATAAAATGGGAGATTAGGAAAATAAAATTGCTGCAAATAAATTTTGAAGTCCCCTTTCAATATGCATCAGTAATAAGTATAGTAGCGTTTTCAAGCCAACGCTGAAAAATTTGAAAAAGGATATGCCAATGTATTGATTCTCCCGCTCGTTACGGTGCTCTAATGGCAATATTACGAAGCGTATGATGCAGAAACACGGGACTGCGAAGAACAATAGACAAGAATAATCACAGAGTTCTATACGATTGACGCAAAGTGAAGGAGAAAATTGCAGCGCAAATACAAATATGACGACGCCCGTGGCCCCTGTAGTCGTGACTCTTCCTTATATTCACTCCTATTGAGGCGAAGCCAGCTTGCCGTTTTAAACCGCAGCTTTGGTATAATTTACATAATATTCCTCCAGTAAGTTGAGTTGAAAAAAACGTCTTTACTTAGTGCCACGCATGGCTGCTTTTGCTTAAAACATCCGCAGCGGCAAAAAAAAACAAAAAAAAACAACGAAAACACACACACACACACACACACACACACACACACACACACACACACACGCACGCACACACACACACACACACACACACGCTGCCGCGTTTTAGAGCGGCCAACGGCCGTCTCACAATACAACGCAGCCAAACGTCCTCCATGCACACGACAGCAGAGGCTGGTTGCACTATTCCTCCGCAGGGCGCGGTGTTGTCGGGGCCGAGATGCGCCCCGATTGCAAACCGAAACTTAAAAACCCGTCGAATTTGTGCGGTTTTTCAGAAAGCCGTTAAATTATGCGCGTACCTTCCATCATTCTGCAATTTGTTGAGTTTGTGTTTTTCGATGATGCTGAGCAATTTTCTAGTTGGAACCATGCCCTTAAACACAATAATAAAAAAGTTAATTACGGAATAATAATTAACAATCTAATTATCCCGGACTTTAGTTATTTTTCTAAATAGGCCCCTGGCCCAGGACCAAAACGACACAAGACGTTTTTGTTGCGATGCGCAGTTTTCGCAATATCGAATTTGTCGACATTCCGTGAAACACCCTGCACATATATATATATATGTTGACGAAGTTTTAGCCCGAACTTTCGTTTGCGTGCTAAACCACTATAATGTTTACAGATCGAGCAATACTCACGCCGGCACCGATGACAGCGACGCCCGACAATGCAAAAAAAGTTCAGCTTTTGAGTCACGTGGACCGTGACGTCAATTGAGGCTCGTCAGCTATTCCAGCGGCTATTGCGTCATTGAGCGATGGGCGACCTGATGCAATAAAGAGGTCGAATATTTCTCGGGGTCACTGCTGATTGTTGCTGCCGCGGTATTCTTCGGACACTCAAGCACTTTTAGAAGCACATTTTAACGAAGCGTCCCTTGAAACGAACTCAGCAGATAAATGGAAAACGCGGCTGACTGTTCGAGTGTTTGCCACGCAGTGTGATGAGATGTTGCACTGTCGCAGAGCAAATCGGTGAGGTGGATTGCCCGGTGACAAGGACGTCTTGCCAGATGGTCTTGTCACCTAAGTGCAACAAAGTAACTCGAAAGATGCTTCTCTCTGGTTTTTACAGTCAAAGGTAAAAAATTGTTGCCTCGCAGTACAGAGCCTCGAACGCGTCTTTGACTGGTCCCAAAGGGGCAACAAATTTCGTCAAAGGAGCCGACATGTCGTGTTGTCGGATGTCATGATCATGACGGTTGGTGGTAGAAATGCTGCCGGGAAAAAGCTGACGCATGGGCAACTATCGCTGAGGCATCCCAACTCGTGCTTGCTTTATTTCCGTTGATTGTCTGGCTGAAGAACGACCTGCAGCAGAACAAGCACCTGCCGCATTCATCTCTGCTGCTGTGGCATTACCAAGATTACGACAGGCAACAACATGACACTTTTATGGTGTCATCAGGCAAGAATAGAGGGATCACTTATAAGGAAGTGGCAGATCTTCATAGCGAGTACAATGCATTGTATTTTATTCCGCAGAAACACAGTATTTACTCGAGTAATAGACGCGTTATCTACGAACAAGGTCTTTGCGTCTATGTTTCTCCAGAACACAATTACAACCATAATCTTGTGCACGTTTGTACAGCTGGAAGTTAGTCCGCCTCAATGGGCATCTGGTGTCTCAGCTGTAGATGAGAAATTTAGGCAGTGCAGTACATCCGCTAGTCTGGGGTCTTCAACCTGCATCGCGCAGTGGTGATACACGACCGCACGCTGGTGCAATGTTCAACCAGATCGAAACGAGCAGGGGTGGGGATCAAACCCAGGATCCTCGGGCCCTGCAGCGCGAGCTTTTGCTCCACGTGCTCCGAGTTGAGGCTCTGGTCTGAACACTCGGCAAAGGTCGGCGACGAATCCGACGGCCGTGATTGTTCAGCGACCTTAGCGCCGTCTCATCACGGCGGTCAAATTCCTCGTCGAAATTTTTGCTAAGTGTCCAGATTAAAGCCCCTTTGTGTGTTCTAGCCCACTCGGCCACCGACCCTCCAGGCAGACATTCAATCTTTGCGTTCTGCATAAAATACGTAGAGAACAACGAGGTCCAAAACATGATTATCCGTAGAATGCGATCTGCGCAAAAAGCGTTTTAGCATGAGGACGTCATATCTTTCCCATAAGTCGCTTTTTTTTTTTTTGCCGGTAGCGGTGATTTTTTTCGGCGTGCTTCGCGGGAAAGTGGACCCACAGGGTTTGGCTATAAACAGTGCGGCTATTGCTCGAGTAAACATGTCATCATTGGCGATTTTTTTTAATATGCTTACCGGAGCCTCAAATGTATTAACCCCTCCTCGGTTTTTTCTTCTCATTTGTTTTTTTATTACCGAAAATTTGCTATCCAGACACCGGCGAAACAAGCGGTGATGTTTGCACTGCCACCACATGCGAGTTCGTGCTTCGCGGCATTGAAACATCATCTTCCTGTCTTGAAATAGCCAAGAACAACTCTACCATTGTAAGATGTCTTTGGAGATAAGCGTGATTGATAAGTGCAAAGACGCTTATATTGGCGAGGAACGCTTTCAGTACAATGATGCTCCATGGCGACCTTGGTGCATCTGGTTCAGCCAGAAATATAGAGTTATTATAATGTACGCTAGAGGTTCAACTGGCGCTTGTGTGCTGCTGCAAATGAAAGCAGACATTAACCAGTCGAAAAGTGACTTGCAGTAATGGATTTCTATGGGAAAAAGTAAGTGCATGTTCTACTTGCACTCAATTATAAGAGCAAATATTCTGAATAATTCGTACGTACTAGGTAGATTGGAACATTTTTCAGTCTGGCAGACGAAACAATTGGTCAGTTATAACGTTTTACTTTCAAATTAACTGCATTAAAAGTGGTGCTGAAACGGCTTCGTGCATGTATTTATGTGCACTGTCGGACACTCTTAGCGCGAACACGACGCCGGCGTGTTGGCGCTAACAGAAAAACTAAGACGGCAAGAACCACGCTGTAACACTGGATCAGTAACTCCCTCCGCATGTGCGATCAAGATAAATTGAAGGCCACGTGAAATAGCACGCTTTTCAATAAGTAAGGACCGCTATATTCTTTCTGCTCTGTGCGAATATGCTTGTTCTACGTTCAAAACATCACCCGCACGCTCGAAATATTTGAGAACAAGTGCGCGATAAAGACTGCCCGGCAGAGAAAATATTAGAAAGAGACGCCTTTCATACCCCACGTACTTCGTTTTTTACACTTTGAATGTTTTTAACCGATCGTAAAGATGCAAGAAGGGGTCATTTTCATATAGCGACAAGACTGGCATATTATCAATATATCAGCGTCACCGGAATGCTGGCGAACCTTGAACACACTCTACATTATTTTCGATTGTTATTTTGCTTAGAATCGTCGCTTGTTTTTACACACCTGCTGTGGAACAGTGGTTTGGACCTGAAATACAGCGAAGTTAAACATCGTTCACTGATAAAGAAAAATGCGCCAACTAAAGCAATTACACTTTTACAATATTAATAAAGGTACATACTATTCGGTACAACCCAAATAACAAAAGTTTCCCACGTTATTTGTTATTTTTGGGCGAAAAAAAAAATGCAGGCGCGTTTTCTCGTAGGAATGCACAGGAGCACCTCAAAAGTAGACTGGTTGCTCTCTGCTTCGATTTGCCTCCCGAAAGTCGAATGGACACTAGCACCAGTTAAACCTCTAGCGTACATTATAATAACGCTATTGTCAGAACGACCCTCTCAAAGTTTAGAACATTTGAACTTACCGAAATGGCTGTTGCCATGACAACTGAGACCGATCAGCCAATCACCTTGCGACGTGTCGTCGTCTGTATGACGTTAGGCGGCGTTTTTCCAATACAATGCACATGGCACTGGAAGAGGGCCTATCGGCGGCGAGATGTTTTGGGGGCGCCCCAGTTCGTGACGTCACGGCCAGCATTTTCACTTGGAAAAGGCGAGTTCAGTGGTGTGTGTAAAACGCACGGGCAAAGTTTAGGGTCATCACGTTTTAAAAACACGACCGTCAACATTGATAGTTTGACATGGCTGTTATTTTCATCGATGAAAGCAGAATTATTTCTACTAAAGACCTCACTGTCAGTGATTGGACAATCGTGGAAGGCCGACCACAGTGGCGATTTTGGTCGCCTACGTCTTAAGAAATTGGTCGATTAAGAATTATATATTTTTTCGATGGCTATCTACGTTTCGGTACACTGTCATGCTTATTTACTCATATTTCGAGTCGCGCTCACGCATAGTTTGTTTCAAGAAGGCCATAGCGGTGTGGCGAAACCATGCGCGTGCTTGGGCTCTGTTGGGGCGGTTTGCAAGGGGCATAACGTGACCAAAAAAGTTTCTCGGCGCCTAATATACTGATTAGCTTTATGTGCATACTATGTTTGTCGAACCTTCCGGCGTCTGTTAGTTTTTCTGGAACACGGGTCTAGAGCATCATACTGCCGTTTTCCTTGTACACCGTGGGAGTTGTCCGAATGTTGAACACCGTGATCCGTCTATCTATGCTGGAATGCAGACTAAATGATGAAGAAAACTGCATCAGGCACTGATTGGCTATTCTCTCAGGTCACGCGACATGACGTTGAAATGTAGTTTTTTCCTATGCAGTTCGAGTTATGCTCGTAAAATGATGCAGTTGGCGGTGACGTCAAAATGTCGTCACGCTGCACCTTAACGATGCAGTTAACTGAGTGGTCGAGACGAAGCCAGAGATCAATCTGCATCGTAAAAGATGGCGACCCTAACATATGCATATGTACTGTTGGGTTAGCCAGCGGATCGAGTTTTTAGAGATTACCGGGATGCTTTCGAGACGAGCCATGCGAGGTTTGTGGGTGAATACCGGCTGACCGAAGGGGTGACTCACTGGCTGTACGACCAGCTTCGCGGAAAGCTCCAGCGTTGTCGTGAAGGGCCCCGTGTGCTGACGGTCGAACAACAAGTCCTCGCAGCTCTACGCTTTTACGCCGCTGGCTGCTTCCAGAAAACCGTCGGGAGCAACGAAAACCTTGGTGTTCATTAAAGCTTTGTGAGTTGCGTACTTGGTGATGTCACCAACGCTATCATCGATTTCCTCGGATCAAAGAGGCTGTGTTTCCAACACACTCAAGCAGAGAAGGCCCTCACAAAAAGGAAGTTCTTCGAGCGATGCAAGTTCAGTGGCGTGATTGATAAATATTCTAAATCCTCTTACACGATTCAACACAATTGTCTTTTCATTTGAGCGTACTCGCACTCCATATAAACGATTTGACTGAGCGAAAAGCCAAGCAAGCAACGGTAACAGGCTTAAGTTGAGCTAGTTCGTTCATACTTCATGTAGAGAGAAAGAGATATCTATTTTATTTTAAGGCAACTGCTTCAGGTAAGGCCAGCTGAACTAGAATAAACGTACACATAAAGACCATACACACCGTGGGACTAACAACTGATTTTCTCTGCCTCCTCTTCTACTACGAACCAAACTTGAGGGAAATAATTTCTTTACTTCTTTATTGCTTCCTGCTTAACCAAACATTTAAACCCGAAGGAACATTTTTTCTTTCTCGTGCAGCACGAGAGAAGTTGCACTAGAGGAGTCAAACATACTCAAAAAGTAAAACTTGTCATTAGTTGTTTATACACCAGCAGGTTAGTCTGCCTGAACATGGCGACATTGTTACCCACTGTAGATAAGCAATTTAGCCAGTGCAGTACGACTGCTAGCCTGGGGTCTTTAACGTGCACCACGCAGTAGTAATACACGACCGCACGCCGGTAGGATGCTCATCCAGATCGAAACGGGCAGGGGCGGATTGAACCCAAGATCCCTGGGTTCTGCAGGGCGAGCTTCCGCTGCTCGTGCTCCGAGCTGGTGTGCGCTAGCCCACTCGGCGATTCTCCGAAATTCTCTGTAAAGAAAAAACAAACGATGTAGTTTCAACTCAATCGCCACTGTTCGGCGACGTCACCAGACACGTCACGGTGCAGTTCTCTTCCGATGTAGTTTGTTGGCGATGGAGATTAGGTTGCTCCCACCGGGCGACGTCACGATGCAGTTTCTCCACCACTTTTTCCAGCATAGAGAGACCGATTAGACCATTTCACTAATCGCTTTCGGCGCGTTGCCATCTTCTTCTGCTTTGCTGTGATATGCATGCAAGACCTGTGCAGTAGTTTTTTTTTTTTTTTTTAATATCAGACGCCGTGTATGCATCTACCAGTCCCCTAACTCGGAATTTCTTACCTCGGAATTTATCAGAGAAACAGTATACATGCTGCCAATAAAAATTATTTGTGTCGTATGTTTAACTAGAAGGCAAAACATTTGTCTCTCTCCAATGAGTGTTTGGTGTTTCGTTCTAGGTGAGGAAATTTAGCCAGTGCAGTTTCTTTACTAGCCTGGGGTCTTTAGCCTGATCATGCAGTAGTGATACAAGACCTCACGCAGTCACGACACTCGTTAACTAAATATGTTTTTATACATTCATTTTAGATTAAAACCGGAAGGCGTGGGAATAAAACCCACTTTCCCTGGGTTCTGCAGTTGCTAACAAGCGGTAAATTTCGCCCGGCGGCGTTTGTTCTGCGTGTGGTGTCGGAACGGAAGCTGTGTTTTCACGCGCGAAGCGAGCGTGCCCTTGGGGGCATTTCGTCGGTTCTTCTCGCTATATTCGCTCCATGGAGCTTAGCCTAGAGGCAAAACGTTGAACGGGTAGCATAGTGAAGAATCTTCCGGATTTACGGTTCGAATGCATCTGAATCGCTTGTTGAGATTTCGAAACTGAACGTACTATTGCGACCGAAGAACACCTAAGGCTATGCGAGCTCATGCTTCCACGAAGTCTGAATTTCGTCCACATGCTCTGTAACCTTGAAATTGAGAAATGATTCATTAATCATTAAATTTAAAGTTCTTTGTGGTGAAAGCTTTCTAGCCATGACGGAGATAATTGCAATTGTGTGGTGTTTGTATAGAGAGCGGGAATTCGGTCAGCCCCAAAATGCTGTCTGTCTCCGTTGTAGATGAAACATTTAGCGGGTGCAGTATTACTGATACCCTGGTGACTTTAATTTCCATTTTAACCGCACACCGGCACCATCCTCATTCAGATTGAAATGGTAAGGAGTGGTGATTAAACATAAAATTCCCTGGTTCTGTAGCACGAGCGTTCGTTCCACGTGCTTCGGCCTGTGATGCGTTATCACACTCAGCAGCTGATCCCCCGAATGAGGTCGTTTACTATAATTTCCCGTAGTACAGTCCGTGGTCTATTCATGTGTAAAAGTTGATAACCTAATCTGCGGGGGCTACCTAAATGTGCTGATTATACAAGTTACACAAATATTAGTACGACTATTACTATACTAGTCACCTGCCTGATAATCGAGATATACCCTCACCATAAAGGCGGAAAAACAATCCCTCTTTTCGGTGCTAAAAAACGCTGCTAAAAGGTGATGTTGGGGAGATAAATCTTTATCGATCGGAAAGATTAAAAAAATATAAACACGCGCTGTTTGCGAGCTGCATGTGAATGCCGCGTTTCATCCTTCATGATTACGCCTGCATAACGGATGATACGAAAGTGAGTATATCTTGGGACGCAACCCCGCGCTAACACATAATATAGTACTGATGTCAATAAAAAAGAAACATAGTGCAGTAACTTAAAATTAGGACACATGCACCACAAAAGGATGGTAGATAAAATAAAAAAAAAAAACTACAACCCAGAGTCTAAAAAACCTGGAGTGTATACTTCCTCGCAAAGCACCCTGGAAAGCCAATCACTGCAAATATATGGAAAGAGCTCAATGAATAACGAGGCTGAACATATGTCTAGACCTAAGAAAAAAAGTCTACGTTGTGGCACTGAGCTTCGCGTTTTACTATATGCCTACTTTGCTCGGCCAGGGGCGCTGTAGCGTCCACGAGACGCGACCACAAAAGAGGCGCCTCCGCTAGCAATCGCGACAGGCGACCATTTAATGCTGACGTGGAACGGCGTCTAGCGTCCCATCATGCCCAATCTATCGGCGTAAACTAGCGTTCCTCGGCGCTTGCCCAAGGTCACTCAAGTCTCTGTTATATTCCGACGTTGAACGGAGCGAACGCAGCGTAGCGCAGGACGCGGGCTGGTGATAAGCCGGCGAGCAGGAACTTGGTATCTGCGACCAATCGTCACGTTTGCTACGCTTAACGTCGGAGTGTAGGAGAACCGTTACGGAGCGTTTGAAACGACGCGATGCCACACACAACTGAAGCGCGACCTAAAAATATCCAAATTTGCTCGCCAGGGGCGCTGCTGAAAGCTATGTAGGTAGTTTTCAGCAGCGAGTATCTAGGAGTATGGATATGTGATGGTGCAGAATATCTCAGTGAGCATGAAAAGTATATAATAGGTAAGGACAACAAAAATGCAGCTGTAATGAAAAATAGAGCACTTTGGAATTACAGCAGGTATGAGATGGTGAGAGAGATTTGGAAAGGGGGTCATGGTGCCTGAGCTTGGGTTTTGGAAACGCAGTGCTATGAATGAAATACGAAGTGCATCCACGACTAGAAATAAAACAGCGCGGAGTAGGTAGGCTGGTTTTGGGGGCGCGTTGCAAAACGCAAAACCAGGGAGTACAAGGAGACATGGGATGGGTGTCATTTGAAAGCAGGGAAGCGGTGAGCAAGATAGAATGTGAGGATCGGTTGAGGCAAATGGATGGGGAGCAATGGGCACGGAAGGTTTTCAGCTATATATACATGAGGAGTATAGACACAAAGTGGAGACAGCGCACTAGGAAATTAAGAGGAAAGTTTTTAGGCTATAGTGGAGTTACGGAAGAGCAGGTCTCAGTTAAGGAGAAAGTTAAGGCCACAGGAAGAGATCGGTGGCTAGACGGAATGCAGACTAAGACGGCTCTGGAAAGCTATAGATTAAACGAAACAGTTATTGCCTAAGAAAGCATTTATGCCAATTCTAGGGGAAGCTCATTGTTGTTTGAGGCGAGGACGGGTGTTCTGCGAACCAGAACATACAGAGCGAAGTACCAGGAAATGGATACATTGTGCACAGCTTTTGGAGAGGCGGACGAGACGGCTGAGCACTTGATACTCTACTGTAAAGGGCTTCACCGTATGCCTACCGAAGACAACATGTATTTAATAAAGTCATTGAGTTTTAGAGACAGCGAAGGAAGAGTGGATTTCAAGACAGTAGAGATTACCAAGCAAAGATTAAGTAAATGGTGGCAGAAAGCGAGAGAAAACTAGGTATTTTCTTATTAACTGATGGCAAGGGAGTTTTATAGCCTCACTTTCTTTTCAGTGCGGAGCTAATATAGTTTTCCATTTAAATATTCTAAGCTTAAATGGTAAAACAAAATGGCTAGGTGCCGTAAGCTACCGCCCAATCCAAAGGGCTCAGCCGGATTCACCCATCCATCTACCTATCCTAGGGGGTGAAAGGTAAGCTTGAACCTACAGAGAAAAACAAAGAATGGACGGAACAGGACAAAAGAGCTACAGAACTTCGCTTTAGTGTGATTTCTCTTTTATAGGGATAATCGTACTCTTCAGAGACTATTCGCATATACACAAAATAACTTAGTTACAAAAAAAAATTACATAGTGAAATTATTAAATTTAACCATATATTACAGCGATTCACTCTCCGAAGTACTCTGCGGGAAAGTATGTACGCTCCAGATTTCTTACAGTGGATCGTTGCGGAGTGAGTTAATTGAGTCGTTCTTAAACGTTTGCCTTGCCATTAGCGAAGTGGCTTTTAAAGTTTTGTCTTAAAATTCGTAAAAATATCGGTATAAAATACCTAGGATTTTTGTAGGTGCAATTTTTACTGCTTTGTTCGGAAATTCCGAACCTTTGAAGGAGTTGACGATTACGTGTGAAGCCGTGGGATGTTGCTGCTTTTACCTAGCAGTTTACTTTGTCTTCTTTCCTCACATTTTTCATTTTATAGCGAGCGAGGTTCTAAATTAAGTTTGCGCGGTTTGATGCTTTCTAAAAAAAAATAAAACTATTACTCGGTTTATAGATTACGGTCGCTGAAGTCTTTTTAGTAATTCACGAACTCATCTCTGTTACGTCACGCCGCGGTGGTGGCGCGTCGGGCGCGCTTCCGGTCTGGGGCTTTGGGCAGAAGTCCCCGTGCGAGACGTGTCTTCCTGCGTTGTTTTGAAAGGAACCTGACAAACACCTGCCTTCTCGTCAAAACGCCGCGACTTGAGCTGTGCCAAAAGAGTCGAGAAATGTTTGACGGCCTGTTTTCACGTGCTCGGTTTGTCCGAGAACGTGGATATGTGCCGTGAAAAAAGAAAATCAGACGCCGTCGAACCACGATTGCGTGAGCGGGAAGCACTTTGGGTTGAATTCACGGATACTTGTGGTAATAAAATTTATTTGTTTTGTTCCAACATGAACGCCGGAAAACCGTCAAGTTGTGCGGACTACCTGCGGACTACGTTCAGTGCGTCTTCAAGTTTGAACGACCGCCTGATTATTCGAACTGTCGTCTGCTTTTTGAAACATTTCTGCTTGTCGTCTGCTTGTTTAGACGACAAGCAGACGACAAGCAGACGACAAGCATTCGGTCCGGCCCGTAGACCAAATGTTGGCCCGGTAGTTGCGATAAGAAGTGGAGGCCTCAAAAGACATGTTTCAAGATTGCTAAGCAGGCTCGAAGTAAACAGTGGATACAAGGAGATGTTGATCATTGTTACCAGTGACCATCACCCACTTGTTATGCCTATTTCACTTGGTCCGATTCTGCTTGCGATTTTCAGTATCGACGTCGATCATCTAAGCTGAAAATTGCGACTGAAAATTGCGAACGAAATCTTATCATGCGATAACGCTTTAACTTTTAACGTACAATTTGCGGCGTCCACGCGAAATGAATCGCCGCATGTCACATTATTCATGCGAAGTTTTGCGGTGTAACGAGCCTCGGTAATTTCGCTGAGGCCGCTCAAGTAGTCTGACATTGCCAGAAATACGTAGAATCAACAATTCGGACGCAGAAAAGGGAAGGGGACTCACACCGACGCCGACAGTATCGCATTTCAATGGCTTGTTAATGAGCGACGGCGAGCTCCTTGCCCCCCTCCCTTCCATCGCGCATGCGCGGCACCTGTGGCGTCCGCTAGGGGCGCTACGGTTTGTTTGTAATCATGAGTAGGTGTTTAAGTGCTTCAAACGCTTAATGAAAATGTAATAACAGTTCAAAAAACTTTTTTTTTTAGGTGAACATGTGTATGGTAACATACTTTGAAAAAGTAGACTTGCATGAAATTATAAAATAAATTAATATTTACGCGACCGTCGTTTTGAAGGCGTTTTGGTTAGAAAAACGAAGTAAAATTGAAACGTCCCAAACTACCTCGTAACCAGGAGGGAATCGTAATAATAAGAGCGACGACAGCCAATTTGTCTACTATTAAAAAAATCTTATGCGCTTGTGTTGGGCATTTTCAACTAAATTATTTATGTGACATAGAGACAGAGTTTCATACAGCAAACGTGAACTCAAGACACGATCTCTCAGATGCACAGCAGTGGTTTAGACGACACTCATAGAAACGAAACTTTCTCGCCAGCCGCAAAGTGAAGCTCAGGCAGCGTAGTCTTAGGTTAGAAAGGCGAGTAAAGTGTAGGTAAAAATCTAATCAGGAATGGATCAACACACCAAAATGTCATTCGTGAAGATGTCGCCGTGTTTTTGCCAATAAATAGGTCATAGGTGATTACTATAGTCTTTATTTTTCTGGTAAAACGATTTATACTAGTGCCTTAATTTTGGTTCAGTTGTAGTTAATTTATCAATCACCGTTGCTCACTGAAGCGAATGTTATTTTGTACCAGAATACAATTATCCACACTTACTACCGTGCGGAACAGTTATAAATCGTCGGCGAACATATTCGTAAATGCGTTGCTACTGCGTGAAGAAAAATCGTTAACAAAAACCAAAAGAAAAACTCGTTTTAGTTTAAAACCTCACGGGACGCCCGAATAGCATGCAAATGACTCGGACACATAGCTGTACAAGCTAACTTGATTTGTATTACTTCTGAAGACCGTCTCAGCTGGTGCGATAATATATGATATGTGAACCGTGTTATCGCACCAAACGAAGGACGCTCATTTTCTGTCTGCTATCGAAAAAAGCAGTGTTGGTAAGCACTTTAAGTACATAGTACTTAAAGCACTACTCTAAATAGGTTTAGAAAACCTGTACTTTACTTGAAATCTTACTTCTGAGAATGTGCTTGTACTTTACTTAAACTCTTTTTTTTTCTGGTGCTTTTCGAAGAAAGTATAACTCCCGACTTCAAAGTACATTCCCCAAACTTGCTCTTGTTAAACTTGTATCACAAAATGATGCTTTGTTAACTCCTCTGAACAACGCTAGGAGGGATATTCCACTCTCACCAGAAACGCGAGCAGACGACGCGTCGCTCCGTTTGCTCTGGGGGCGGCTTCCCGTAGCTTTGGGAACTTTGGCTACTTCGCGCTCGGTCAGCGCAAGCGAGGAGGTTAAAGATATCATGAGAGGACAATTAATCATAATGTAACACCTGAATCTGTGGTGCAAAAAAATTACACTACATTGATTGTTCTGACGAAAGCCGCTATACGAGTACTTGTTTTCACCTCATGAAAAAAAGAAGTTTTACGCATTGTTCATACGCCGCGCAAAGCAGTTCATGCAGGATTTGGTTCTCAGAGGAAGAAGCGATGCTTTCAGCGTTTGAAACGAGTGCGTCTTGATAAAGTAAGGCATATCTCATTTAAAATGAAGCTACGGACATCATATCTCTCTATATAAAAGAGAAAATTAGTAATCCTTCGCGAGGAACTAGATAACAGAAAGTATAAAACGGAGCGAGGACGAAACACGGACGAGTACATTCTTTTAACTCACAACAAAGTTCTGAGTTGTTGTTGTGAGTTGAAAGAATGTACTCGTCCGGGTTTCGTCCTCTCTCTGTTTTATACTTTCTGTTATCTAGTATATCTTACCAACACGCTCTCTAGGAATCTAACTTCGCGAGGTGCCGGTCTTCTTTTGCTATGGTTCTTAAGGTGAAAACGAGTATAGATAATGTACGCTTTCGGGTAAAACACTTTCGCCATCTTGGTGCTTAAGATCATGTTGCCAGTTAGCTGAATCTTTATCTGGAATAGAAGGAATCGATTATCCGTCCACCAGAAATGTTAAACCAGTTCGGGACAGTGCAAAGTGATGTCGCCTGAGCTTCCGGGCACTGTATCTGAAGCTCAGGAAGTCGCATTTTTGAATCCTAACCATCGCCAATTGTGCCAGCTTCGCCCTAAGCACACAAATGGCGGCGCCCGCTTTGCACTAAGCACCGAAATGGCGGCACCCACATCAAAAACCACAGAGTGGGGTACCAATTTTTTAATCGTAACATATTTAGTGACTCTAGCCCCGAACTCTTTCGACACCACGTTACGTCACACATACTCTTGTATTTTGTGTTTAGGATTGCCGTGCTGCTTTTATGTACAGGGTTTTCCGTCATAGAAAATTACGTGTTTTTCGTTTCTCCTCAAAAATAATTTACGCATTGCCGGGCGTTCTTTTCCCCCCAAATGTAGCGCTAGTGGTCCGAATCAGATGTCAAACTTTCAGAACTAAAGTAATACATAAATTACTTTAAAAAAAATCTGGCTTATTTTTTTTCGTTTTCTTTTTGTTTTACGTAACTGGCCCTGTTCAGCTTCATGTGTTCGGCAGCTCTGTCGGCCCCCATTTTCCATTTGAAAAGTTCAGAACACTTATGACTTCTGAATAAAATAAGGGTAAGTTCTTAACTTTGGCATCTTGTTCGGAACGCTAGTGTTACATTTGGTTGGAGAATGAGCGTTTGGCAATGGGCAGTTTATTTTGCGGTGAAAAAAAAAAAAAACTGGATTTTTTAAAACGGGCCTCGCAACATTGTTTTGGCTTTGGTCAAATAATTGGGGTAGTTGTTCTCCGCCCACGACAAAATGCGAAGCGGAGGAAGGAGAGGAGGCTCCAGCAAAATCGAAGATTTCGGGGAGGGGGGGGGGGGGGTTGTATGCATGTTTATACAGTCTAAAACTTGACCTGCCTCAACGGGCGACGAGTTCTCCAGCCGTAGATGATTTAGCCAGTGCAGTACAACCGCTAGCCTGGGGTCTTCAACGTGCACCACGCAGTATTAGCGGCGAGATGTTTTGGTAGCTCCCTCCAATGGTTTCCTCTCGTGACGTCATTACCTTGCGAACAACTAGTTCGAAGGTGTTTGTGATGAGCATGATGGAAGCCTGAAATCATTGCGCTATAAAACCAACACAATCAACACTGCCAAAATTGAAGCTCTTTCATTCCTTTTATTTCCGTCGATGAAAAATCCTTTGCTGACGTGATAGTCAGCATTCGACCAATCGTGGAAGATCGACCACTGCGGCGCTTTAGATCGCGCACGTCACCAATAGACCTGTTGCTATATTACCCAAGCTTCAAGGAGAATGCTGGGATTAGTGTTCCACGCGCTACAGGTGCTGGCGTCAGCAATAGTAATTTCTCTAAAGCAAATACCTAAAACAAATGGCATCTTGCACACGCGTTCGTCAACTCATTATTTGGGTTATTTACTTCGAATATTTTATATGGAGAAGACGCGCGCGTGTGGCGCGTGGAGCACCAATCCCTGCATTATTTTTGATGCTTGGGTAATATAGCAAGTGGTCTATTGAGATACACGACTGCACGCGGGTACGATACTCATCGAGATATCTTAACCGTTATCGAGATCGAAACGGGCAGGGGTGGGGATTGAGCCCGGTATCTTAGGTTCGGCAGCGCTAGCTTTCGCTCCGCGTGCTCCGAGCTGGTGTGCGCTAGCCTAGTCGGCCACCAATCCCCCTTCTGTTTTATACTTAGTGTACATCGCTGGCCAAAACTGCTGGCACGAGCATAGGGTTGGATCTCGCAGATCACTTTGCACGCGTTCACGCGCAAGTGAAACCATAGATTAAGCCACGCACTCGCGCCAGTAGCTTTGACAGCTTTATGTGAAACGGAGTACAGTGACTCGGAAGTATCCCCAAATAATATATATGTGCCAGATTTCCTCAAACAGCATAATTTGCGCAGTCACAAACCGTAGCATACTTATTTTTTTAAATACCAAGTTTTTGCGTACAATTTGTCCACAAAGACTTTTTATTTCCCAGTAAGTAAAACTAAAATCGCATTGATATAATAGTCTCGAAGAAATGTTTTTTTTTTTTGTAATAGAATTATATACTCGTCTGGTTCGCAAACAGATAAAGGATATTCGAAATGTTAATAAACATTTCGAGAATCAAAGATTTTTTTTCCAATCCCAATTACACACAACATAATATTGGGCCAAAATGCATAAATGAATTTTGGCGCCATGCCGAGTTGTGTGTAATTCAGTATAGTTTGAGTGGTACGATATATTTATTGATTAATTATTCAAAGTTTTGCGTGAGGCATGTATATAGTGGTACAATTCACCTACATCTTCTGGAGTTGCCACGAAGAACTTGGAAAAATGGCAGTGCTGCCAATAGACTAATCTCACTAAGCGTTCCACGCATGCGTGACGCCGCCATTACTGTAGTTCATAGGATGCAGACGCCAGTTCACGACATAGCTCATGCCGCCTCGTGCTCTGCTCGCGCAGACTTCGAGCGGGGTTGTCAAGCGTGCAGAAAGACTACAGCTCCCACGATGCATGGCGGCAGCGGTGGCGTACTCAAACTAGCTGGTGAGATCGGTCTATTTCATCGCCCACAGCTAAGTCACTTCATGTCTGCAGTTTTACACAAACCAAATAGATGCCCAATTTGAATTGGGCAATCTACTGACATAAGAAACAGATTCAGGTTCGGGGACATATTTGTGTGGCATTTCCGGCCAGAGTACATGTGCGTGACTTTCAACGGTGCACAATCACGCGCTCTTGTATACGCACTAATCAAATCGCACCAATATCGGTGCAAAAAGGGTCTTCCAGAGACTTACATTTATCTATTCACCCTTTCATAACATTTATTTTGAACAATACGCTCTTTTTGAATCGTAAAATAGTGTGCTGTTAGATGGCAAACCCTTCATTTTAGAAAGGCGTGAAAAGAGTGCTACGGTAAAGTGACAACACCCTTCACTTTAAAGGGTGCTTGCGACCAGGGTTGTAAAGTACCTAAGTACAAGTAACTGAAAATCGGTATCTAGGTACAAACCTAGGTACTTTCATTTTTCGGTATCTGTATCTGGATCTTAGGTACATTTTCCAGTAACTTGTAACTAAGTGAAGTTACTTTTTACAGGTACTTCTTTACTCACTTCATCAAAATGGTAGAAACTATAAATCTTGAAGTATCAACACACTACCATGTGCCGTGATTAACGTTGAGTTGGGTATGACCTGGGGGGCACTGACCTGATCGAGCGACGTTTTAGCGAACGAAGCCTTCCCTGCCCATGATGTTTCATTGAACGACGCTTTAGCGAATGGCAGTGTTCATTTGAGCGAGCGGTGGATTAGCGATGCCGTTCAAGCGACACCAATTTATGGAATCGTTTCGGAACTACGTTTTGGGAAAATAGCAACCTGCTTCCTTTATCTGAAACCGAAATCGACTTCATAGACCCTTTCCGGAATTCAGTCTGGCCACTTTGATCACTATCATCATCATCTGAAAACGGCATATGTGCTATACTAATGGCGGCCTTCTGTTTACTGATGAAGGAAGAAGTTGAAGATGTTCCTGAGCAGATGATTCGAGGCCTATACATTCTAGGTGTTAGCGCGACGTGAAGCAGGAATTGGAAGCAAGAGCTGCGTAAGCGTTCATTTCTAACTCAGTCCCAGTCAATCTGTTAGTAGCACTCAATCGGCTTCAAAGCCTCTTGATGCATAGGACTCTATCAATGCGTCTATGTGGGTTGGCGCTTCGTTCCGACTGGCTGCATTTGTTTCGCCATCGGCACTAAAAGAGATTGAAAAATAGTTGTAGCGAAGTGAACATTCTCGTTTACCGTTGACCTTTAAGTGACGGTGCCCCATTAAATACTGCTGACCACAGGTTCATTGCCGCCATTAGTATAGTAAAAGAAAAACTGCCATTTGAGTCACCAGATGGCACTGAATTCCGGAAAGGGTCTATTGCGTGTTTGAAGCTCCTCTGGCAGCTATACAAGAAAGAGATAACTTGAAAGTTGAGCACAATTTCTGTTGCCTGTATCTTGTCCTGATGGTGGCTCTCTTCTGCCATAAATACAATATAAAATATTACTGAAAATGAATTATAATTACAACCATAAAGAAATGTAACATCGCGGATGTAATACAGTTTTCACTCAATAAATCGGACTCAAATTTGGCGATTATCAAAACTGAGGAAGTTGAAAAAGAAAAAAAAAAAGCTTATCTTTCTTTAAACTAGCGAAAGAAAAAAAAAACGAGGAAGCTTGAAGCCTTTTGCTCGATGTCGCAAAGGTTAGGTGCATATGCTCTCGACTGATGCGTTTCTTCATGCGGCCGACGTATTCTGGGCCCTTCGACGCCAGCACCGGCTCATGTTGAATGCGGTTTTCCTTATTTCTCCTATTAACACCTATAAAGCACTTTTATCTAACTCGTTTTTGTGTTTATCTTTAGTATAAAAGCTTTACTTACAATATATATTCACAAATTCGGGGAAAATGAAGTATATTTAAAGTAACTATACCTGTACCCAGGTACTTTTTTAAGCGAGTACCTAGGTACGCACCTAGGTACCTCTTCGTATGAGTAGCTGTAACTGTATCTTAGGTACATTTTTGAAGTAACTTTTACAACCCTGCTTGAGACACTGGCATCCGCTTGAAACACCTTGTTCTTTCCACTATGTTAAATAAGTATTGCATGTACCGATTCATTTTACTTGAAGATTATATTATGCTGCACTTTACATATTGACAACAACGAATCAACACACTTGTAGTCTTTGAAATTGCGAGACTCTAACCTACGAATGAGTGTCTTTGAATTGTCGATTATGTAAAGCGGTGGAGCATAGAACAGGATCGTGATTCCTTCGTGCGGCAATACTTGCCTTAGTATTTGCTGTTTATGCGTATGTGGTAGCTGCATGTGGAATCTGCTAAACGTGTTGCTCATAAAATAATTTCCGTACAATCCTGCTAAGATCACCAGCATCCTATTTTTAGTGCGTTCACCACAGACTTAAAGGATTCGCTGTACCACCCTTAAGCCGGCACCATTGCATGCTATCCGGCATTCGAAGCACGGATCTCGCGGTGATTCGCATTTGAATCTGTATTCAGAGTGTCTTTTGTATGGTGTATACGCAGTGTGAATCCGGCTTTAGGATTTCAAGCCTGGGCAATTTGATTTATTTTTGTACTGTAAACCTTTGACTGCATAGTCATAAAAAGGTGCCCCCCCCCCCCCCCCCCCCCCCGAGCATAGTTCGTTTCGTTTGTTGTTCATGGCTAATTAGCCTCTTGATCCCGGGAGAGCGTTAGAGTTTGCTGAAGCCGCGCTAATGGAAGGACGCGGTATTGTGGTCACTATGTTTTCTGCAGGATGCTGTGGAGAGACACTCAAAGAATTAGCTCTCTGTGGAAACGTAATTAGGGTCTCGCTATGAATTTTAAATACCATGGCCATTCCAACAAAGGGGGTTTTGTTTGATGCCACTTTAAGTGTTTGTGAGTATGGTGCGTGCTTCGCCAACACCTCTCAGATTGTGATCTCGAAAATCCTGGCTATAAACCTTTTCCACAAGGGCGCAGCCATCTTGAATGTCGTCACTTCTGGTATGCGGTAAAACAACGTTTTGATGTCTTCACGCCACTGGATGATATTTACGAAAAATGCGTCATTGTCGCGCAATCTTGACTTGCCTCACCTATATTTTCCCGCATATTCCACGTTGAAATGTTTTATTATTTTATCGTTCCGCATACCAGATATGGAACCCACGTTACTGAGAGCGACAGAAAACAGAAAACGTCCATACGCTTGCTTTTCACGGCAATGAACATGCGCGTGAAGAATTTCGGAGATATCTTGGTTAGGCTGTTGTTGATTTGTAAACATTGCATTTGTGCCAATGAATTTTAAATGTAAGACTTAAGCTTTCATCGTTAGCGTCACTGACGCAGAAAAAATTTTTAATTTTCTACAAGCTAATTTAAACTAAATACATGTATAAATTCTGTTTTTTGAGTATTTTGTTGCTGTTCTTAATCATTAGTGAATGTTTCGATACACTGCCCCCCCCCCCCCCCTTTCTTCGTTTTTTATGCAATGTCTTATCAGGTCATTGAAGGGTGGAAAAAATAAAGTAAAGAAATAAAAAAATAAACTTAAATGTTGGCAAATACAATTTTAGGTGCCTGCTCATGATATTTGTGGTTACCAGGAAAATGAGATAGTCTCCCTTCCCGTAATTTTCAACTGCATGTAGTCACTGAGACTTTAAGAAACGCAGCCAGGGTGTGGTGAGCCCCCAATATCTATATCATCGCTCCTCTGCTAAGGGGATTGCAGCCTTAGCCGATAAGACCGTCGAAGTGCGAATCCCAAAGCAGAAAGCCCGAGCACAGTGAACCTCGGGGCACGCCAGAGCCTGTCTTTCTTATGCTGCCGGCGACTAAGCGGAGAGAAACCGAGGGAGAGAAGAAGACGAGGGCGCGCCTGAGACATCAGAACATCAATCCTTAATTAAAATGATTAGTGAGTAGTCGCAGAGCTATAGGTGCATTTGTCTCCTTTGCCACAGCCTCCTATATACTGACACAACCTGGCAGATCGCCACGAGAAGAGGCCGCCGAAATGGATAAAAGGTGGAGCGGCAGAAAACGAATGAGAGAAGAGCCACGTGACTAACTCCCGTTGCGGTGAGACGCCGAAATACACTTCTCCCGAGCGAACAAGAGTGTTTGGGGTTCTCGCCGCTGCAGAAGCTGTGCGCTGACGTCCAGGTTCCGCTAGAGTGCCTTCATACACACGCGCGCTTTTGCTTGAGTGGTGACATCTCAGCCATTTTCACGCCCAATCGTTTTTTTATGCATTTTGAAGCGCGCGCAATACGGTGTTACTCAGCTCGAGCGCGCAGCTTTGGCTAATGCATAGACGCCATTTTCTCGCCCAAGTCACGCACCAAGTGCGCGAGAGCGTCACGCGCTGGCACATTCAGTGCAACAATAGATGTCTTCACCCTGAGACAGACAGACATGTAGGCACCCTAGGTTCCGCGAGAGACGGCTCTTTGATGCTCTGTGCTACCAGATCCTTGCGCTCCAAACCCAACAGTGGGGCAACCTGTTGCTCGCTCCCCGTGTTGTCCGACAGCCCCGTCCCTCCGCGGCAACAGCGGCCCAACATGGAAGACGGTGATAATGTTGCCTCGGTATGACGGCTTTCGGCAACAAAAACAGCAGCAACTTGCGTTGGACGAAGCGAGTTGCCCAGATCGGTGGTATCTGGTGCGCACTCTAAGACATCTGGTGTTTTTCCCTCCTACTCGGGATGGTCAATAGGTGCAATCTGCGGAGGCTCTCGGCGATAGGTGGAGCTAATAATACGTTTATACATGAAAAAAAAAAAAACGGTCTGTGCTGTGGCGTTGTGCACGTTAAAACGTCATGCACACTGCCACAGCGCATAGAGTATCTTATAGGTTTAACGATGAATTAATTAAGCAATAACTGAAGTTCAGGATCCACAAAAAGCTTGGTGGCGCACTTTCCAACTAATATAGAAACAAAGTGCTTTGCGGGTGTTGTAACGCTCCTGATTTCTTAAGCCGGGGTCCCACTGCTCGTACATCATACAAAAGACAGTCTGCAAAAACACGAGTCATCAAAATATTTGTAGTTCGAATGCCGCGTACCAAGTTTTCTCCTTGAACAAATTGCCAGGCGGCATTGGAAGCACGAATCTCGCGGTGACTCGCATTCTAATCTGTATGCAGACTGTGTTTTGTATGATGTATAAGCAGTGTGACTCTGGCTTTAGAGTGAAGGCGTTGTCTCAAACCACACGCGTGAAAACCTTTATTTCCGAACGTTGCCTCTGACGCGCCACCTCGACTGCTTGCATTTCATTTTTGGGATGGTACGCGGGCGTGCCTTCCACGGGACACTCGATGTTTTTCCGGCGCGTACTGCTCTGTCAAAGAGGACCGCCGTATGCAAGCACTTAATCTTCATTGGTTTCGTTGACAGCCGGGCTGTGTGCCCACGTCCACTCGTTTGTCATCGTTGGGTCTGACCCCGTGCTCGGACTATACTCCGTGTGCCCCAAAAGCTGACAGTGCGGAGGAACCTACGTGCTCGTTGGACCAATCATGTGCTCCCGTCTTTCAGCACGTTATCACGCTCCCGCTCGTGACTATACATAAGAAGTTGAAAGGGATGCGGAGGATTGGTCCGACTAGCGCGTCGTATCTCCCACCACACTGTCAGCCTAGGGGTGGACGGAGTATTGGACGGCGTCGCGGTGCGAGGTGGCGGAGCCGACCTGCCGTGGCCATCTGTGGCCCCGCGTGTTCTCAGTATGATCAATGGCGAGGAACTGCGATGCTTGAACCTCATTTTTCCGAATTTGGGATTCAAATACGACCCAGTTCTGGGAGCATATAGGATTCTGACCGTCAAGAAAACGTTTGGATCATCATCTCGTGCGACACTTTTTTACAAACTTAATTTATTTCCTAAAAGACACGGTGCGTCGACTTTCTCGCAATGCACTTGGAGAGGCCGCAGATGTATCCTACGGAGGGAACTGGGGGGAAGGACGAGGCTGAAGCTGCGTAGGAATGTTTCTCACTTTAGACCTTAATGATCTGTGGCACTCAGCGCGTGCCCTGTGTTTTACCAACCCAGCTCGTGGCTTTAATAACCCCTGGTTGCATATAACCGGATGAAGATCACGTGGCTGCTTCTTCTGGCTACGAATTGAGGGGTGGCCGGGGGGGGGGGGGGGGGGGGGGGGGGGAGGGGAACGCTGCATTGTTTTTAATTTTTATTTTATCTGGTATTGCGTGGAGAAAAATATAACGCTTGTTTCATGGGTCATGTATGCCAAGGTATTATTCTCAACGGTGACAAAAGCACAAAAATTGTTGCGCCGCCTCTTTAAAAATATATTCCTGTCTGTTATCGTGTTTTCAACAGCGACGATGGCCGAGTCTCTGCCCGCTACTGCACACAGTCACACTAAAGTCCCTTGATACTTATTTTTACAAGTAACGATAACCAATACAAACGGCAAAGCACATTCCTCTGGAACAAAATGGTGTCATTCAGCTCAGTATTCCGTTGTGCGCCGCCATTTGCTTCCTAAAACCTGCACCATAATGCAATTGGCACTTGAAAGAACGTCGTTACTTGTAGGAAGTTCTTATCTAGGATTATTAAGTTACACTGCCGTGTTTAAATTTAGCGGACGGTGCTCATATGGCACTGCGACGTAACGTTACGCCATACATCACGTAACACTGACTTTGCGTAGTACCATGACGTTGCAATACACTAAATTTCCGATAAATCGAAAAAAGAATACTCTCTAAATTTAGCCGAGAAATAGTTTCTGACCGCTCAAGGAACGCAGGACGTGCCGGGTTCCAAGAAACAATGAAAGATCAGCATTAGTGGATAAGGAGGCTGAAGAATGAGTCACGAAGCCAGAAACGTGAGCCTAATTAGGCACGCCCTACCTTTCTTAAGGTGTCAGTTACTAATGAACATGTCGGCTGTTACCGGAGTGCAGTTGAAAGCTACACACGGCATTGAAGGGCTCCCATATATCTATCTCTAACATCACATTCAGTATTTGTAAATCTCACTCCGACGTCATAACGTGCGTAGGCTGCATACTCAAGTTTATAAACTGTGTTTAGTTGATGATTTTATGGTTCGACAGGTAACTAAATAACCATTTTTCTGAATTAAAAAAAAAAAAAAAGTTTATTCTTGCATCAGCAGCGCCGACTACTCCTCAGTACTGAGGTGGATACACCCACCTCTTTTAATTCAATAGTCATCATATCGATGTCACTGTGTGGACTACAGCTGAATATTGATTCAATATCAGAGAACCTGTTTGCCTGAATAAAACTCATGACGGTTTATAGGGTGTCCAAGCGCAGGGCTGCAAACAGGGGAAATCAAAATTTGCCTGGTGGACGCCTGAAATTTTCCTATTGCTGCCGAAATTTCCGCCGCTTGCCGAAAGAGCTATATGATGCTGAATATTCGTTGTTTTCTGCATCGGTTCAAGCTTTACTGTGAGGAATATATTGATATGATATGATGAATATGATGATGATGATGATGATGATGATGATATTATATGCGGAGCGCAAGTTCATCTGCTTCTTGCACAGGGGTTGCGATGATGTCAGAACACCAAACTCCTAAAGGCTGATTGAAAAAAAAAAGTATAGTGGGTAGATCTTAAGGCATCTAGCACTGAACTCTATCCACTTTCCTTTTGAACCAAAGCCAATCAGAGCTCGGCCTCGTTCTGACGTCACTACAAACCCTGCGCAAGAAGCAGACAACTTGCTCTACGCAAAGCCTTTACGCCTTGCGTACGCTTCGCGATAAATTAGTCAATCGGGCCAAAACCGTGGCTAAAGCAAATCTGGTGAAGGGATGTGTTACTGGGAGATTTCAACTGACGAAGAAAACCCTATCTTCGGCTTTAATGGTATGTACGTCATCAGAACATGATATTGCTTTAACAACTTTATTAGCGCATTTTTATAATGATCAGTCCAAAACAAATGGCGTAACACAAGCTAGAGTTCTCAAATTCGAACACACGGAACGCCACGCACTTCTCAAAATATTATTAGTTATCGTAAGTTTATATCTACTGACATTGCAGTATTTCTTGCTGCACTCAAGCTTTTTTTCTTTCGAGAAGGCACAGCAGCACTCTCAGAGTCATCCACTTGACTGGTACCTTCCTCTATTGTTTTCAAGGGGTGATGAAAAGTGATTTTGACGAAAAAATTAGGATGGATGAATGAAAGCTAGCCTAGTGCTCCTCAGTGTTGCCAGATGGCCGCACCACAAACTGCCAAATGGCTGGAGGAAATAACCCAAGTGCAGCCAAAGCCACTAAAAATTCGATGTTATCTCGAAAAAAATAAATGAAAGCCGTTTACAACTTCGTGTAATGCCGAATTGGAGCGCAGCTCTTGAGGAGGAGGAGAGAAGGGTACTGAGGGGAGGGTATACCTTTCCTCCCTCCTCCTCCTCGTGATCCCGCCTACTACTCTTCCTCCCCTCAACCTCCTCCTCCATCCCCTCTATCTCCTTCACCCCCTCCTCATCCTTCAACCTCCTCCTCCTCTCCCTCCTCTTCCACCTCCCTCCTATTGCTGTCCTCCTTGTCGCTCAAGCCGGAAACGGCCGCCTAAGAGCTGTGCTCTGAAATATAAAATCAGAAACAATATTTTGGTAGGTTGACATTTTATTGATTGAATCACGACACCAGCATACCTCTATCTGAGGCGGGTCACGCGACCCCTCCCTCCAGGTCACGCGACACCCCCAGGTCACGTGACCCCTCCTCTCGGACCTGGGGGTCACGTGACCTGGGGGGGGGGGGGGTTACGTGTCCTTACGGTTACGGCGACACCGACGCCGCTCAAGCCGGTAACGAACGCCTAAAAACTGCGCTCTAAAATAATATTATAATTGACCTAAACAAATTTAGATATATATGGTGACCAAAATTTCCTTCAAACTAGCAAGATTTCTCTTATTCCCACTGAGACCTGAATATTACCTCAATCCGGGAAGTTTCCCTCGGAGTGGAAGCCCTACCCAAGCGGACCCACCGCTGAAAAACGATCAAGAAAACTTGGTACCTGCACACAGAATGCTCAAACTGTCACATAATGGGCACTGGGCAGGTCAGTTTTACCGTGTGAAATATTGCCGCGCGCAGCTGGCCAAGTAGGCAGCGCGCGCGTGGCCTAACGGTTATCGCGCTTGCTTTCCACGCTGAAAGCCAGGGTTCGATTCCTGGCCGCGGAGGCACATTTTTGTTGACTCTGAAAGTAACGTTCTGGTAAATTCGAGAACCATCTTGCTGATTCGAGGTTAGAATGTTCTACGCGCCGAACCTTCTACGCCGAACGATCCAGAAACCCACGAGGGTACATAAGGGATTCCGCCAGGCGAGCGGAGTCAGTTTCGCCCCAGCGTTCGACTCTGCTGCTACGCCGACTTCGACGCCCGCGACGCTCTGTTATTATCTTTTGTACCCTTTTATTTTTGGCACAAGTTCGCCACATTAAACGTTTATTTCTTCCTGTTTATTTATTGTTTTTTAGTCACCACCCGTGACATTTTGTTGGAGGTGCGGGGTAGGAGGCGGTGGCCGTCGGGCCACTACGGCGTAAGTTAGCGTGGGTTCTTCGGGGACTGCCCCGCTGATGGGAGCCTCTGGTTGGATGGCTCTCTGCACTTCTTCCCGCACGACCTCGGCGATGGAGATCGAGGCCGGGCCATCAGTGTCGGGTAGAATTTTCCGGAGCTCTTCCCGGACGATGTCCCGGACAATTTCACGAAGGTTGTCAGCGCGGATGCGGCCCTCGTCGATTCGGGAAGATGCCAGCGTCGAAGCAACAGGCGTGTCGGGGAGTCGGTTGTAGTGGCTGGCTCGGGCTTGCAGGGCACACTCGATGTTCGTTGCCTCGGCGACAAAATCTTCGACAGTTGTCGGAGGGCTACGAACAAGGCCACCAAAGATGTTTTC
Organism: Ixodes scapularis; assembly: GCF_016920785.2. Lineage (NCBI taxonomy): Eukaryota > Metazoa > Arthropoda > Arachnida > Ixodida > Ixodidae > Ixodes > Ixodes scapularis. The sequence continues at coordinate 35,521,455 of NW_024609883.1, forward strand.
TCTCACGCCCCGCATGAGGAATGGTAGCTTCTTCTCTTCTGTAGCCCGAGGGTCGGCGCGGGCGCTCAGGCGCAGGACGTCCTCTACGAAGCCGGTGACACTCTCGTTGGGGCCCTGGGTTCTGGTTCGCAGTAGGTCCTCGGCTCTCTCTCGGCGGTGGTGGTTTATGAAGGTAGCCTTGAGATCGGTCTTGAAAATGTCCCACGACGTCAGGGAGGACTCATGATTCTCGTACCAGTGCTTCGCGGTCCCCTCGAGCGAAAAATAGACATTGTGCAGGCGCTGCTCGTCGGTCCAGCAATTGTGGCGGGCCACGCGTTCATACTGGTCAATCCAGTCTTCGACGTCTTCGTACTGCTCGCCGTGGAATGAAGCCGGTGTCCGAGGAGCGACGGGTAGGTAGACGACGCCAGGAGCGGCGGGGGTCTGCGACTGGTTGGCCATCGTCGGCTGCCTGGTCCTGGGTGGTAAAAGTCCGTATTCCTGGTATAGCCCTTGGGTGCGGCGACTTAATCGAGTCTCGATCTGGTCTTCGTTGGGCCCTCGGGAGCTTGGGTTCGGACTTGTACTGCGGGAACTCGGAGGGCTGCGCTGCACGGACATGCGGTACCCCGCACCTCCACCAAAAATGTCACGGGTGGTGACTAAAAACAATAAATAAACAGGAAGAAATAAACGTTTAATGCGGCGAACTTGTGCCAAAAACAAAAGGGTACAAAAGATAATAACAGAGCGTCGCGGGCGTCGAAGTCGGCGTAGCAGCAGAGTCGAACGCTGGGGCGAAACTGACTCCGCTCGCCTGGCGGAATCCCTTATGTACCCTCGTGGGTTTCTGGATCGTTCGGCGTAGAAGGTTCGGCGCGTAGAACATTCTAACCTCGAATCAGCAAGATGGTTCTCGAATTTACCAGAACGTTACTTTCAGAGTCAACAAAAATGTGCCTCCGCGGCCAGGAATCGAACCCTGGCTTTCAGCGTGGAAAGCAAGCGCGATAACCGTTAGGCCACGCGCGCGCGGCATTACTCCCTTGTAGAACGATGAACTTTACCGGACACGTCTCGCCGTGAATCTCGACGCCAGCAGTGCACCTTCCGACGGGCGTGATGAGATGTACTCCTGCGGTTCGTATTTCGAACCGCAGGAGGACATTAGTTCGAAAGGTATTACTGGCCCAAGCTGCCGAAGACCGTTCACTACTACACACGGTCCTGCCACGAGTGCCAGCGACGCAAGAAACCGCCGACGAAGCCGGCAGGTCTCCTACACCCGATCGCTCCCCCGACCGTACCGTTCCAGCAGATCGGAATGGATGTACTGGGTCCTTTTCCACCATCGACGCAAGGAAACAGATGGATTATTGTCGCCACAGATTATCTCACACGGTACGCCGAAACGAAAGCCCTTCCTGCAGGGACGGCTGTGGAAGTCGCCAAGTTTTTTATCGAGTCCATCGTCCTCCGGCACGGCGCTCCCGAAGTTTTGATCTCAGACCGTGGATCATCATTCATGGCCCAGCTGACGCAAGAAATCCTTCGTCTCAGCCACACCAGCCATCGGCGCACAACGGCGTACCACCCGCAGACCAATGGGCTGACGGAGAGACTCAACAAGACCATCGCCGACATGATCTCTATGTACGTCGACGTAGAGCACAAGACATGGGACGAGGTGTTGCCGTACGTCACATTTGCCTACAACACGGCCGTGCAAGAGACCACTGGGGTGACACCCTTCCAACTGGTTCATGGTCGCAAAGTAACGACATTGCTGGACGCGATGTTACCCCACGAACCGGCTGTCGACGGAAGCGACGACGTCCAGGTGGTTTCCCAACGGGCAGAAGAAGTCCGCCAGCTCGCCAGACACCGTATCGACACTGTCCGCTACAACCTTCGTCGTCGGGACGTCCACTTCCAGCCCGGAGACAGGGTGTGGGTGTGGACACCGATCCGCCGCCGTGGTCTCAGTGAGAAACTCCTAAAGCGCTACTTCGGGCCCTACAAAGTACTTCGTCGACTCGGGGATCTGAACTACGCGGTGATGCCCGACGGAACACGGACTTCATCACGCCGCGCTCCACGACCGGAAGTCGTCCACGTCGTGCGCCTCAAGCCGTACTACGCGCGATAAGACTGCGAACTGTGATCTTGTGCATCGCTTGATAGGATTGTGTTTCGCGAGCCTCCGTATGTTCCCATTCTTTTGTTTGTTTCGCTCTGTTTTGTTGCCTTTTACGTAGCATCGAGACGATGCCTTTTTAAAAGGGGGAGTAATGCCGCGCGCGCAGCTGGCCAAGTAGGCAGCGCGCGCGTGGCCTAACGAAGCGCCGATTACAGTTTGTGAGATTGAGACGGCCATTGATGAACTAACTTCCGGCAAAACGCCCGGCCCGGACGGCCTCGGTGCGGAATTTTATAAATTGTTTAAAAGGGAGGCAGCCGACGCCTTGTATCAGGTGATAACGGAGGCGTATTGTAAGCGTGTTTTGCCGCCCTCCTTTTTGAGGACACACACTGTCCTCATCCCAAAGGTCGACGACCCCGTAAGGCTTTTGTCAGTCGACTCCTACAGGCCAATAAGTCTAACAAATGTTGATTATAAAATTTTTATGAAAGTCCTCGCCAGGCGTTTACAGAATGTCATAACTAGTCTTGTGGGACCGCATCAGACATGCTGTATTAAAGGGCGCACTATGTTTACGAATATTCATGTAGCAAGAAGTATTCTGGAATGTTGCGATGATCTCGGTTGCCGTGTGGCCATGTTGCAGTTAGACCTGGAGAAGGCGTTCGACCGGGCGTCGCACAAGATTCTTTTTCGTATTTTGGAACACGCGAACGTCGGGTCCTCAATATTAGACGGTTTAAAAATGGCGTACGCGAATTGTACAACGTCTATTATTGTAAATAAGAAAGCTAGTGAAAGTGTACCTGTCCTTTCGTCTGTAAGGCAAGGCTGTCCACTGTCCCCCTTGCTATTTGCAATATACTTAGAACCTTTTTGTTTAAAACTGATTCACAATGTAAACATACGTGGCTTCAGGCTGGAGTCTTGCGAGGTAAAAGTTCTGTCCTACGCGGACGACGTTGCGGTCTTCTGCGTCGATCAGGACAGCGTGCGTGAGGCGGTCCGTGTTGCTTCTTCGTTTTGCAAGAATACGGGGAGTGTTATTAACTGGGGGAAATGCGCCGGTTTCTGGCACGGAAACTGGGACTCCAAGCCGGAGGTTTTTTTAAACGTTCAGTGGGTAGCCATGCCCGCAAAGTATCTTGGTGTGCCGCTCGAGCACTACCGGGACTGCACGCTACTGTGGAGTGAAGAAACGGAAAGAGTGAAGGCCAAAGTGGAGGGTTGGAAGGGTAGAGACTTGTCTATGCTTGCGCGCGCTACAGTTTGTAATTTATTTTTGATCGCTAAAATTTGGTATATGTTGCATGTGCTGTCAATGTCGCGCCTTAACGTGCAGAGGCTGCACAGAGTATTCGCCGTTTTTATTTGGAGTTCGTGCTGGGAGCGTTCGGCTCGCACGAATTTGTTCCGGTCTGTTCGCAATGGAGGTCTGGGATTGTCGCACCTGTTCATGCGGCCAATAGTGTCTCGTTTTGTGTTTTTCCGTGACCAGCAAGACTCCTTTTTGCGTGCAGTCATGCAGGTGCGACTGCGAAATGCACTACCTGAGTACGTAGTGTCAACCAGTGACGGTTACTGCGCTAGTATTCAAGGTTTTCTCTGTGAAGTGGTACTTTCTGTTCGTTTTCTAGCGGTACGCTTTTCTATGGAGTATCTGAGTTCCGTGCCTCGAAAACGACTCTACAAAGATCTAGCAGACGTTTTGCTGCCCATCCCTCTCTACAGGTCATTGTACGGGTGGGGCCCAGGGCAGGATGTGCTTAAAAGGGTAAAGAGTATGCCGGTCAAACCATCGACGAAAACTTTTTTCTTTAAACTACACTGTGGCGCGCTCCCAGTCAAACCGTGGCTCAAAGCGAAAGGTATTTTTGTGCCGTGGTCTGTAAATTGTTTTCTTTGTAAGGTTCCCGAGTCTATAGAGCACGTGTTCATCGACTGCTGGGACGCTGTGTTCCTGTGGGATGTTCTTCAGCGCACGTTGAAGAAAGACATGCCTCTAACTGCGTATGGGATTCGTTTCTTGCCGCTAGAGAACGAAGGTGGCATCCCGTACGACATGTTTATGCTCCTCGGCCTCCACAGCCTGTGGAGGACTAGGACGGGTGTGCATAACGCTGATGTAAATGTGCGCCCTGCGAGAGATTATTTCATTGAAAACGTTTCCTATATTCGCGAGGTATTCCGCGCGCTGCCTGAACCGCCTGAATGGTTGCGAATACTTGATGATTTGGTCTCGTTGAAGCGCTTTTAAATGTACTCGCGGCAGCTGCGCTTGGCTGGCGCGTTTTAACTTTGTGCGCATATGTATGTGGTTGCGTCCCTAGTGTTGGCTTATGTCAAAGCAGGCAATAAAGAAAAAAAAAAAAAAAAAAAAGCGCGCGTGGCCTAACGGTTATCGCGCTTGCTTTCCACGCTGAAAGCCAGGGTTCGATTCCTGGCCGCGGAGGCACATTTTTGTTGACTCTGAAAGTAACGTTCTGGTAAATTCGAGAACCATCTTGCTGATTCGAGTTTAGAATTTTCTACGCGTCGAACCTTCTACGCCGAACGATCCAGAAACCCACGAGGGTACATAAGGGATTCCGCCAGGCGAGCGGAGTCAGTTTCGCCCCAGCGTTCGACTCTGCTGCTACGCCGACTTCGACGCCCGCGACGCTCTGTTATTATCTTTTGTACCCTTTTATTTTTGGCACAAGTTCGCCACATTAAACGTTTATTTCTTCCTGTTTATTTATTGTTTTTTAGTCACCACCCGTGACAATATCAAAGCGTAGTTGTCTTCCTGTAAGAAATAAGAGCCAAAAGCTTCCCAAAGTCAAGATTGGTTGGGTTCGCAGACGACCGAGTTAGCGACGCTATTTACTTGTGGCGCCATCTCCTGATGGGCGCAGCGAGTAAACAACGACCTCTGTTGTTTGCAGACATGTACGTAATGCGTGAAACGAGTTACTTCTACCTAGCTTCTGTTTTCGGTAACGCTTGACGTATTTAGTTACTTTTTGAGCGAGTAACGAGTAACGGTATTTAATTACTTTTTTGGGGGGTAACGGGTACATGTCTGGTTGTCTGCTCACTTCGCCTATCGGGAGATGGCGCCTCAAGTAAATGGTGTCGCTAACTCGGTCATCTGCGAACGCGCTTAGCTTTGAATATGGAAATTGTTTTGCTCAAATTTCTTTTTTTTTTACTGAAAGAATACTGCACTTTGATATGTCACACGTTAAACCTGACATTCGGTGAAAGTTTTAATTTCTACGTGAAGCTGCTGATTTTTCTGGCTCGTTTTCGAGCAAAAGGGCCGCATGGGACACTTTATAATATTTACTGTCTGCTCAAGAAATGGAGGGCGTGGCCTATAGACAAGTAGCTCTTAAGTTTACAGCCGCGCCCCTGGCGAACAAAATTTAATATTTTCAGGTCGCGTTTCCGCTGTGTGCGTATTGTTGCGTACTTTCAGACGCTCTTCTAGTTGCCGCGGGCAGACGTTGAGGGAGGAAGCTGACGGACGCTAGGTTATGCCCGCGGCTTGTGCATGATGGAACACTAGAGCTCTGCTTCACGTCAGCATTAAATGGTCGCGTCCCGCGGAAGCTAGTGGAGGCGCCTCTTTAGTGACCGCGTTTCGTGGTCGCTACAGCACCCCCTTTGCCGAGATAAACAAGCCTATTAAATTCAAGCGTATCGCATATTGATTCGTTCTCGAACGTGATTATTTGCTAATGAGGTAATTTCATTGGCGATGAAGCGATAATATAATGCTTACAACTTGCCGCGCCCTGCGTTTCCTAAACTGTCGGGGCCTATCCGGAGTGCAAGTTTGTCTGCTTCTTGCGTGGGCGTTGCAATGAGGTCAGAACGCCGCGCTCTGATTGGCTCTGGTTGGAAGGATAGTGGGTAGAATTCGGGGCAGCTGGCATTGAGGTCTGCCCACGGTCCTTCCAGTCAGAGCCAGTCAGAGCTCGGAGAATTTTGATGGCAGTTTAACCCACGAGCAAGAAGCGGACGAATTTGCTCTCCGTATAGTGTCGATTGCAGCTACGCTGTTCTGTGAGACTATTTACGTCCCTCAATAAAGGGTATCTGAACGCTGTTATTTCGATCAACAATTTTGTTTTCTCTCGCTTGATTTTCCGGATGTGAATATGCCAACACGCACCCACGAAGCAAAGATGTAGGAGAATATAGAACCGTCTTTTTTTGAACTAACAACGTTTTTGTTTTTTTTTGGAGGCACGTCACTATAGCTTTTTTGGTTTATGCGAGCATTGTTGTTACGTGAATCTTTAGACGGCGGGAAGTTATGACCCAAGTGGGCATGTGGTGCTACCGCTCTGGATGAGAACGTTTAGCCAGTGCATTACCACTTCTAGCCTAAGGTCTTTAACATGCATCGCGCAGTAGTGATACACGGTCGCACGCCAGTATACAAATGCTCATCCAGATCCAAATGGGCAGGGGTGGGGATGGAACCCAGGATCCCTGGCTTCTGCAACGTGAGCTTTGGCTCCACGTGCTTCCTTCTGCGGTGCGCCAACAAACACCGCAACCGATCTGCCTGATGTTTTCGTAAGCATTCACGTTGTGGGGCCGGCAACTTGGCGCGAACAATGCCTGCGTGGGCGGGGACTTATCCGTGAAATTTAAAACTCGGCCACGGAAGGGAAATTCCTGGTAGAACAATATTGGTCTCTAACGTTTTTAAAAACGCTGAAAGCGAATCGCCAACGCGTGCCTTTTTTATGTTTGTTTTCTTCTTCATTACATTACGTCCTCTTTTGTTCGCTTTTTTCTTTTTTTCTTTCATCTCGAAATGCTATTAGCGTATTTGGAAACTTTCACCGCGCTCACCCGCTCAAACTCTGAAATTCGATTCTCGATTCCATGCGAGCTCAAATTCGGCGTGCTCCTACGTGTACCTTCAAAAATTAAAAAAAAAATCTATCTTTTTAAAAAGAACAAAAAAACATAGGCTGTAAGATTTATATAAAAAGAGAAGAGAAAGATAGAAAAAGATAGAGAGAGAGAGAGAGAGAGTGAGGTGAAAAGGAAAAAAACACATTTGCACAATAAGCAAACAATGTCTTCTGCAAACACGTAATATTTCTCGACAGGGTTTCCTACAGAAAGATGCGGTCGGAAAGCAACGTACATATGAGAGATCTTCTACTCTTTAGCTCTCTGAATGTGCGTCTTGTGCCTGCACGCGTCCAGGAGCTTTTTCGTTCGTTGGTTTCTTGTTTATCGACTTCAAGTCGTAGAGGAAAGACCCCGCTCGCTGCTTCTCAAAGAAAAACCAAAAAGCCACGAAATTCGATTTGACCCTTCTTGTGGCGTACCCCCCCCCCCCCCCCCCCCTTTTTTTTCCTGTTGATTCGGTTTTGTTTCGTTTTGTTTGTTTGTTATCCTAAAAAAGCAGCGCCTTCACGATTTTCTTTTTTCTCTTCGGAAAACCACGTTCTAAATGAATAACGCCAGCCGCGGACTTTTTCTCGAAAAGGAGACCGCCGCGCGTGTAAACACGAAGTACTCAGTGCCGCCGCCGTGCGTTTTTGTCCGTTCCAATACAGCGCGGGTAGTAGCAGCCTCCCCCGTTTGACCGTGTGCGATGGTGGACCGGGACGGACGCTACGAAACCACGGCAGCCAATCCGTGGCTTCGAGAGGTTTCAAGTGATTTTCCGGGGGAGCGGAGCGGCGCGATGGTGCGTCGAGTCAGTCACGTGACAGGCGTGAAGAGCTGGATTGGCTGGGATTGCTCGTAGCGTCCGATGCGACACATTGTGAGGGGAAACGGAAGGGTAGCGAGGCGTGCTTTCAACCCGCCACGCCGCCCTCGTGTATGCGGCCGGCGTTGTTTACGAGGGAAGGAGGTTTGTTTCGCACAGGTGCGGGTGGCTTCTAGAAACTCGCCTTAAGCTTTCGGAGTTTTGCGTGCATACATTAGCTCTTTATGCTTACCTACTGCACGTGCGTACGAAAAAAAAAAACACGAAAAACTTGAGATAAAAACTTTAAATAACAGTTTTTTTTTGTATTTTGAAACTTGTTAGCTGAAGATTACCTGTTGCGGGATAACACGTTTCTAAAATTTCAAATAGCCCGGCATTTCTTTTTTTTCTATTCTATCTTTTTTTTTTTAATTTTAGACTCGGTTTTCGCGTGGATTTTCAAACCCGCTTTTAAATAAATAACAAAAGAAAAAGAAAAAAAGAAAAACGGGTTTGCAAGTAAACAAGATAGATATTTACCGGAAAGCTGCGGCTAAACAATGTTTTCAGAATGGTAAAAAAAAAGGATTTAGTAAAAAAAAACAAAAAAAAATATTTTGATTTTACAAGTATAAGAATGAAAACTTGCCCTAGGGTTGAGTAGAGATTATTAAACATTTTGAAGCTAGAAAGAAAAAAGCTTTATTATAAATTATTGAAATAAAATTATATTTTTAAAGACACATGTGAAGAACGAAGAATCTACTAAGCGATGCACGTTAACGTTCTCCTTTAGGCAGCCGTACCGCACTGGCTCAATGTTTTATGTGCAGCGTGAACCAGTGTGTCCATATTATGGCAGACCAAACTCGCGTTGTTCAGACATCTAATGCCTAACTTTATTTACTTCTTGTTACTCTTACTGACGTTTCTTGTTTCGTTGAGTACAAATCAGCAAGGGCTCACTGACAAGCTTGTATTTGTAACCGAAGGACAGTCCGACTCGACACTAGGTTATTAGGGCTTAACTGGTTATCAAGTTATTATGGCATCTATCATAGTCAAATGTTTTGTTTTGTTTCTGACGCTTGAGTGGCGCCAGCTTGATGCTGGTTAGGGTTTGTCTTCGTAAGGTCAAGTCACTCTGTGTAAATTACGGTATGGCCACAGCATTATCATGAAAGATCACAGTAGCTTGCCAATTGCAGAATCGATTTCAGCCTTGGTTTTAAATGCATTCGATATATCCCGCCCACGTAGCAGGGTGATGACGCGAATATGAATGTGAGAGTCCAAGACCTCTTAAAGCACGCACATTTTCTTGTAGTAAACGTGGTCTTCCAATCACTGCCAGCTAAATAAAGCGGGATTACTGCAAGCTATGAAGTTATAAATAATGATAATACTTATAGTAAAATATTAAGTACAATATGAATAATAGGAATATTATAATAATAATAAGAGCAGTAGTAAGAGTATTAGTTATAGTAATAATGATGACGATGATAGTCATAATAATAAAAATAAAAAATAACTTTAATAATATGACTTCATTCACATTTCAAGCCTCCTGGCCCTCCGGCGCTCCGTCCATTAGCAGAGCTTGTTTACGCCTAATATGCAGATGGAGCAGAAAATGCTTTCTAATTTTGTTGTTTTCATTCGTTATTTATTTATTAAAAAAAGAAAAAAAGAACTCAGTTCCAGTGACGATGTTATGTAACATTTTGTACTGCTCGGTGTTTCAATCTCTGTAAATAAACTATACATCACAAAAAGCTAAAACTCCGTGAGATTGAGACACTGGAGGTAGAGATAGGGCACGACACGAAAGTTCGAGAACATAACGTTACCTGGATCAAGATTTAAAGGAGATAAAAATTTTTGCTATGAGCCAACTTTCACTTAAGCCACATAACGTCCCAACAAAGACTAACAATGTAGGCACCTTAAAAAAAGAAAAAATACTAGTCAGCAGATAAAATATTGTTTTTTTTTTCTTGCTAACAAGTTACTTTCACTGAAATAGATGCTACAAGCGCCCACAATGTTATTTCTATAGTTTCGACAATTCTACGGGCTTATAGGAGGAAATCAGTTTATGACGAAAGTTCGTCCTTCTAAGCTTTTTCTCAATCAAGGTGACGTCGCTCTCTTAAACTTTTGCGCTCTAATACCAAACGCCAGCGTCACATTCTCACGGAGTGTGACATTTGTGCAGCTCATAGTTTGTTTACGGGCGCCGAAATAACGAGTTCTTTTTTCTCAGAAACGCCATGCACAGTGACTGAGAGCTTGAGAAACGCAGGGTGGGGCTTATTATTTGTTCTTCGATGTTTTCAGCGGTTAATGCCGCAATCTCACTTTCTGCGGAGCGGCAATAAGACGTTCGGGACTTTAGCACACTCTCCGTTTCTGGACCCGCTGCCCGCATTCGAGGTTCTCGTGTTCTGTTGGTGAAGTCGGTGTGGTGTCGTGTCGATAGTGGTGCAAAACTATCGATAGTACTATTGATAGTAGTGATAGTCACCAGAAATCTGAGTGTCCATTTACAAAAACTATCGATAGTCGACTATCGAAAAATAGTCGATAGTTTCGCGACACTATCGATAGTCAATTTATTAATAGTTTTGCATCACTCAAGTTCCCGCAGGTAAAAACATTTACCTGGAAACCTATCTTGAAAACGCGCAGATCGAAAACAATCTCCCCTATTCTGCTCCGCGTTTTCTTTATTCTTTTTTTCTGAACCCAATTTCCGTTATATACACGTCGTTTATTTACTTGAACGTGAAGGGCGAGGCAAAGGTGCGGGCGTAGTAGGAGAGCGGTTGCGCGTTCGCTTTCACTCTTGCTCTCATAAATCTCGATGCAAATTGAGTTTTCAGGTCGATTTCGTTCTTCAGCGACGTGCAAATAGAATCTATACACATTTTTGTGTTGCTTTTTTTTTCTCCACGCGCCCTCTCTTTTCTGGACACAAAAGAGGAAGCTTGCCGCAATTTCGTTCACCATTACTGCTATTGCAACGCGTATGGATCGGTTCCATTTCGGCGTCTGTGTTCCTCAAGCGTTTCTATTTTGACAGCGACACATAGGGTACGCCACCTTTGGGCAAATATGGTAGTCTGTACTCCGTGTCACTACTTGCGTGCCGTACAGGCGTCGGCAACGCCAGGCGAGGCGAGAAAGGGCAAGCACTAGGAGAGCTAGGGAGGAAGGGAGAAACCTCCTCTTCTCTCTAACGTTCCTAGTGCTCTTCCTTTCTCCCCTCGCCCTCCACTGCCCTCGTTTCCCGTCCCGCCTTCCTAGAGCTTGACCTTTCTCTCTTCTCCTGGCGTCGCCTTCGCCAGCACTGCACACAACTAGTGGCATGGAGTATAAAACAGGTCTTGCCGTGCCATGTGCCAGCTCACCGCACAACGCTGGGGCATCACCAAGCGAGCATCGAACTCAAAATAGTTTGCCCAGATTTTTCTCCTGCACGTTTCGAACCTGCGGCGATGTGTTGGCGTACGCGAGCTTTCAAAGGATTGACTTTCTTCGAGGAAGCGATAAAAAGACTGCCTATTGTCCTTTCACGATGCTGATAAAACGTTGACAAAAGCGGAATGACTGGTTCACGCGGTTGCGTAGGTTGCGTGTGGAGTAACATGGGAACAAGCTGATACTACAGATACAACAGAGTCACCAAGAAAACTGTTCTATCCCGAAAACCAGCGAGAACATGTAATCAAGGAAGCCACAAGAGTCAAGCAGAAATTGAGAAAAGACCAGTTCCGAACAGTTCATTGTTTTCCCGCTAGATGACGTCCATTTTTGCTAGAACCGCGAATACTTATACTCTGATTGATGTCCGGTTACTCACTGGCTAAGAGAAACACTCCTGATGTTAGATGTAAAATAAAATTTACACATAACTGAGTCGGACGACAGCATGACAGTGATTCGACGGTCTATCGACGCCATGGTGGGTAGGCGATGTCCCCGATAGCGCCAGCCATATCTGGATGGGCAGCGGTCACATTTTCTTATTTTAATCAAGGTTCAATATGACCATTGAGCTGATAACGCGGCCGGCACGCTGAAGCTGCGTGGACTGCTTGGCGCTGAAGGTGCTGTAGCACGGTGAAGGATATTTTGCCTCTTGAGTTTCCTGGGTGGGTTCAGCGATGCTTTTTGCAGTATCCCCAGAGCTAGTGGTGAGCTGCATTTTGGTGGGCATGATCATTGAAATGTTTCTACTAATTATGCAGTGGTGGTCTAGAACACGTATGACCATGGGGCACCATGCTTGCTGATAACTGAACCTGGTACCCACTTGCTTGAACTTTCTGAAGCGCACACACTGTCCCCTACATTTATGGTGGGTGTCATAAAAAACAATAGCTTTTTGGACGCATTAGCCATGAAATGGCTCGTGTGCAGTGAACAATCTTGATCTTTTTGTGTGTGTTAAGAAAAGTAATTAAAATGTAACGGCATTTCTTTTTAGAAGTAACGTTAGCTGTAACGGGTTACATTTTCGTTCCAGTAACTTTAATGGTATATCATCAACTTTTGGTTTAAAGTAACAGTAACTGTAACGAACGACTGTTTGAGAGAAACTTACCCAAGACTGCATTCCACGAGGGAATGCAATGTTTCCATGCCAGTCTTCACTTGTGCTGTTCTCCTCATTCTTAGTTTGGGAAAAATATTTCTTCGTCTGAGTCGATGCATCCGACGACGTGAACTCCTCCTTGCTTTCTCTTGCCTGTTCTGCAGACGGCTGCGAAGTGCCCTGATTTGTTGCTAGTGATGCATTTCTTGCCGTATACTGGCCAGTGTCTTCTCGGGTGCTGGCTTTCACAGTAACCTCAGTTCTTGACTACTTTCTTCTTGCCGGCGGCTTCTGTATCGTTTGTTTTCCTAACGGCGGTTTTTCTGTCAGCTTCTCGGCTGCAGTCTCCTTTCTTTGCTTCGTTTTGGGTCGTACTGCGTTGACGGCCTCTGTGCTTTGTGCCGTTGTGGAAGGGGAATCTGTAGACGAGCGCGTTATATAACGCACAGCTGCAGTTTGATACTTTAATCCCATTTTTTTCATGAAAAAAAAAAGAACCCTTCAAATGAACAAAACAACACGTTTCAACATGTAAAGGGTTGTCAAAATATCAGCTGCATGGTGAAAATTAACCATCTGCATTAGGTCCTCATTTCGAGCTTTTTTTTGTTGACAATTCGCCCATTGAGAAACACAGTGAAAGGGCCCAAGTACGCACCTTATCTCGAAACACCACCATCTCCTTCCGCGCAATAAAGTCCGTCTCTTATGGACACGGACCATCAAGAACGCGCACGCGAATGTAGCGTCTAGATCTAGCTACAGACGCGCCATCTTCCGAATGCCGTCTGCTACCAACGCGGCAACGCTAACTTAAACTCCAAGCTAGGCTGCCAAACACTCCGCGCTAGGCGCGAATCGCTTGGCTTAGAGAACCTTTAAGATAATCTTAGGCCCGAGCGTACACCAATCCTCATGGGAACCGCCAAGGGTCCGTTAGGCGCCCGCTTTTCGCTCTCAGCGTCGACCTCCATGGAACGTGCGACTTTGACTAGCGTTGCCGCGTTTACGTTTTCTTTCATTTAATTTATCCGTACATCACAAGCGCCCTACTAGCGCATACATGAGGGGGGAAATTCAACAGCTTGAAAGTAAGCAAAGACGTGAAAACGCGTAAACCAAAATGTACAAAACACTCTGGTGAAACAGAAAAAAGAAAAATAGCGAAAACATGTGGAGCATAAACATACGCGTAAAAAACACTTTGAAAAAGTACAAATATAAAATAACGGTAACCGTTGCACACAAACATACACCTAAATTTACAAAGTACAAAGAGCACGCATTCTTAAATTCGTCAATGTTATTAAGAACTATAATATCGGCAGCGCAGTTTGTTCTTAATTGTTTATTGCCAACTATAACGGAGATGTTTGAAAAAGTTTGGCGCAAGGTGCCTGTAGTAATATTTTAGATTAATCTACAAAAAATAAGATGCGGCGGCTTGAGAAGGTCAAGCCTCAAAAGTGGGTTATTATAACAGATGTCATGGAGAAAGGTTAGTCGCGAAATGTTTCTTCTGGTAGAGAGGAGTCAGCTTCATTTTTCAGCTGGGATATTCTAGTGTATCGATAATAATTTTTAAAAATAAACCTAAGGGCCCTATTTGTTAGTGATTCTATTTCTTGAATTATATAGTCTGATACACGCATATTCCAGCTTGGACCGAATAAGTGACTTGTAACCACTGACTCTATGTCTATTTGCTGGATCGCGTTTGACCAGCTCCGCCTATGGACGGGAATGTGGCCACGGTCGGCCATCTTTTTGGTAGAGTTATATTATCTCTAGCCGTCATAATAATATGGCGGACAGTGCTATGGCGGCAGGCTGCCATAAAATAGCCATGAATCTAATACACTGTACCGTGGGTGATATTTCGTGCTTGATTGAAATTGTTCGACAAAGCAGATTCTTGAAACCCGGCGTGAACGGTAGACTCATCTTTGAGGACCCGGCAAATGTTGTCCGAAAGCGCAGCACCGGGGGAAAGCGGCGCAGCTCGCATCGAAAGCAGACGCCGCGGACCGGCGTCTGCTTTCGATGCTTCTTTCGATGCGACTTTCGATGCATGCTGTGCTGCTTTTCCCCGGTGCTGCGATTTCGAGAAACTTTCACCGGGTCCTCAAAGATCGAGCTACCGTTTACGCCGGGTTTCAACAATATGTTTCGTCAAACAATTTCAATCAAGAGCGAAATATAACCCACAGCTATTTTTACCACAACGCTGTCTGCCATGGATACATGATAGTGGCTGCACCCGCTTTATATTGGCTAGAGGTGATGGAACCCTACCAAAAAGATGGCCGCCCGTGGCCGCATTTGCGGAGCGGGCCAACGTGATCCAGCAATTGTCATAGAGATCAGTGCTTGCAACAAATACCGGGTGTCACAAAAAAAAAAAAAATCACAGGTTTTTTTTTTACCGCAAAATTAAACTAGTCATCGCCGAACGCTCCTTCTCCGCCCAAAGGTAGCGCTAGAGGTCACAACCCGATGCCAAAGTTTCAGCCCGATCCCATACCTTATTCAAAAGTTATAAGCGTTTTTTTTGAAAATTTCAATGGGAAAATGGAGTCCATTTTCGCCCATTTTCGCCCATTTTCGGTTTCTGGTGCCATAGAACCCCACAAATTCGAAACATTTGTCGGCCGCCATTTTTTTATTAAAATTTTCAGAAAATCACTTACAAGTTTGGATTAAGTTATCGGATCGGGCTGAAACTTCGGCATCTAGTTGTGACCTTTAGCGCTACCTTTGGGCGGAAAATGAGCGTTCGGCAATGCCTAGTTCATTTTTGCAGTAAAAAAAAAAACCTTTTAAAATTTTTTTTGTGACACCCTGTACACTTACACAAGACCACGTGGTCAAACCGCGTGGTCTCTTCGAAAAAATGTTTGTGTAGAAGGTGTTTTACAATGGTGGTATTTTGGGTTGGACGATTTGTTATCTTGTGAATGTGTGTGTTCTTTGTATTTAAAAGGGTGCTTTCAACAAAGCAGATCTCTGCGGAGAAGGTGATTGAAAGTGACTGTGTGGATATATATAAGGATGCTTGAGAAATAAACCCCTTAGCTGGATTCGAGACGTTCCCTTCTGTGTTTGTTCCTTCAACTTAATATGTTTTTTTCCTTTTATGCACAGGTTAGGGGGAGTTAAAAGGATAGAGAGGAAGGAAGAGCTAGGGACAAAGAGGGAGTGGATGTGTATTGCGTTTTACCTTACATCGTAGCGCAGCTGATGTTACGAGCCATCAGAGCCAATCATAGGCCACATGAGTGTCACGTGACCTTAGGGAGGGGGCACAACGACGCGCGGAAAGGGTATCGTGGCCTACGTCTACAGAACGGGATTGGCTGGGATAGCTCGAAGCGTTCGCTGCGTAAGGTGGAACGGAGGATAGGGAGTCAGGGAGAGAGAGAGAAGGGGGAAGAACAAGTTAGGGAACACAAGGTAGGGAGAGTTAGGGAGAGAGGAAGTGAGGAGTGGGGAGAGCTAGGGACAGAGAGAAGTAGGGAGATAAGAAGAAAGAGGGAGTACGGAAAGTTAGGGAGAGATATAAATATGTAGAGAGAGTTAGGGAAAGAAAGAGAGAGAGGTAGGGAGCCATAAGGAGAGAGTGTAAGAATGAGAGACACGTATTGATTCATCCGTGCATCACAATGCTGCGAGCCGGCCGCCGGGATTCAACGATTCTTCTTCGGGTTATTAATGCTCCGACGTTTTTCGGAAAGAGCGTGCGCGCGAGTGCCGCGACACGCCGAATTTGTTGCGCAAAGGTACGACTGCGCATGGGCGAACCGCGGCGTTATTCTAAACCTACTCCTCTTCCCCATTTTCTAATTTTAGTCATCTTCTTTCGGGCCCCCACTTATTCTGTTTCTATTTTTCTTTTTTTGAGCTCTCTGTCTATACTTCATTTTTTTCGATCTTCCCTAATCTCTGTTTGGCAGACGGCAGGCGTTCTTATATCGCAGGCGTGCGCGCGCTGGCTGATTTAAAAGAGATTGACCAAAGAGAAAACGCTGTATACTTCTGATAGGCGTCTGAGCACTCGACGCACACATTCAAAACGCTGAGAGGTATAGGTATATGTGCAATCGCAACGAGACAATAATTGTGCGCGGGTTCATGGAGTGCATAAAACCATGAACTCAATTAAATTTCTGTCCGCGTCTAGGCTCTGTAGGTGCCCGTTTAGTGTTCCAGACACTATCGGTTTTATGTTGGATTTGTTTGAAGAACAGTGGGTTTTTTTCATTTTTTTTGTAGGGATAGTCAAATTTAATATTTGGGTTTAGACGGTTTGTTTCCTCTACAACTTCTTATTTACGGCTGATATGGTTTTGTTGATTCATGAGCAGTGAAAGACAGACTAGTTAACAACATTTATCATTTTATTTATGGTAATGGACTTGAATGATAACAAATAGTTTATTACTAGTTTTCTTTATCGGGGGCTTATAATTAAAACGTCTTAGTTCCTCCTTAATAGTTCATCTCCCCATATGCATTACACAAGGGGACACACTTATCCCAAAAATGGAAAGCTGGCGGATGCCCTGGTTGTAGAAGTCCTTCATTTGGCTGAGAAGAAGCGCTCCACTTGGACAATAACCTCATCATTGTTTTAGAAACGCTTGCCACGCAGCGGATTCTTTATGAGAGGATGAAGGCAGAAGTCCTTAGGTGCCAGGGTTGGTGAATGTAGGAACAGAGGTAGAATTTT
Source organism: Ixodes scapularis (assembly GCF_016920785.2). NCBI lineage: Eukaryota > Metazoa > Arthropoda > Arachnida > Ixodida > Ixodidae > Ixodes > Ixodes scapularis. The sequence continues at coordinate 35,538,625 of NW_024609883.1, forward strand.
GTAACCCAAAGCAGCCGCGTTCGTCAATGGTGCCTTACGGTGAAGACAATGCACTCCCTTGTTCAGCTTTCCGCGACACTTGATGGCCTCTCGTAACCTACTCAGGACGTCCCGGTGATATTTCCTCGCGGCAGTTTGCACCTTACGGGCCTAATCTGCCAGGAGCACACCGTCGTAATTCTGAAAGAAAAAAAAATCGATAATCATTACCTTTTTCGATGACGACTTTGCTATCACCATCTTTGGCGGTGTTGAACCCGCGTATTTGGACTGTTGGCTTTGTGTCTTCGTCATGTCGCTGTAAAGGCTGGTTCACACAGTAGCGTTTTCTTGCGTTACGTTTCCATGCCTCGAATGTCGCGTGCAAAGCTACCCCTGAAAGTGGTTTCCACGCTTCATACGAAGCACAGTTGTCTTGGTGACCCTCGATGTAAGCAGACGCAAACTTTCGAAACATAACGCAAAGTCAGGAAACGGTGCTGCGTTAACCGGCCGCAGAGTGCACCCAGCGCGCATACCCGGTGTCCAGGCGCTCAAAAAATATTTGATAGTCAAGGTCGGCTTAGCAAAACCTCGACATTTACGTTGCAGGCTCCTTTTCTGCCCTCTTTTTTGCGTGAGTGCAAGCGATCGCGGAGCACGGCTGGCATCGCGACCTTCTTCATCCACAAATGATTGTGCAAAGGCAAATCGTTCAGTGAAAAACCTTTTGAACGACCTGAAGCTAGCATACACCAAAACGCTGCCTACTGACAAGCCCGCATTTTCACACACCAGGTGTGGGCAATGCACCTGTGCAAAAAGCAGAGTATCGTGAGGCATCTGCGCATGCGCAGTGCCGATAGCAGCGCCACCGCAGTGGGTCCACGTCAGAGAGATTGCCCCCAAATTTTGGAGACATCCTCTTCTGTTTTTTTCTTTTACCGGGAATGTAGCGAACGTCATGAACGCCCTTCGTATGCTTCGTTTAGTCTCACTTTGGACCGCAGAAGACGCTATGAGCCATCTTAACTAATCCAGGGCTGCAAACGTATCGTGTAACTGCTCGCCTCAAGCGTCGCAGCCATAGAGTTATTATAATGCACGCTAGAGGTTCAACTGGCGCTAGTGTCTATGCGACTTCCGTGACGCAAATTGAAGCAGACAGCAACCAGTCCACTTTTGCGGTGCTTTCGTGCATTCCTATGGGAAAACGCGCGTGCATTTTGTCTCTTAGTCGGAAAATAACACGAAACACTTAGGTTATTCGGGTCGTACCGAATAGCATGTACCTTGATTAACACTGTGAAAGTGTAATTGCTTTAGTTAGCGCATTTTTCTTCATCAGTGAAAGATATTTAACTTCGGTAGATTTCAGTCCCAAAACGTGTGTTCCGCAGCAGGTATGTAAAAACAAGCGACGATTCAAAGCAAAATTACAATCGAAACGAATATAGAGTATGTTCAAGGCTCGCCAGGATTCCGATGAAGCTTGTATATTGATAATATGCCAGTCCTGTCACTATATGAAAATGATCCCGTCGTGCATGAGCGGATAAAAACCTTCAAAACGCAGAGAATAAAGTTCGTGGGCTATGAAAGGTGTCTCTTCGTATTGTTTTCTACCGGGCAGGTTTTATCGCGCACTCGTTCTCAAAGATATCGAGCGCGCGGGTGATATTTGAACGTGGAACAAGCAGCTTCGCTCAGGGCAGAAAGAATAAACCAGTATACTTACTTACTTAAAATCGGAATAGATTACGTGGCCTTCAATTTATTTCGATCGTACATGCACTGCGAGTTACTGATCCAGTGTTACTGCGTAGTTCTTGCCGCCGCTCTTCATTTTCAGGTGTCCTTCGTTCGTTTGGCATGTATATCCCCCATGCTGGAAATCGCCGACGCCGCGTTCGCGCTAACAGTGTCCGACAGTGCACATAAATACACGTACGAAGCCGTTTTAGCACCGTTTTTAATGCGATGAATTCGAAAGAAAAACGCCATAACTGACCAATTATTTCGTCGGCCTGACTGAGAAATCTTCCAAGCTACGTAGTACGTACGAATTATTTGAGAGATTTGCTCTTACGATCGAGCGCAGGAAGAAAATTCACTCACTTTTTCCCATAGAAATGCATTACCGGAAGTCAATTTTCGACTGTTTGCTGTCTGCTTCAATTTGCGTCAGCACACTAGCGCCACTTGAACCTCTAGCGTACATTATAATAACTCTATGGTCGCTGCCTCCCGCCCGAAGGTCACGTGACGCACAGGCGTGGAATCGAACTTCTTCAATGCCTCGTAGCGTCTTTCTACGGCATCCCATTAAGGTGGAGCGGAGCATAGGCCTTGCTCTGGTTCCCCTTAATAAGACGCGGTGTACATACAATACGATATTTCTTCGCTCGTTTGCAATTCGATCGCGCGGCGCTGAAGGGAAGATGTGCCTCGTCGTCTCGCGCTCAAAAATTAGTAATGCTAATGAAGAGCAGCGAGACGCGGGCGCGAGGGACCGTCGACGAGTTCTTCCCGACACTTGAAAAATTCGCGAGCTGGGTTACCGCGACCACGCGAGCTCGTTTGAATATTGAAGCTCGGGGACCGTTCTGGTATGTATCGTCTCCACAGAATAACACAGCACGGACTACTAAAAAAAAATCTGCTTGCAAAATAATAATAATAAAAAAAAACTCGAAGTAGCGAGAGAAGTACGGAATAACGAACCGTTTTCGATCTGTACTGGTGGCATAATTGCTAGCTTTTTTTTTTTTTTGTTTTACTTACCTACGCGGACCAAAATTGATACAAGAAATACATGCAAATGAGAATTACGCAATATAGTTTTATAAAACAACCCGCTTTGGGTGGTTCACCAAAGCAAATTAATCATATTTATATTAAAAAAAAAAAAAAAAAGAATTCAGCCTTTTTACTTTGGTGAAGAAAGAAGAGCAGCGGAGCTGTAGCTTCTGTTCTTGGCGGTGGCTTTCCACGTGAGCAATCTGCTCTCCCTTTGCAACGGAATCTGAACCGTTCGACGCAGTTGAACTTTATGCACAGCGGCTTCCTGGCGGTTGCGGAACCATTCGCGCTGCTGCGTGAATCGCCGCTCGTTCCGATCCCGCTCTTCTTCCTCCGAAGAAATATGGCAGCCATCTATGAACGAAGGCAGCAACCAGTTACCTGGTTGCCTAGGCTGGAAAGGTTGCGGCTATCTGTGAGTGACGGCGGCAAGCAGACAACCAGCAAAGTCAACACTCTGGACAGATACCGCCATCCCTGAGCGACGGCGGCAACCAGAGTCTTGTGTCAACCACGGGTGTCGACATTTGTTTGGTACCGGACACGATCCTGGGGAAACTACCCTTTAACACCTCCGCTGTAAAAAAAAAAAAATGGTTTCAAGTATTGCGGTAGCTTCTAGACTAATCTCACCAAACGAGCTGTGCAGGCGCGCGCATTCCGGAAGTGGCGTCACCGCCAAGCTACTTGAAGTCATCAGTTTCGGGGCTGCGATGCGCGTACATCATCGTACATCATCGTTTGAAACGCCCCGGTATCGACTTGTATTCTGCTGTCATGTCTCTACTTCGTGAGATTCTGTTGCTTGTGATGCATTAGTTTGTCCGCAAGCGCATGAAATCAGTTGCCGTCGTCTTATCGTATAAATCGCTTCGTATTTCGCTACCACGTTCCAGTCGTTCACGCGGTGGTCCCACTGCGGCCGCGGGAAAACAACGACACCACAACTCGAGCACTACGGTTGCTTGAACATTTCAATGAATTTGGAAACAAGTGAACATCTAGTTCAATGGCAAGGAACGCGACATTGCGAGGGACCGTCGGCTCGGGACAAAACCACGGAAGAGCGTCGAGTGTGCCGATGGGAAAGGAAGCTTGGTAGTGCTCAGGCTTGTGCATACGGTTTAATATTTAATGAATTAAAAAGAGCTAAATAAACTTTCTTGGGGAGCGGCAGTTCTCTAAAAGTCGTTTCATTCTGGCTGACAGCCTGTGCGACTGGGTGTTGATTTTTGCGGAGAGAAGCCTGCACACACGCAAAACACGATCTACAGAAAAACCATGCCTAACGCGCCGTAACAAGTCGCATCTGTCACAAAGCAGCAAGCATGCCATATACCTAAAAACATTAAGCGGAGATAAGTTTGCATGCACAATTTCGGTAAAATTTAACTTTGCAAGCTCCAAGCGCTAAAAGTCACCCGAAGGTGGAAGCTTTTATCTGCGGTGTCGATCCTTGTTGTTAATGCAAAACGGATCAGTATGTTCAGCAAAAATCAAGTTGTGGCATAATAGCCCACCACAAGGCGCGTGAGTTTATTCTGCCTTTTTAACGGTAAATGTTGCACTTCCAAAGTGCATTAAGCGGTGTTTTACCGTTTTCTATGAAAAAAAAAAAAAAAAATAGGCTGCTTTTGAAGAAGTAGGTCTCATTTAGAGCGAGGCATATAGTCACTGCTTTTTTTTTTTCAGTGATTGTCCTGGTCTTTTGAAGCACAGTTCTGCTGGAAACGTGTCGTCACAATAATAGTTATATCCATAATCCACTCAAACACATCGAGCGAAAAGTGTATTATAAACGGCCACCGCAAAAGCAACGCGGAGGTCCCGATTGAAATAGATGGCTTCGGATCGAGTGGTCAGGGAAATTCGGACGCACGCAAAACTTCAGCATGCCCTCCTATGTGTCGTTCCCTGTAAACTAAAGGCCCGTTCACACTCTTGCGACCGAGTACGACTGAGAGAGACGAGATCTCTTAAAACTTCTTAATTGTTTTTAGAATGAGGGAACACACTGGCATTGTGGCGCCATCTATGCGGTGACCCTGGAACTGCATTTCACAAGAGCGAAGGTTTTGCGGGATTTTCGAGGTCAAATGTGCGTAATACCCATAGAAAGGCTCGTTTATAACATTGACAAACGTTTTTCTAGCCAAGAAAGAAAGGATAATGCGCGAGAAATAAAAAAATATACCGGACCGCCGAGTTTACACTGTTTCCCAATAAACGGCGCCAGTGTGTTCTCTGGTTTAAGAAGTTTTAAGGAACCCAGGTTTAAGAGGTCGCAAGAGTGTGAACGGGCCTTAACTTTCTAGCTGACGTGAAATGGGGTAAATCTACGTTATAAAGCAAATCGCGAAACAGATTGAAAAACGCTCTCTTAACCTGCCGCTCAGTCCGGCTGTGTTTGCCTTTCTTAGCCACTCTCTTCGGATGCGGCTTTGTTTTGGGAAGCCATAAAAATCTAATGCCATTCTACCAGGCACGAAACCTTAGTCACGCGGAGGGTAAGCAAAATTCATGAAGTATAAACAAGTAATTGATTAGGGTCGAAAGTCCCATGTTGCTCCTTTGGTAGATTGACCAGTTGCCACCAGCCCAATTTGCCGCGTACTTCCGACCGAACTTCAGGAAAACTGATCAGGTGCGTCCGACGCACACGCCGATACTGAGCGAGTCACTTTTGCTGCAGTCGATGCCTCCTTTGGTGTGGCATTCTGTAGGCCTGAGCTTGTAGAAGTGACATTTTACAATGTTTTAAAAGTCGGACTCTTGCGCAGTAATAAGTTCGTAGCATTCGCATCCTTTCCAAAAACATCGCAGCGGGAGAACCCACACTAAGGACGATCACACTGCCCAGCAGCAAGCGACAATCAACGCGCACGCGTTACGCGTGCTATACGTTGGGCCACTCGTAACAGTGATGTGAACAGTTTTATTTTGCCACTTACCTTGATTGTCATGCATCGTTGGTTTGAAGTCTTCGGCGGTGAAATGTTTAGTGCAAACCATCGCGTGAATCAGATCTCAACTTTGAGGGCCACTCTTTCCCCAGCGCGTCGGCCACTGGATATCGGTGAAAATTGACCCCCACCTCGGTGCAATGGGTATTGCGCTGAGGCAATGAACAGAGTGGGACCCTTTTCTGTTGAAATTGCTTTCATAATGATAGCGGAATAGCACACTGAGCGAAATATATTTAAAAAATTGTATTGTATTATATGGTACTGTACGAGGAAATAAACACGATATTCTGAAGGTTCTTGGCCGCGACCACCCAGATAGGGGCAGCCATTTCCTACTCACACATATCATGAAGATAGCGCGACAGTAGCGCCACTTTTAGTTCGATCTTGAGGCGAATACCTCTTGCAAAATCGAAGCGATCCTAGGGGCGTAGTGCCGTGCAAAGCATCTTGGGTGCTTCTTGTCACAGTTTCGATTTTGATTTGCCAGCACCGCTTCATGACACTGTATTTTTGAATATCTGGTTTTCCTTAAGGTTATAATACTCTAGGTGTTGCCTACCAATACAAATAAAATGCTAGAAAACCGCGTTATGTCTTTGTGTGTGTGTGGGGGGGGGGGGGGGGATGGGGAGAGGGCCCAGAGGGGGGGGGGGGGGGGGGTCTCGACATACCAGTGTTTTTGCACATGTAATCAGGACAACGCAGGCACATAGAACAACCAGTATACTGGGTCGGTCATTCTATTTTATCTTGTACTTAATGGACTTAAATTTTCCGTGCGCCAAAAAGGAACGGGACCTGGCCGGTCGTACTACTACTCCTCGCTAAGCCCTGGCAGGTCCTTAAAGGGGTGGTGAACCGAAATTTGGATTTCAGAAAACAATGCCGGTGCTGTAGGCGTGACGCTACAATCCCTACAAGACTACTCGTAAGGCGATATCTCGAATGGGCGGCCTATTTTTGGAAAAAGAGGTCGAGATTGAACGAGGCCAACGAGGCGCGTGACGTCAAAATATCTCGTTTCCTCCTCTCTTCGGTTCGCCCCCCTCAAGGCGGCGAGGCGGAGGAGACGCGAGGCCGTTCCCTCTCCTTCTCGACTCTTCTTGGAGAAACAGGACGTCAACATTTCTGTCAAATGCGCCCCTGTTTTGTAGAAAATGCGGTGATCTGTTCGAAATATCGTTGTATAAGTGATTTTTCTGTGTTTTGTAACATCTCGTTCCACGCTTTTGCCGCCGTGTTTTGTGGAATCCAGATTTCGGTTCAGCATCCCTTTAGGGCAGCCAGGGTTCCGTGTTCCAATGGGGGCTCTCACGAAGATGAATGGGTGTATTACGAGCGAGCGCTAACTTTATTTTCAGGTAGGTAGTGCAGAGATACATTACTTCGCCAAAGGGGCAATCGAAATCAAAACCACGCCACTCCTCTTCCTGGCCAAAGATGACCCATAAGGCAACGTGCGCAGTCGTTCATGCAGAGATTTTTGGAAGTAGTCTATTGGTGTCTTGGTAGAGTAACATAAAGGCATGACAGCCTCATCGCAGAAGCTGTATGGGACGTTTGAAGCTTCATCAAGGGACATAATAAATACCGGCGGTGCCTAGATGCTATGTGTGGTGAACTGACAGAAACATAAAAAAAGATGAAAGTCAGGCTTGAAACTTTCGAAAGGCAATATAAGATTAATATACCATGTACACTATTTAAATAATGATCTAATAAAACCGTCGAAACAGACTGAAGTTATTTATGTGGGATTATTAAGCTGCTAGCCACATGCTAGTTATTTTCACTCGGAGATACTATCGTTGCTTGCGTCTGATGACGAAAGGAACGATAGTATATCCAAGATTTATTAGATCAATCATAACATTCGAAAGGTTATTAAAGAACCTTTTGTACACTATTATCATTCCGCGAGCTGATAGACGGACAAGGTGTTCATTATTTTATCAATAGCTCGCTCATCTAATAATGTCACTGTATGCACCCGTTGCAATATATTCATTGTTTCGGCCATATCGAGTTTCCACCACACCGCGCACGGGCCTAGCTTCCGCTTTATGACCCAATGTGGTCACTAAACGCCTTACATTGTGGGAATCTGACATAATATTGATAAAGTCGTAACACGGTTATCTATCCTGCGGGCCGCAGGGCAAAATCAAAGCAATGACTTTAATTACAAACACCTCACGATATTGCACCCCCCCCCCCCCCCCCCCCCCCACTAACCTAAAAAAAAAAAAAAACATTTTGGATGAGCTAGGAGCGGCCGAAGTTCACGTGGCCCGAGGTTTCCCCCCCGAGACAGATAGGTGTTTCCGGGCTATTAGCGTCGCTAATTCCTAGCGATAAAGCTTTGTTTTTCTATATGGTTTCGAGGGATTGTGTGTTTTTTGATAAAGTATGCTGACGTGGCTTTGCACGCGAACGCAGACTCACCGCAGCGTCCTCGTGTAAGTTGCGACGGGCGAGGGCGGCGTGAAAAAGTGAGCGCTTTTGGATTTATTTGTTCATCTGGCTCAGAACCTCGCTATTAATTTTCGAGACCTGCTAAACATACGCTGCGCTGCTTGTGTGCTTAAGGTGTTGTTAGTTTTTTTTATATATAAATATGCCGCAAAAACATGAGATTGACCCGGAAATAAAAATGAATGAGGTGTGTGTGGCTTCACCACCCGCCATTAAAATTTTTAATCGCTTGCCGCGTCTTAAAAGAAGAAGCGTGCCTGAAAAACGAAAAAAAAAAGTGACTCTCTGAATTATGTTTACTCATAACTATGGCATCGCGTGAGCGGTAAACGACACGGTCAACGCGAACAGGCAATCTTCGTTGTGTACCGTTTAGTTTGTTGGATGACTAAATTCCGCCCATCCCCTACATATAATGGGCTCGCGTGAAGCATCAATATAGAGTGATTTGGATCCCTAAAGCGCGATCAAAAGTCGGCATCCCGAACACGTTACAAGTTTTATGCATACAATACAGTACCCTCCCTTGAGACGGTGTCACACTGCTCACACCATCATACAAAAGACAGTCTGCAAACACGAGTTACCGCAATGTCCGTGGTTCAAATGCCTGGTGCCAAGTTTCTTCTTGAACTCATTGCCATGCGGCGTTCGAAGCACGGATATTACAGTAACTCGCGTTCGAATCTGTCTGCAGACAGATTCGAACGCGAGTCTTACAAGGCATGATACATGTTAGTGCTACCTAAGCGAAAGCTGAAGCAAACACATACGCATGCAAGCATGCACGCTCGTAGCATTCGAGAAAACAAACACCATGGTCACCGGCAGAATCATACCGGCACGGAGATCTTTGAGTTCTCTAGCGTACAGCGCTAGCTTTCTACCTTCCATTAGGGTTAGTGAATCATGTGAAAGTAGCGCCAAGCTCCCCGTATGGTCGCCATTTTGGTCGATGAAGTGAGCAGTTTCTCCCTCACGTGTCCGTTCCGGGTGATCTGATCCACTTTCGCGGTGACAGTTGGCTTTATAAAGACGTTTCTTCGTGCACTAAGATTTTGTTATACACACACCGGCGAAACAAACAGACACCTTCGCATCGTGACCACATGCAGCGTCGGTTGCTTGGCGGCTTTGAACAATAACTAGACTGAGAATTAACAAGCGCAGCAGACTAAGAAAAGAAGAAGGGGACAGGACAGAGCGCTTTCCTGACCCCTTCTGCTCTTCTCAGTCATTTCCGCTCGTTAATTCACAAAATAGATGTTCAAGCAAATCTTGATTGAAATACAATTTCCCTGTCTCAAAATACGCAAGAACAGCAATATAGTTGTAAGAGACATGTGGAGACAGGCATGATTTTGTAAGTTGGTTGCATACACGGTGCCAAAGGGGCTTATATGGGCGAGGAACGCTTTCGGTACAATGATGCTCCACAGCTATCTGGGCGCGACTGCTTCTGCCGGAACGACCCTTTCGAAACTTCGATGATTGGAAAAAGACCGAAATGGCGATCTCCATGGCAACAGGGACCAAGAATCGCCTCGCGAGCTTTCGGTCCTTTGTGTGTCAGTATGTGTTTCTTTCCTGCTAGTAGACAGGAAAGGCAATCGCGCTACTTTCCTAGGAACCAGTGACTTTAGCTTCGATAACAGTCGTGCGTCTCGAGAACCTCGAGTGTGGACGCGCAACGAAAGCACGCATGAAGGGAACGAACGCGTGCTGGAGGGCGGGCATCATTGAGTTATTGCAATAAACGCTAGAGGCTCAGCTGGCGCTAGTGTCTACGGGACTTCCGGTTGCATATTGAAGCAGACAGCAAACAGTCCACTTTTCCAGTCTTCCTGTCCATTCCTATGGGGAAAACTTACGTGATATTTTTCTCTTCACCAGGGATTAATAGAAACCAGCGTAGTTACTTTGCTCTTAACGGGTACCATGTAGCTTTATTCACATTACAGAAATGTAATTTATAGAGTAAATTTTTTGTTTTGTTTACTGAGCGATGTTCAAGTTAGCAATCATTGAGGCCCAGGTCTATGTTGTACAGCATGATATGTCAATGCAAGCTATCAAATCAAGCAAGAATGACAATTTTAGAGCAACAACAATCGTATTTATTTCAGAGGACCAACACTCGGTTGCTGCTTTATCTTGATTGTTCATGCACAGTTTGTTACCAATCCACTACATGTTCTTCGTTCCATAACTTTATGTTTCGTTCTTTTCGTCTGTTTTGATTGTTTCATTTGGCATATAACAGCGTCTTTTTGGTGTTCTGTCAATCTGATTCACTCTGTCGGCGTCATAGCGTTGACTATATGCGTAAATACGTTCCCCATAAACGCGGTCTGCAACGCGAACAGGTATTATACATGAATATTGGGCTATTTTCAGGGGCGCATGCAGGAATTCCCAGAGAGGGGCGGGGGGGGGGGGGGGGGGGTCAGGTGTTGGTCAGCGTACCATATGTTTAGAAACACCCCCCCCCCCCCCCCCCCCCCCGTTTCCACGCCTTAAATTTTTACACATGCAGAAATCAAGAGGGGGGTCAGGACCATACAGTTATTATGATGTACGCTAGAGGTTCAACTGGCGCTAATGTGCTGCTGCAAATTGAAGCAGACAGCAACCCGAAATTGACTTCCGGTAATGCATTTGTATGGGAAAAAGCGAGTGCATTTTCTCTCTGCGCTCGATTATAAGTGCAAATATCACGAATAATTCGTACGTAATAGGCACATGGGAACATTTCTCAGTCATGCAGACGAAATAATTGGTCATTTACGCGTTTTTATTTTAAATTTGTAGCATGAAATACAGTGTTAAAACTGCTACGTACATGCATTTATATGCACTGTCGGTCACTGTTAGCGCGAACACGGCGTCGGCACTTTTTAGCATGGGGGATATACCCGCCAAACGAACGAAGGACATCTGGAAAACTAAGAGAGGCGGCAAGAACTACGCAGTAACACTGGATAATTAATTCCCTGAGCATGCAGGCGATCAAAATAAATTGTAAGCCACATAATATAGTCCGATTTCCAATAAATAAGTACTGCTCTATTCGTTCTCCTCATGAATATGTGCGAGGATGCTTGTTCTGGGTTCAAATCATCACCCGCACGCTCCAAATCCTTGCAAATAGGGAGAATCGAGAGAAGGTGAGCCCGATTAAAACTGCCCGACATAGGAACTAATAAAAATACACACCTTTGTAAATCGCGTACTTTATTTTTTGCGTTCGAATGTTTTTTTTTTTTAACGATCGTAAAGATGCGCATGACGAAGTCATTTTTATATAATGACAGGACTAGCATATTAGCAATATATAAGCTCCACCGGAATGCTAACGAACCTTGAACACTCTCTAGATTTCTTTGGATCGTTAGTTTGCTTAGAATCATCGCTCGTTTTCACACACCTGCCACGGTACAGAGGTTTGGGCCTGAAATATAACAAAGTTTAACATCGTTCAGTGGTAACGCAAAATGCTGTAACTAAAGCAATTACACTTTCACAATATTAATAAAGGTACATACTATACGGTACAACCGATATAACAAAAGTTATGCATGTTATTTTCCGGCGAAGAGACACGGTGCACTCGCGTTTTCCCATAGGAATGCACAGGAGCACCGCAAAAGTAGACTGGTTGCTATCTGCTTCAATTTGCCTCCCGGAAGTCGCATAGACACTAGCGCCAGTTGAACCTCTAGCTTCCAAATGGTCTGTTCAGACATTTGGAGTGTCAAGTTGACCTTGCGCACACTTGTGAATACGTTCTTTCTCGCGAGTCACGACCGAATATAGCAACGCGTAGATTTGATAAAAAAAAAATCTAATTATCTTTACGCACGCTGTTGTACTTTTTGAATGAATACTCCCATATTAGTATCTGAAGCACTATTTATGTTGTGGTTTTTCTTTTTCTTGCACAAACGCTTTTTAACCGGGTGAATCAACTGTGAATCAACAATACACGTGGAAGGCACTGTGCATGTTTCGTATTTTGATTTGCGCCACTAGTCTGGCGTGGAAACTTTCGAACACTAATTCCTAGAAGCAACTGCTGCTAAGTAACAATATCAAGTAAAAAGCGTACTTTTTAATTTTTTGCAATAAAACTTGGTAAGGGGCGTTTCTAGTTTTCCTAATTTTTTGTGTTATAAAAAAGTAACTGAAAAGTAACGATGTTACTTCTTAAAAGTAACTGTAACTGTAACGAGTCACTATTTTGTTGCGGTAACTGTAACGGTAACTTCTCTACTTTTTTCTGAAAGTAACTGTAACTGTAACGAATTACTCTTTAAAAGTAACTGATCCAAGACTGACCACACTTATCTTCGTGCCTACCTTCGAATAAATTTGGAAGATTAAGGAGAACCCCTGAACAGCGGTTTTACATAATAGCGCAAAGTCGAATCGGTTGGTTCAGGGGGAGCAAATTAGAAACGACTGAAAGCGAATACTCTAAGGAAAAGAAAAACAATTCCCGCATCGCGCTGGATCTGGTGCTTCGGCAAGGTGTCTACTTGCGCTAATTACACGAGTTTCTCAATATCTGATCTCTAATTGTAGCTTGTGTATTATTCTTTCATCTGGGGTGTTACATAAGGATGACCATTGTACTGGTGTGCGGTCATGTATCGCCACCGTGTGATGCACGCTACAGATCCCAGCCTAGCAGTGACACTGCCCTGGCTGAAATTCCCATCTATAGCAGAGATAACAGACGCCCTCAGGGGGTGATTAACTTACCGCTGTCTAATGATACACTTAACACAATTTTAGATAGGAAAACCTACAGAGTTGAGAGAATGAAGTTACTATATACCCATTCCTTTGTGCGGAAAAAGGGATGACGTGATGAAATCGAAGCAGTTGAATTTTTCAGGCATGCGCGTGGCTTCCACTGCACCGTCAAGATAAGGCTGAACGAAGAAACCAGAGAAAAATAGCGATGCGAAGATAACGCGAGTGTATTGGCGGTTTATCTTGGGGAATTCCCGCGGTAAATTTTAAGCAGTTTGTTGGCTATCTTCTTGGGCGTGCATGTGCACGCTCGCATCTATTTCTTAAATGCTCGAACATGTAGTGCTTTCGGATCGCTCCAAATCCACCGAGAAAATTCTAGAGTAGTCCGACTGGGATTTCAAAATCCGCTGATGTTATCTATAGAATGCCCAAAGAATGGTGAGCTGTTTTTGAGCTGGAATCGGAAGCTTTTTAGAGATGCGAAGAGGGGTTAGGTTAATTATCCCGATCGGCGTGCAGAGCCGAAGGCAAGTTGCTATCGTCCTGCCTTTTTACGGCAAGAATTAGGTTACTAAGACGATTAATGCAGGATTTGCTGTAATCCAATTCGGACGTCACAAACTACGTATGCTTATGCGAAAGGTCCATGGACCATAGAAAACATAGTTGATGACATTTGACGTCTGAACTTGGAAATATACTTTCTCCCTTCGCCATGTCGGCAAAGTCATTTGATGCGTCTGCCTTATGGTAAAAAAATACACCCCTAAACAAAAATAAATTACAGTGTAAGTTGGCACATGGCCAAGAATCCGAGACATTCGGTTTAATTCCATTCCGCGACGACATGTGGCGCCTAAGCCCCGAGCGAAATCACTTTTCCAATTTCCAATGTGCCCTCTGTTTCCGCCCGCACCGCCAATCTTATCTTCGAATCCGGAGAGGAGACATCGTAATGCAGTAAGGGCATACCACCGATAACACGCTCAAGACAGCTCCGAACCTCGGAACTTCTCAAGGTCACAGCTGGGCGCGCCTAGCGCAGACGTGCAATGTGTAATTGCTTCTCCCGCGGCCAATGTGCATTTTAAAGTGATAAGCTAACGCTCAAGACTATTGCTCCATCGCTAAAAAGCCAAATTTAAACCGAGCAAAGTTAAAGCTACACTTCGTCTCACCTTAGCATGGACTGGCCCCGGAGGCTGCTTTAGCGCGAGACGGTAGCCTTCATTGCATGGCGTTCGCGCCACAGGAGCCCTCGTGCAGCCGCCGAGGTGTCTTCGAAAGCAAATAGCTCGCGCTTTTAGCACGCGACCAACAATAGCCCATGCTAAGGTTGAACGAAGTATTGAAGCGCGAGCCGAATCCGCTGCGTTTTCCTACCTCGGACCGTCGGTAGAGCATCGGACATAAGGCAAAACGATGCTAAAAGTGCTCTGTTTCAAGCTGGGCTTTCTCTTATCACTGGAGCCTGTTAGAGAGTGTCTTCTGGCTTAGGGCGCCTTGGCTCAGGCTAAACTTTGTCTCACCTCAGCATGGACTATTGTTAGCCATGCATGCTAAAGGCGCGAACCGTTTTCTTTGAACCACTCCTCGGTGGCTGCGCGAGCGCTCGGGCAGAGAGTACTCCAGTCGAGTTTGTCAAGGCTAGCCGCTCGCGCTTGCACAACCTTTTCAGTAGTACTTCGCAGTCTCACGCTAACATGGACTAACCACAAAGGCTGCGCTAGCGTGAGATGGCAGCCCTGACTGCGTAGATTTGCATCCTCGCAGCACGAGTGCTCGCGCAGCTGCCGAGGCGTCACCCAAAGCGATTACCCCGGGTAATCGCTTTGGGTGATTGCGCGTGGTTGCTAAAAAGATACAATTATAGCTTTGGCCGTGATACGGTGGAATATGCACGTCAGCTATTTATTTGTCTGTTTGTAAACAAGTTCACTATTGTGGGTGACAGCTCAAGAGTGCAGTGGAAGCTCCGCCTTCAGCGCGCGCTCCTTGCTTTCCGCCGCGCTTTGACTGCGCGTGCACACTTGTGCTATCAAGGCCACAAAGCTCGTGCTGGAAGCGGAGCTCCCACTGCACTCTTGAGCTGTCACAGACTATAGAGTGCACTATTGGCACACCCCTGCGCGATTCCGGATTCGAACTTCTTTCCGTTTTGGTCCACGTCATTTTGCTTCCCTTACAGCTCGCAAGTACAAGGGTCGTTTGATAAGTTTGGTAAATTTATACGATGAACAATTCAATGGATGACGCCATGGCTGGCAAGTGTCATTCTTCAAACTAACCCAGGCTAGCTTCCAGACGGGAGCGAAGCGCTGTTCATGTTTGACAGACGGCTGAAGCAAACACTGTAGCGCTTGCCACAACTCTCAAAAAAAAAAAAAAAAAACAGCCCTGTGCAATGATCAAGCACGTTTGTTTTAAAAATGTTAACGTCCACGCATCAAAACCGAGTTGCATTAAGTTCATGGGGACCCTTATTCAACATTGAAGGCTGTTTAGCTCTGGGTTCATTGGATTAAACGTGGCAGAACGTTCCCTGAAGATGAAGCGCGCTCCGGACGCCGAGTTGAGGCCACCACGACGGATATTGTTGAATAAATTTATAATATATTAATTGGAGGACAGTCGAGTGAATGTGCACAAGACTGCTGAGACCATAGGCATCTCAAAATAACGTGTGCACAAAACCCTATACAAAAAGCTATGTGCGCGATGGGTACCAGCACCACCTCCAAGATAACAAGGCCGTAATGCTGATAATTTTTCGCCACAGAAGAAGGCCGATCGGGGGCCGTGATTGGACGCGAGGGCTGCGTCAGCGTCTCGTTTCTAATCAGAGAGACGGACGCAGCGCTCGTATCCAATCACCGCCCGCGATCGGCCTTCTTCTGTGACGAAACATTAACACCACTACGGCCTTGTGATCTAGGAGGTGTTGGTACCAGACTGTTCATTCACCAAGACAACGCGCTCTCCCACGAAATGACCGTGACAATGACAAAATTGGAAGAATTGGGCTTCGAGTTGATTCTTCATCCACCCCATTCTTCTGATATGGCGTCGTGTGTTTTATCAGTGTTCTCGAACTTGAGAAATCTTACTCTGTCGGAAAAAGTTCTCATCAAATGAGAATGTCATTACTTCCGTCAGTTCATATTTTCTAGCCTTTAAGAAAACCTCTTTTTCTGAGAGAAATAAAATTTAGAAACTCGCTGGACCAAGTGGATAGTCCTCAATGGGGACTATGTTGAGAAACGACATCAATTTTTTCTTCTAACAAAGCGTTTAACCAGCTTTTTTTACCAAACTCATCAAACGACCCTTGTATGCACGTTAATATAAAGGTATAACTCGGAACAAGAAGCACGCTTTGCGTTAGAGATGGACAAATAAGCGCTTTACCAGAAGTCTACTTGGGCACGAACCACCCTGGCGCCCTTGTAATATCAACTCACGCCGAGCGCGATGTGGTACAGATAGAGACGGTACCTACGAATGGTTGGACCAGACCGAGAAGGTCAGCAGGAGAAGCTCCGTCTCCACCTCGCGCTTGTCATTCTTCGTAAGTTGAAGCGTTACCAAACTTGAGAGCTCGAGCCGGAGTAGGAGCTTCTCCTGCTGACCATATATTGTAACAAACTGTATAATATGCAAGTTTTTGCAAGTCGTGCTTCCAGGTTCAGCAAAAACTCTGCAAGCAGCCTTGAAATTGTGGTAACCCACATGATTTTAAGCCCGTGTCGAAATTTGACTAAGTTGTCTGATAGTCACAGAAACATCTGTAAGCTCTGCAGTTGGTAATATTGTGCAAGGGAGAGAAAGAGAGATACTATATGGTGCAAATAAATAAATAATTATATGCTAGTTCGCCCATATATTTTATACCTTCAGCGAAGGCGAGGGACCCGCAACATTTCCTGTTTGAGTCCTGGTTTTCTGAGAGCCCCTAACCGAGTGTGCTAGCGCCTGGTAGCTCGGGGCATGTGGGGAGCAGAAAGATCAGGCTACAAAAACCCGGAAATCCTGGGTTCGTCCCCACCAATCAGGATGAGCATCGTACCGGCACGTGTTTGAGTTGCACAGGCTGAATTTCTCAGGTACAGCGTGAGCCAGTATCACCACCTCTCAAACGGCACACACATAACATTTTTATACCCTTATTTGTGTAAATGGCCTGTCGTATAGGGAGCACCCTTATTTGTGTAAGAAAACACCCTAGAAAAAGGGTGTAATGTCTCACACCCTCGAATAAGGGTGTTTGGACAAGTACGCGAGTAGCGAAAGCGGCCGATTAAATGCGCGGTTGCGGGCGTCAGTGACAGCATACGACGCATTATCGTGTGGGCTTCATGTTCTTATCATACAAAAACGGACTAATGAAAAAAAAAAGCTTCCGTCAGGTGGAGTTCAACTGACAACCCCTCGATAACGGCTTAAGCGTTCAACCCACTACACCACCCTCAAGATGCAGATTTTGTGTTTTACTCCTGCTACTTAAGTCTTCCTAGCATATTTAGACTTCGAGTGTTTTTTTTTTTTTTATTTTCGTTAATTTCAAATTTTCACGAGCATCCCTAGGACTACTTATACGCCCCTTTTGAAGTATACGTGATCGCGGCTCGATCACGTGCACTTTCCAACCTCTACATCCGGCTTTCGCGCGTGGCGGTGCTTTTCTATTTGGCTGTATCGTCCTACACACGAATTGACATTTACACGTTTGGTCGCATCAACGTACCGAAATTGAATCGGTCGGACCACCCCGTGCAGTTCATTAGGACTTTCAAACTATACCTGATTGTGACGATCAGTCGAAATGCCTTTATCGCCATTGTTTGTCGTAACAAAGTTCGATTAACTGATGTCTTGGGTTAATCCGACATTTCACCGACACACCCCTCTCACACCCTGTAGATATGGGTGTAAAGAGAAAGACGAACACTCTTCTAACACAATTTACGAACGATATGTACCTGTAGGGTGTGTGAACGGTGTAGGATGGGTGTGAATCGTCCGTACACCCTTGTTACACCCATCAATAATTAAAAATCGTGTAAAAATCGTGTAAGATGGATGTGTTTTCAAACTCACACCATTCTTACACCCTGTTCACACAATTACGGGTGTTAAAACTTTTACTGTGCAGATCTAGCTCATGCGGAAACGCTCACGACGAATGTAGTTGCCTGGTTTAATCTTTTGGAAAGCTGCGAGGCCACATATTTGCTAAACAGGACTCTTTTGAAGTATGTAGTTAAAAGAAACGCAATTGGCGACAACAGCGGGCGATGTTCCATGATTAAACAATTCTACAAGGTCTCCTGTTTTCCATCCACCTTGATATGGTGGGCTGTCTTGTGCGCACTTCTAGACAGTATTTTGAAGTTTATATTTTACTTATTATTTTCCTTTTGGTTCAGCACTCTGCTTTCTCAAAGTTAAACAAGCTCGAACGGACTCTTGTGTCTATCAAACGCCATAAACAACGTGCTTCTCCGAGAGATTCTAAAAGCACCACGACTCTATGAGAGAGAAACAAACAAATGTTTATCGAGCGTTTAGCGAGCATGATTTCAGTTTGTTGTTGTGTGGCGATGTTGTGGACGCTGTAAATGAGAAATTTGCCAAGTGGAATATGACCGCTAGCCTGGGGTTTTTAACGTGCACCACGCAGTGGTAATAGACGGACGCGCCCCGGTACAATGTCCATCCACATCGAAACGGACAGGGGTGGGGATTGAACCCTTGAATCCATAGGCTCTGCGGTGCGACCATTCGATCCTTTATTTATGAAAACAAAACAGGCAAGATGTTGGGCCGACTTGGTAGAACCAGGAAGACCAGAAAAGGAGGACAACACGGTGACACGGCGGTCCCAGACAGGGTGGTTCCCGAGAACAGCGCCTGCGCGCCTTCAGATCATTTTATGCTTATGTCCACTTGAATCGGAAATACTTTAACATAAAATGTGCTGGACCCGAGCTTTTCTTGCAAACATTTGGTAAGGAAGGTATATACGTCATGCAGGAGTCCGAAAAAATAAAGAGTACTGGAGAAAGCGTAGACGCTCGGACACTCGGTTTGGATACTGCGTGCCTCCGATTGTGCTTCCGACATTAAAAATACTCAGCTATTTTTGCTTATTGCACTTAGCTAAAATTGCATGCGGGATTGCGAGCTTGAAATCTCGCCTTGTGGCAGCGGGCAGGGGGCAGGATCGCGCTCATATCATAAGTGAAAGTGTAGGAGGCCAGGACAAGGATTACGCTCACATGCTTCGGAGAAAACCAAGAGACGCAATATGCTGGTGTGAAACAATTGTGCTACCGCAAGAGACGCGACGTATGCCTTCCACTTGCGCTCACGCGTTACTTTCGGCTGGGTTTTGTTTCCTTTACGCGAAGGCGTTGTTTCCAACAAGCTAACGAAAGGTGCCCCAAATCATGCAGTCTGTCTCACCGCTATCTTTGCAATGGTAGTGCGTGAAACAGCATAATTATAAGAAGTGCGACTCCACCTTAAGGACTCACGAAAGTCACGTGTCTGGGAGAGTTGAAAGAATCATTTGCTTTATTCACCATACAGATGCAAGAAGGGGTTTAGAGGCTTCACAAATTCATCACGGAAACCGGCGCATGCTCTTCCTGCTCCCCCGCCGAGCCCTAGTAATTGTTGCATGCTGTCTCAGTCCTTAACCCAGTTTATTAACACAAAATATGTTTGTACGCCAGTTTCTATGAAAAACCGCCAGGTTAAGCCCTTATGTTTTACGGCTACATTTGTTACAATCTTATATAAAAAAAGAAAACAGCAGAAGCGATCGAGTGGGATAGAACTTGGGAACTAATGATCCGTAGCCCCATGCTATATACAGACCGAGCTATGGGGCGAACACGTTTCAAAGCATCAAAGTTCATTTTTGTGGGGCCCGATGCCTACAGCGCGCACTCACGGGGCAAATACGAAGAAGGAGCAAGGAACAAAATATAATACCCGAGACCGAAGGAGTTGTATTGTACACTAGCTGTCTCACCAAAAATCGTGAAGTTTAGCGGGAAGCGGCACTAAGCGCTTCCCGCTAAAAAGCCATCCGTTCAGTGGAAGCCTTGTGCCGATATTAGAGAGTTTTAGAAGATTGTTTTTATCCCCGATAACGATACCTCCTCTCCCCTCCGGCGGCCTTGGGCATGCATCGTATCGTTATCAGGGCGAAAAAGCGAACTGCTAAATCTCTCCATTAACTCTGTAGCACAACTGCCGCCCACCCCAGTTGCAAAATACTTATTATTCGCTCTAAGGTTGCTCCATATCTTACTAACTTCGAGGGGCCGTGCGTTCTGAACGTTGGATCGTACTATACTCCGTTCGCCCCTAAGCTGACAGTGCGGTGGAAGCTGCGTTTTGCCAGACCAATCAGTGGCCTGCCTCTTACCGCCTGAACTCGCTCTCAGCACGTGGTATATGGAGATCAGGGTGGTCACGTGGTGCAAGGCCGACAGTTGACTAGTCCAACAAGCACACAGCTTCCACCGCACTGCCAACTTAGGCGTGAACACGAATCGAACGCGACTCGACGGGCGGACGACGGCTGAGACATCCGTCCCAACCTAATCTATAAACCTCCCAACCTTTCTATATTTTCCATCGTTTTCTCCCGACCCCTTCCCTATCGACAGTGTGCGCACTGAGCGGGCAAGCAACTAAGTCAATTTTCAAAAAAAAAAAAAAGGGGAAATAAACATCTCTCTATCTTTCTTACTCAGCTAACAGTTGCTGCGCCGTCATACCTCGGCATATTAGATCTGCAACAACGAACAAGAGGTCCGTAGAAGGAAAGATCCTATCGTCTACATCTTCATTGTTCCTCGAACCTGCGACTTGTTTCGTGTTATACACCTTCCAAACGCTTATCTCTGGTGCGAAAAATTCCGAGCGAGTGGACTGTAAACGAAGGAGCGGAGTACGATATTTCGCGGAGAAGAGCTACTGCGCATGATCAAAATGCACTCCACAGCCAAATAAAGATGGCAACTAACAGAAGATCGAAGGTCTACACCATGCACATTGGCCCCAATGTATATAGGGCCATTCAAATTAGAGCCTTCTCCGAGATACCATCTTTGTTTGCTGGGCTGTGGAACTCTTTCGTATGAGAAATAACCCTCTGCGAAATATCGTACACCCGTCGTTAATGGGGAATTGTAGTAGACCGTTTCCGCAGCCCGCTAAGCACCCGGATAGCGGTCCGTAATCCGCCACAACACCTTGAACTATGCAGAGAAGGCTGTCGGCGCGCATGCGCACCTGCGGCGTTTTCTTCACGGATACCGTAGCGGATAAGGAAAACGGTCTACTACAATTCCCTAATATGAAGGTAGAGGCCGGTCCGTCGACCGCTCCGTACTATCCGCGTCATGACGCGGCGGGCGTGGCGGCTATCGAGCCTTATCGGCGCTTGGCGCCTCACCGAAATTAAGCGCTTGGATCGAACACTGTCTTCGCTTTTACTGCTCCGCTCTGCAGAGAACGTGAAAGTGGATTTCTATTTTGCGACTTTTTGTGGGCGCTGTGCACACGTCATTGACGGCAAATAGTTTGCATTTCGCCCTTGGAAAAGCGCCGACGTTGCTCGGTATAGTTCATCAAAACTCAGATTCTTTCTTTATTATTCAGTGAACGCTAATAGCGATAAATATTTTTACCAAAAAAAAATATTTCGAGCGTATCATGACAGAAGCTACTTCGACTTTTCAAAAATGAGCGTGGCCGAATGCGCCGAAAGAAATGCGACCGCATTCAAGAAAAAAACAAATAGTTACTTTATCAAGTCACCACAGTGCCTCCTGATAACGTCCGAAAGGCTCCTACCCAATTCTCGCGCTTTCTTCAGGAAGCAGCAGCAGAGCTGAGCTGATTTACACGCTGAATCTCGGCGTAGCGCGCGATACGGTGCGCAAGCCGCCACGGGCCGCAGCATCATGACGCTGATAGTACGGAGCAGTCGGCGGTCCGGTGTTCACATTTATATCGACGACGGGTGTACGTCGCATTCGCGTCCACAGCCCAGTGACTCGGCAGTTTTTGTCTTTGTCAGAACAGTCGGAAAAGTGTACACCCTTCATTATGGATTATCACAGATCGATGGAAACTTGTTTTGTTCCGTACGTTACCAGCAAAAAAGAAAAGGCATACACGAGAAGCGCATAAGCCCGGAGAAAAGCCCACGCGAGTGCACTTCGAAAAAAAAACAACACAGCACACTAATGCTTGGGCGGTAAAATGACTGAAGTATCATCGGTCTAGGCAAGTTCTTGTAAGAAAACCTGAGACTGGGAGTTATTTCACGCGGTAGCGTAAGGCTCCCGTTCAGCGGAAAAGCCGGCGTAGTAGTAGTCGGCGTCCGGCGTGACTTCGTAGGCCCCATGACCGTGTCGAGTGACCTCGTGGGCGGGCCACCTCCCCTTCCCTAAACACTCGGGTCACGTGACCCGGGTGTTGAATGGGATCCCCTCCCCTTACCCCCCACACCTCCCATCCCCTCCTCCACTACTCCTATATGACCCCCACTCCTTTCCCGTGCCTTCCACCCCTTGCCTTCCCTTAGTAGCAGTCGGCGGCGGCGTGACCCCGTGGGAGGGCCCCCTCACCAGCTCCTCTCCCCTCATCCACCACCTCCAAGCCCTCCATTCCCCCAACCCCCACCCCCTTCCCTTCATTCCTCCGCCTCCCCTGCCCTTCCGCCCTCCTCCACCCCTGCGCTGACGACCCGGACTTGCGCTATCGCGTCAATCACTTAAAGCGGAGCCTAAATGTCCCCCCAATTTTTATTTGTCCTAGTCTCAGGTTTTCTTTCAATGATGTTTCCTCGCCAGCTCGCTCGCGTACTTTCCCTCCTTACAGTTCTTGTAGCTGGATATACAGTCTCCCGCAATATGAAGGACCCATTCGACCAGGCAGTTTGAGGCTGTTTTGGATTTGCCTATGCCTGGACCATATTTCTTGACGTGAAAAAATAAAATAAACTTTTATCTTTCTTGTCGCTCAAAATAAAGTGCGCCTGGCCAAAGTGGAATAAGCGCCACCCCATAAATTGCATCGGCGAATGGGTCCTTCATATTGCGAGTTACTGTACACGCACTTAGCGCGGGTGTACGGCCTAGGGCGCAGCGCGACATGAGAAATGTCGCGCTCCGTCGGTTCTTCGATGGAGTCTGGACTAGCTCATTTGGCGGCATATGTATAGTCGTCTGGTGGAGATATCAGTCAATCCTGTGACACAGACTTTACTTTGTAAAACATGAAACATCATCTCCCCACCAGGGTTCTTCCTCACCTTCTACAGATAATTATTTCGGCATTGTGGTACACAACCGCCACCGAATGCAAAAAAACTCAGGTAGATAAAATAAGATGTCCATAGTAATGTTTGAGTCTTTGTGGAACTTTAGAAAAAAAAACTGGTTGCGAACTCCCGAGAGTCCTGAAGTATATCATTGCCTGAGGTCCCGGGATTTTTGATGGTAGTCGAATTTCCCGGGCCTTGTGTAATAAGAGATACTGAAAATTGCATAATTTGGCATTGAACTACTTCAGGTCATGTGGTTAGTTCACGCCAGATTGTCAGATTTATATTGAGCGAAATAATTAAAAGCTCACTAAAACAGCATTAGATGACATATAAAAATACTCTCCCAGACTAGCGTCATGTATCCATAGTGGAGACTGGACCTCCTCAAGCAATTTTGTGCTTTCCTGAACCAGGCGCAGCTGCCCCAGGGACATTCGGGCTTAAATCTCCAGAGCGAAAAGACGCGGTTTTCGGTGCCAGGGACGGGAATTTAGAAAAATACAGAAAAATAATTAGTATAAATAACAAAATGCTCTCCTCGAATATGATACTAGACATACCCAGCTACATTCTAAACGAAAATTCGATATTCTCAGGTGATGTTTGTGGCTTCCCGAGCCGGGCGGAACTGCCAAGAAAAACGTTGGGACTTAGTCTCCAGAGCGAAAAAGACGCGGTTTTCGGTGCCAGGGACGGGAATTTAAAAATATACAGAAACATAATTAGTATAAATATCAAAATGCTCTCCTCGAATATGATACTAGACATACCCAGCTACATTTTTAACGAAAACTTGATATTCTCAGGTGATGTTTGTGGCTTCCCGAGCTGGGCGGAACTGCCAAGAAAAACGTTGGGACTTGGTCTCCAGAGCGAAAAGACGCGGTTTTCGGTGCCAGGGACGGGAATTTAGAAAAATACAGAAAAATAATCAGTATAAATATCAAAATGCTGTCCTCGAATATGATACTAGACATACCCAGCTACATTCTAAACGAAAATTTGATATTCTCAGGTGATGTTTGTGGCTTCCCGAGCCGGGCGGAACTGCCAAGAAAAACGTTGGGACTTGGTCTCCAGAGCGAAAAGACGCGGTTTTCGGTGCCAGGGACGGGAATTTAAAAATATACAGAAACATAATTAGTATAAATATCAAAATGCTCTCCTCGAATATGATACTAGACATACCCAGCTACATTTTTAACGAAAACTTGATATTCTCAGGTGATGTTTGTGGCTTCCCGAGCCGGGCGGAACTGCCAAGAAAAACGTTGGGACTTAGTCTCCAGAGCGAAAAGACGCGGTTTTCGGTGCCAGGGACGGGAATTTAAAAATATACAGAAACATAATTAGTATAAATATCAAAATGCTCTCCTCGAATATGATACTAGACATACCCAGCTACATTTTTAACGAAAATTTGATATTCTCAGGTGATGTTTGTGGCTTCCCGAGCCGGGCGGAACTGCCAAGAAAAACGTTGGGACTTGGTCTCCAGAGCGAAAAGACGCGGTTTTCGGTGCCAGGGACGGGAATTTAGAAAAATACAGAAAAATAATTAGTATAAATATCAAAATGCTCTCCTCGAATATGATACTAGACATACCCAGCTACATTCTAAACGAAAATTCGATATTCTCAGGTGATGTTTGTGGCTTCCCGAGCCGGGCGGAACTGCCAAGAAGAACGTTGGGACTTGGTCTCCAGAGCGAAAAGACGCGGTTTTCGGTGCCAGGGACGGGAATTTAGAAAAATACAGAAAAATAATTAGTATAAATATCAAAATGCTCTCCTCGAATATGATACTAGACATACCCAGCTACATTCTAAACGAAAATTTGATATTCTCAGGTGATGTTTGTGGCTTCCCGAGCCGGGCGGAACTGCCAAGAAAAACGTTGGGACTTAGTCTCCAGAGCGAAAAGACGCGGTTTTCGGTGCCAGGGACGGGAATTTAGAAAAATACAGAAAAATAATTAGTATAAATATCAAAATGCTCTCCTCGAATATGATACTAGACATACCCAGCTACATTCTAAACGAAAATTCGATATTCTCAGGTGATGTTTGTGGCTTCCCGAGCCGGGCGGAACTGCCAAGAAAAACGTTGGGACTTAGTCTCCAGAGCGAAAAGACGCGGTTTTCGGTGCCAGGGACGGGAATTTAGAAAAATACAGAAAAATAATTAGTATAAATATCAAAATGCTCTCCTCGAATATGATACTAGACATACCCAGCTACATTCTAAACGAAAATTCGATATTCTCAGGTGATGTTTGTGGCTTCCCGAGCCGGGCGGAACTGCCAAGAAAAACGTTGGGACTTGGTCTCCAGAGCGAAAAGACGCGGTTTTCGGTGCCAGGGACGGGAATTTAGAAAAATACAAAAAAATAATTAGTATAAATATCAAAATGCTCTCCTCGAATATGATACTAGACATACCCAGCTACATTTTAAACGAAAATTTCATATTCTCAGGTGATGTTTGTGGCTTCCCGAGCCGGGCGGAACTGCCAAGAAAAACGTTGGGACTTAGTCTCCAGAGCGAAAAGACGCGGTTTTCGGTGCCAGGGACGGGAATTTAGAAAAATACAAAAAAATAATTAGTATAAATATCAAAATGCTCTCCTCGAATATGATACTAGACATACCCAGCTACATTCTAAACGAAAATTTGATATTCTCAGGTGATGTTTGTGGCTTCCCGAGCCGGGCGGAACTGCCAAGAAAAACGTTGGGACTTAGTCTCCAGAGCGAAAAGACGCGGTTTTCGGTGCCAGGGACGGGAATTTAGAAAAATACAAAAAAATAATTAGTATAAATATCAAAATGCTCTCCTCGAATATGATACTAGACATACCCAGCTACATTCTAAACGAAAATTTGATATTCTCAGGTGATGTTTGTGGCTTCCCGAGCCGGGCGGAACTGCCAAGAAAAACGTTGGGACTTGGTCTCCAGAGCGAAAAGACGCGGTTTTCGGTGCCAGGGACGGGAATTTAGAAAAATACAAAAAAATAATTAGTATAAATATCAAAATGCTCTCCTCGAATATGATACTAGACATACCCAGCTACATTCTAAACGAAAATTCGATATTCTCAGGTGATGTTTGTGGCTTCCCGAGCCGGGCGGAACTGCCAAGAAAAACGTTGGGACTTAGTCTCCAGAGCGAAAAGACGCGGTTTTCGGTGCCAGGGACGGGAATTTAGAAAAATACAGAAAAATAATTAGTATAAATATCAAAATGCTCTCCTCGAATATGATACTAGACATACCCAGCTACATTCTAAACGAAAATTCGATATTCTCAGGTGATGTTTGTGGCTTCCCGAGCCGGGCGGAACTGCCAAGAAAAACGTTGGGACTTGGTCTCCAGAGCGAAAAGACGCGGTTTTCGGTGCCAGGGACGGGAATTTAGAAAAATACAAAAAAATAATTAGTATAAATATCAAAATGCTCTCCTCGAATATGATACTAGACATACCCAGCTACATTTTAAACGAAAATTTCATATTCTCAGGTGATGTTTGTGGCTTCCCGAGCCGGGCGGAACTGCCAAGAAAAACGTTGGGACTTAGTCTCCAGAGCGAAAAGACGCGGTTTTCGGTGCCAGGGACGGGAATTTAGAAAAATACAAAAAAATAATTAGTATAAATATCAAAATGCTCTCCTCGAATATGATACTAGACATACCCAGCTACATTCTAAACGAAAATTTGATATTCTCAGGTGATGTTTGTGGCTTCCCGAGCCGGGCGGAACTGCCAAGAAAAACGTTGGGACTTAGTCTCCAGAGCGAAAAGACGCGGTTTTCGGTGCCAGGGACGGGAATTTAGAAAAATACAAAAAAATAATTAGTATAAATATCAAAATGCTCTCCTCGAATATGATACTAGACATACCCAGCTACATTCTAAACGAAAATTTGATATTCTCAGGTGATGTTTGTGGCTTCCCGAGCCGGGCGGAACTGCCAAGAAAAACGTTGGGACTTGGTCTCCAGAGCGAAAAGACGCGGTTTTCGGTGCCAGGGACGGGAATTTAGAAAAATACAAAAAAATAATTAGTATAAATATCAAAATGCTCTCCTCGAATATGATACTAGACATACCCAGCTACATTCTAAACGAAAATTTGATATTCTCAGGTGATGTTTGTGGCTTCCCGAGCCGGGCGGAACTGCCAAGAAAAACGTTGGGACTTAGTCTCCAGAGCGAAAAGACGCGGTTTTCGGTGCCAGGGACGGGAATTTAGAAAAATACAAAAAAATAATTAGTATAAATATCAAAATGCTCTCCTCGAATATGATACTAGACATACCCAGCTACATTCTAAACGAAAATTTGATATTCTCAGGTGATGTTTGTGGCTTCCCGAGCCGGGCGGAACTGCCAAGAAAAACGTTGGGACTTGGTCTCCAGAGCGAAAAGACGCGGTTTTCGGTGCCAGGGACGGGAATTTAGAAAAATACAGAAAAATAATTAGTATAAATATCAAAATGCTCTCCTCGAATATGATACTAGACATACCCAGCTACATTCTAAACGAAAATTTGATATTCTCAGGTGATGTTTGTGGCTTCCCGAGCCGGGCGGAACTGCCAAGGAAAACGTTGGGACTTGGTCTCCAGAGCGAAAAGACGCGGTTTTCGGTGCCAGGGACGGGAATTTAGAAAAATACAAAAAAATAATTAGTATAAATATCAAAATGCTCTCCTCGAATATGATACTAGACATACCCAGCAACATTCTAAACGAAAATTTGATATTCTCAGGTGATGTTTGTGGCTTCCCGAGCCGGGCGGAACTGCCAAGAAAAACGTTGGGACTTGGTCTCCAGAGCGAAAAGACGCGGTTTTCGGTGCCAGGGACGGGAATTTAGAAAAATACAGAAAAATAATTAGTATAAATATCAAAATGCTCTCCTCGAATATGATACTAGACATACCCAGCTACATTCTAAACGAAAATTCGATATTCTCAGGTGATGTTTGTGGCTTCCCGAGCCGGGCGGAACTGCCAAGAAAAACGTTGGGACTTGGTCTCCAGAGCGAAAAGACGCGGTTTTCGGTGCCAGGGACGGGAATTTAGAAAAATACAGAAAAATAATTAGTATAAATATCAAAATGCTCTCCTCGAATATGATACTAGACATACCCAGCTACATTCTAAACGAAAATTCGATATTCTCAGGTGATGTTTGTGGCTTCCCGAGCCGGGCGGAACTGCCAAGAAAAACGTTGGGACTTGGTCTCCAGAGCGAAAAGACGCGGTTTTCGGTGCCAGGGACGGGAATTTAGAAAAATACAAAAAATAATTAGTATAAATATCAAAATGCTCTCCTCGAATATGATACTAGACATACCCAGCAACATTCTAAACGAAAATTTGATATTCTCAGGTGATGTTTGTGGCTTCCCGAGCCGGGCGGAACTGCCAAGAAAAACGTTGGGACTTAGTCTCCAGAGCGAAAAGACGCGGTTTTCGGTGCCAGGGACGGGAATTTAGAAAAATACAGAAAAATAATTATAAATATCAAAGTGCTCTCCTCGAATATGATAGTAGGCGTAACCAGCTACATTCTAAACGAAAATTCAATATTCTCAGGCGTTTTCTATGGCTTTCTGAGCCAGGCGGAATAGCCAAAAAACGTTCAGACATACTCTCCACAGCGATGAGACGCGCTTTTTTTTTGCATGTGATGAGATAAAAAAAACTAAAAAATAATATTACTATTATCAAAATACCCTCCTGGAATATGATACTAGACATACCGAGATACGTGAAAGATGTAAATTAAATCTCCTTATCAATGTTTGTGGCTTCCTCAGGCAGGGGCAACTGGGCGGAAAAATGATCTGGCATAGTTCCCAGAGCGACAGATGCGATTTTTTGTGGGAGGGACGAGATATAAAAAAATTGCAGGAAAATAATATTTATGAATATTAAAATTTTTTTGCCGGAGAGTGATAGTAGACATGCCCAGCTACATGCCACGTGGAAATTTTACCTCCTCATGCAATTTCTTCTAGTTTCTTGACCTTATGAAAAAAGGAACTGTATAATTTAGTCGGCAAAAAGGCGACAAGTAGCCTAACTCGCACTTTTTGCCTACTGCTTTTCCTTTTAACACTCCAGAAGCTTCCTTGAGATTATAAATGCGAACTAGGGTGCCTTCATCTCCGCTTTAATTGGGGTGATGACATCTCTTGTAGTACCCGATGCCGACAGCACGTGCTCACAACGAGAATACAAAGAAATACCTTGAAAAAAAATGGTGCCATAGCACAAGTAAAGCGCGCTCCTACCAAAGAATAAAAAGCACAGCGCCCGTATGAGAAATATTGCACCATTGTTGGTGACATGATCACGTGACGATAATTTACGGGGGTCACGTGACCATCGTCCGTTGCGCCACATTAACCACGTAACCACAGTGAAAGAGTGGGCCAACGGAAGCCATAAGGTCGTGTGACCATGATCTGTGGGGTCATAAGAACACGGTCCGTGGAGTAACGGGAACATACCGCGCGGAGCGGGGGGGGGGGGGGGGGGGGTGTTTCTCCGCCAGGTCTCCACGCGGGAAATGATATCGCATTTAAGCCTCACAGGTTGTCCAATTGTCCAAGTTGACAGCCAACTTTTTGCCGATCACGGGCGAGCGCGGTTCTTGTTGGTGGGCGGCCAACGGACCCCCCCCCCCCCAACCACCCGAAAAGTACAGAGGAAGCACCTAGAGCTCCCAGAAGTGTGTGAGTCAGAAATTGTGTAAAGTCGTCGATTTCTTTACTAGGATTTGGGCATGGTCCAGGAACCGCAAAATCTTTTATTGGTCCATAATTGCTATTGACATGTATGGCGCTAAAATAAATTCATTTGTCCTTCGAAAAGAAGGATCTTGCTACCATGGTGCAATCATCAGAAATATATATTTCATTCTTTAAAATAGTAAAGATTTGCGAAATATTTTGGGCGTGAGATCTCTGCTGACCCAACCATCTTTTAACGCTATTGCCAGCCCTCGGTTATTAGAGAGCTTTAGACCTAGATAACTCAAAATTGAGCGTGAATTTCAAAATGCTCTCCTGGAATCAATTAAAGCTAAGATTAATAAAGCGATCGCATTTGACCTCAAGCTCCTGTGGCGACAAGCTTTTCTTCCTGGGAGCTGAATGTCATGGCCTCGTTTTCAATGGGAGTCTATGGGATTCGGTTTGTTGATTCGGGAAGGAAATGTAATGGTCGTGAGGCACTGAAATTCTTCAAATAAGCGGGCTATTAGATCAATATTTTGGCCCCCCGAGTGCAATTAAATTTGTGGAATTTTAACTGAATTACAAAAATAAAACTTTTTGCCCATTGAGTTACGCTGGGGCGCTGACGTGACTGCCGAGAGATGGCGTAAGTTGCGAGCGGCGGCATGTCCCGGATTCTTGGGGTTGAGATGATGTAAATTTGAAATTTCTCCGTTGGTGAAATCACTTATATTTAATAAAATGCGAAGCTTCCGTGGTGATGCCGATCAGACAACACCACCAGGATAGCACCGATAACAATAATTCAAATACTCAGCATTCCAAGTAGAAAAAAAATTCTTAATTTCAGGTGTGCATCTTTTGAAATCCTTTTTAATGTTAACGTTTAGGAGTTTGACAAGCGTGTTGGGTTAATAATAAATAGGAGAAAATGAAACGCAAGCAGAAGAAAGAGACAGACATGTAAAAGATTCCATGTCTGTCTCTGTCCACAGTTTGCGTTTTGCTTTTTTCGTATTGATTATTTACGTTTATTATCTGAAAGATTGGTTAAATGTTTGGTGGTTTTCATTTCTACAAATATCTGGTATATAGTTTTACCATCACCCTCCAAAGATTAATCACAAATGGGTTTTAAAACGCCCGTGAAAATAAGGTAAGTCAGCGGTCACACAATTTATTGATGTAATTGCGCTTATATTTAGTATACAAAACAATAGTATAATTTGCCGGAATTTTTTTTATCCATCAACTAAGGGAGTTTCAGAGAAGGGATTACAAAACAACCTAGAAATGATCACTCAATTTGTGCATTGTTAAATATAGAAAGAGTATTGAAGCCGATACTTTTTCTAGGAATCGATTTTAGAGTTACTTTGTGAGCCTTTGCTTGTTTGCTTTTCTGTGAAATACAAAACCTTTTGCGGCATAAATGTGCAAAGCGCTATATTATGAACAACTACACAACTTTCCTGATCTCTCAAATGGTTGCTAGTCGTCACCTGGTCAAAACGTCACACAAAAATGCAAATTGGGAGGAGCATTCTCATCCCGCATGATTATGTGTGGCGGCTGCAATGTCACGCCCTGTGTTCCACTTAACACAGGGCTTTTGGTCTTTTTCTTCGTGTGTACAAGCGACCTCTAGCAGAACTAAATCAACCAGGGGTGTTCGTATGCATGAAATGTGGTATGTGGGCGAGACTTTTAATCCGCTTACTTATATTTTTTTTTATTACAGTACTCTCAGGACCCAGAGGAAGTAAAAGAGGCGAGTAGGCGAGGAGGCGAGTACACAACAAATTGGAAAAAAAAAAATATTGGTAAAACAAAGTCACGCAAAATATTAATGGTGAACACACTTTTGAACAGCCTAATGAGGGTACTGATACTAATAGTGCGAGCAAGGGGTTTCACTCTGACGATGTTTTAGATAAGAAGAGATCATTATAGGCCGAAATTGACAGTGATGAATGCCAACTTTGAACTGATCATCGATGCGTGAAGTAAGAGGGGTCGATGAGGAGTTTTTCTTTTAGAATAGAATTACTATGATGTATTTTGTAGAAAAGACGCAGACCAGTCAATTTTCGGCGCAATAAAAAATGAGGTTAAAAGTGGTTAGCTTTTATGTATGATACGCTGGCTGTATATGTTAGCTGCTGAGTATACAACGAGCGTTAAGATTTTTTAAGACTCCAGGTTAAGGTTGAGGGTGGTTTGACCAGGATCCTAGACTGCAGGAGCATAGTTTAATTAAGAACGAACTTGATATTTCAATATTAGGATCTTAAAAAGATCGGTTTTTAAGGAAGGTCCCCCGAATGTAACCCAACATAAAATTAACTATAGCAAGGATGCGATCAGTGTGTGTTCACCAGGATAGGCTAGAAGTAAGAAATGTACACACCAACATAATTATTGGACGTCGCACAAGGCAAAGAAATGTTACTGAGGTAGTAAGCTTGGAAGGGGCTGTCTTTTGACGTAAAACGCTTATTTTTCTGCCTTTGTTAGTGATAAGGATCATGCGCCATAGTATGCATGAATCAGATACAGCATTTCAAACATAATTAGAGGATAACATCAAAATCATTAGTAATTTACAAATAAATTACACAATCATCCGCAAATTGACTAAGGCTTGACAAAACACATAAGGGTCTTTTGCGGGGTTTGAGCAGCACAATATGGTTTGGATGTTCATTTCTTGAAATTACCTTTAGAGGCGACAAATCTTTGACGCATCCATAACACAATGACAATGTTTGACTTGCCATTCGGTCATTTATTTCGCCGGACTCCCCATTTAGTGTTGCCAGGTCTATTGGCATCTTCATAAGGGAAACCGAACTCCCCAAGCGTAATTGGCTAAGAAGAAGACTGTAAAAGGCTGTCATCTTGAATATTATTTAGGAGATAATATTGGAGGGTCCTGTGTTTTCCGCGTTTACCGATATTCCCCGAAAATTAACCATTCAGGAGGTTTTATCAAATACAAGGAAAGCCAAAAACCTCCCAATTAAAACTGCCTTAAAATAAAATTTTAAGAAGACGAAAGCTTTACGGAAATTAATTTTTATGTACAGCTTTGTTTTGTGTCGACCTGGAACGCAGTGTGCACTGAACTTTCAGGGGAACTGCTTCTTTTTTCGAAAACCACATTTCTTAACTTGTTCGTTTATTTTATCGGCAGCGGAACGTTTTACAAGTATTCTGGTGACGTGCATGTTCCCTACATGCTGGTGTTTTCCATGAATTTGTGTTGCTTTCTTCAACGTAATCCCTGATAAAGGCAGACTTTTTATTGTCGGACACCAGAACTAAACATCGAGAAACACCGACTCTGCAGAAATAAAATAAACCCTGAAAAACCACACCCCCAAAGAAAAATTTATATATAAACCCAAAAAGCACATAAGCTTCTTAAAAGGAGCCCCCCCCCCCCCCCCCCCCCCCCCCCCCAAACACGAAACTTTTTTTTCGTTTGCCAGGCGAATTAATTTAGTGTTAGAAGACTACCGAATCCACATTTTGCTACAGAGTAACGTATATTTTTAATAAAGCTAGAAAATTACTTTCGCAACCGAAACCGAAACATGAGAAGGGAGGCTTATGGCCGCGACATGTGGACAATGTGGGCCAAGGAGGACGAAGAAATATAGAGAAGGAGAGAGTTGCCGGAAGTCACGTGGCTTCACCTGACGGCGTTTTCTTTCTCTTTTTTTTTCGCCCGCTTTTCTGGTCGTGCCAGTCAGACGACGCCGTTGCGTGCACCATTTGTCGCGCGAGCGTTTCACGCTTATATCCCTTCCGCTAGTTGCTACGCGCTTGAAGGTCGATTGGCCGGTACCACGAACGACAGTCCCGAAGTAGCGTCTGTCGCAATGCTGTGCTGGCGTGCGCCGCAATCCCGTCGTCCAGCCCGTGGTCCGTCGCATTATTGACAATTACGTAGTAAGGCACGTTTTGTGATCTGTACAAAATTATTTTCGAACAACGTATTTGCAGCTCTTTAGAGCCCACAAAATGCGGCTAATCGTTTTTATTTTTATGTTGAATGTGTTTGTTAGATAACACATGACCTTGAATGTACTTGGTACGCCTTAGTTTGAACACCACGCGGCTATGGAAAAGAGAGTGAGCGCGACTGGAAACTCGTCAATTCTCGACCGGCGGAATTTTGAGGCGCAAATTGTGTTCTGGGTAGTTGGGCTCTTATAGGTCATGTTTAAATGAATACCCCGGCGAGTGTAGATACCTTGACAGTATCTTTTTTTTAATAATTAGGAGCAAACACGGCGCAGACAGTCTGCTGCGCTCCTAGCTAAATATACAAAGGGTGTTAAAAATAGAAACGTCGTCACTTGAAACAGCGCTTCAGTTGGCCATATTGTCCCCGAGTTTAAGCGTCTGTGAACCGCGGTGTCTAGCCGCATCTTCGCCGCGGATGGGAGTCCAGGTCGGCCGGCTTATTATGGCCTCCACGAAAACAAACGGTGATTCTGTTATATTGCAAACGCAAACTGGAGGCAACGACGAACGGTAGAGCTCATTTCCGCTTCCGGCAGGCTGATAGAAAAGCGGAACCCCCGTAAATTTAAGTGAAGGGAAGAGGGAGGGGGGTGGATCTCAGAAAAAATATGGCGGCAACCGGAAGTCCCGCTGTTCCTTCCGGCGTGGAAGTTTACGAAAAGTATATACGCTCCATTACGCGGGGTTGTGTTCTGTCGCTATCAATTAGATTAGAAGCCCCACGATGGATTCTAATCCGCCCGTGGTACTAACAAGAGCCGACAAACTAACGAAACGAGGGCTGAGATGTATGGTGGGATAAGCGCGCCGGAGAACATTGGTTTTCTGATGGCAGTGGTCGGCGGTCCGGAAGAAAATTTCCCTTTGTCTTGTAGGCTACTACGTTAAACCATTGGCTGTGGCGAAGCAGGAAAATCCCATGTTGTTCGGACGCCGAAAAAAAGCTTAAGGCTTGCGTAAGTTTTTTTTTTTTTTCTGTGACGTCACGAACAATTTACGACTGTGTGCTATTGGACTGTTCTTCGTGTCTTAATGAACACTGACCAGCAGTGATGTCAGAGTCAATGCGTCTACCTGCGACGTAAGAAACAGTGGGAGAAATGTAAAACAAAAATGCGTTGTCTCTAGGGATGGCAGAAGTAGTTAATCAAGCAGGGGTTAAGTCTTACTGGCCTTTAAAAGGGACACCTATATTGGGCATCTTGAGGTGTGTCTGTGTCGTAAAAACAACAAAGATTTCTTTTTTTTTCTGCTGGGGTGAGAAAAAGAGAGTGATACTCACCAAAGAATTTTTGTGTTTTTTTATTTTTTGTAACAAAGTGAGGGTGACTTTTAGTGGAATGCGAATTATACTTAGAGTGCAAATTAAGGGAATGCTCTCTACATGTAGGTTTGCGTTCAATAAGGTCGACAGGGGGCTAACCTTCTATACTCAATTTGAAGAACTTAGGACAGCAAGTGAACTTGCACATGCTATACGGCCCCTCTACGTTTTAAGTAAAATTTTTTGAAGTAAATTACTGTTTTACCGTTTAGTCATTCATGATGCCAGTTAGTTTACACACTTTAGTCGTATTCACATTTAACTGGGCGAATTACAAAAGCAACGGGAGAGACGAATTTTTGTCCTCGAATGCTGACCATAAAAAAAAAAAGAATGAGGACATATATGAATCAAAGGAAGGACGAAGCACTAAGCCTCAGTCGCACGTCTAAAGCCTGATTCACTTGCGACGCCAAACACCACAGCTTCCAGCACGCTATTTTTGCCGCACGAGCGATGTCGCAGCTGAGAAATCACACGTAAAATCGCACTGTGTGAATCACGTTGAATACATCATACAAGAGACCGTTCGCAGACACTGTACGAGGCATATTTATTGCTTGTGTGACAGCCCTGCTACGTTGGTTCAAACATTTGCCCATCCCCAATACTCTACTCGAGATACTGCATTTCAAATACTTCTGGTAGTAATTTAGTACCTCGCTAATATATTTGATCGGAATACTTGCTACTCTAATATAATTACAATTCTCGGTACCTTACCGTTATTATCTCAAATACATTGTTTTTTTCATATTTTGCGGTAACATTTGACTAGAATAGGAGTCGGCACAGCCAGTGCAAAGCAGCAGAGATTGCTATTTTGAAGTGGAAACGACGGAACACACAAGAGGAAACAAGCCAGGATAAAAACGCAAGGTCAAAATGCAACCGAAAAAAAAAGCGCCAATATTTTTTAAATGTTTGATTTTGTTACGGATACAATTTTTTTTCCAGTCTGAACTTTTAGAAGCCTTGTTTCTGTAGAAGCGGTGCAAGCCCGACCCTTTTAACAAGCTCAGAGATGATAACAACAAGGCAAAAACAGGCTACGAACAGGTTGAGCTCTCAAAACGCAAGGAGTTCTCCCAAAGTTGTCTGCCTTTCTGAATACGTTCCTAAAGCTTAGTGTAGACGAAAACAAAAACAAAAATTGACAACCGCGATACAGTGTTCTACCCGCATCCTGATGTCTCTCTCCCTATATATATATATATTTTTTTTTTTAAAGTTTGGTCATCTTTGATTAATCTTCTTGAAGACGCGGCAAGTGTCATACGTGAGCTCTCCGTCATATTCACTCATAATCTTGAGTAGTATTTTACATTTTTTTCTTAGGTGAACTCCGGACACATCGACTGCGGCGCTTAGTAAAACGATGTAATTTCCAGGAACTCTATTTGCTCATTTGTCCTAAACATACATCATCTTGTAACGTGCACCGGTTATGCTCCTCGTTCTACTTTGACTCTATAGAATAGTACTGGGATTTTAGATTTGTTTGGTTGTGTTGTTCGCAAATAGAGCATTCTCGTGCCAGTGAAGTTGATCCAAAGTATACGCAATGAGGGAGTGTCTTCGAAAGTAATTGAATTACATATCAAAGCGCTTGTAATCCAGTCAAGATATTTAACCGAGAAAGTAACTTGAGTAGTAATCTGGATACTTTATGAAGCAAGCATTTAGTAACTCATCTTAAGTACCTTTGTCGAGCTTCTTGTCCAGCACTTCATCTGTCATACAAAAACTCCCTTGGCCATGTTAGAAGAAAATGCATATGAACGAAGCAAACACGGGCTTGAGTTGAGCTTGTTCGTGAATTACTAGGATACGGCCAGCTTGTTTTGTTTTTCACGCTTTTTTTCTTTGTTGTTCAGGTTCTTGTTTTCTCCCAAGTTCAAGCTGGCCCTATCTTAAAAGCTAACACACTTGAAACAGGTGTTAAACGTGCCCTCAGGTAATTTTCTCCTCGTGTCTTTCTGTGAACTCAGTGTCTTTTATATAATGCACGAGAAGCACGAATGCTACTTGACCTTCTGTACCGATATTGAATTTGGCATCATAGTAGGTTTATCATTTACAGCCGCTATAGTTCCATAAGCATGCATTTCGTGAGCTACTTTTCTCTGAATCGGGGAAAACATATAAAACCCGAATTGCAGAGCGGACCTTGGATAGGAAAGACAAAGCAAAGCTTCACGTAAAGAAAACTTCACCTACAGCCCGATTATGCAGTTCACCCGAAACACAATCCCCCCCCCCCCCCCCCCCCCCCCCCCCCCGCCCCCAATTATTTGTCCACGAGGCTGCTGCTTTCTTCCGGCACCACAACCTTCATGTTGTTTCTGCATCTCATCGGTGCCGGGAAGTCCTTCAAGTATTCAAGTGACGCCCATCCTCCCCGGAGGTTTGGGCTTGAGTATCCCACGGTCAAGTTCTGTATGTTTCTCTTTTTTTTTTTTTAATATACACCCCGATAAACGCGAAGTTTTTTTATTAGACACCGAAAAATGCCGAATTCAAGAGCAAGACGAAACCCGCCAACAAACGTCTTCTAGTTCGAAACCCCCCCCGTCCCCACCCCCCGACACAAACACAAAACATGGGACCCTAGACATGACCAAAGACATCTCCCTTCCGTGACCTGGTTACTCAAGCGCTTGCCGAGTCGTTGACGTCTGGGCACGCCCGATTTATTATCGACGTCTGGTTGGACATAAAACGGAAGGCGATGCCGCCGGAGGTGTCAGGTAGGGTAGCATTAATCGTCCCTATATTGCCGCCTCAGACGTCATCTGGAGTCTGTGGCGTTGACAGCAACGCAACGGTCCAAACCAAAGCTCTCGTTTAGTGGGACAGTTTTCGAGAATGCCAAGGGCATGATGTACACGTGGTGCGAGGGTGTGCTAGTTTTTTTTAATCGCGAAAGCTGGCGATGAGAATTTAGAGGAGGCTTGTGATGTTGCTTGCGATCGTAGAGGGAAGGAATCACGCGAACATCGCAATGGACCTTTCTAAAAACGCCAGCGCAATCAGTAAGCACTTCGTGCATTCCGGGAACCGTGAGGGTGTCGCGCCGTTTAGCCAAGCCAAGTCTAGCCTAGATATAGCTAGGTGCACACGCTACCGCCAGAACTGCAGCATCATTCTAATCCATTCATGATTCCAGGCGAGCTAATAGTCTTTGTATGTTGTTGGGATAAAATGCTTTTTTTTTATTGGCGAAGAGAAATAAAATGTACCAACTAACAAAACTTATTCCCGTATCAAAAAACAAAACAAAAAGACGTTGTATGTGTAAATATAACTTGCTCTTTTGGGCCCACGTGCGAACGGCCTATTCCAAGAATAACAGTGGCCCACCCAGAACGATGGCCCGACCCCAAAAGGGCAGTTGACAGACGTGCTGCGATTGTTTCTCACTTCATGTAGGCAGCGCAGCACAGGACGCTGCAAAGATCTCCGCCTGCCGTACACGGGGACCCAACGCGAACATAGGCAAAGGGGTTCTCGCAGGGGGTATGGCGTTATCAGCAGACGGCAGAGCAGCGATCCTCACTGTTCCCATAATGTCTCACGCGCGCCACTTGAGGGCGCGCGCGCTACTTTCCAGAAAGGTTCATTGGCGTCCGCGAAAGGACGTTAATTCTGATGTTGGCGGGATTCACTCTATCTACAATCATAAACAACATCACAATGGGCGTTGCCTCTTTTTTTCTTCTTCTCGCGCTTCTAACGCTTCAGCACCTCCCGGGTGCACGGTTTCCGGCAGTTCGACCTGCTGCTTGTTCTCCGGATTACGCTACAGGTTGACGACTTCGTCCGAAGGCTGCTGTCAACCTGCAACGTAAGTCGGGCAAGTCGAGATGGTAGCTTGAAGCCGCATTCGCCTTGCTCATACTTTACACAAAAGGCACGAAGTTCGCAGTAGACATGATAATGACATGACTTTGTTCGCAGCAGACACGTTCCAAGCATGTTTGTTCCATCCTTACATATGCTTCGAACCAATTCAGAACCTGGAGATCCAAGGAGTCGAAAGATCCAACGAGTCAAAATATCCACCAGTAGACATCCAGGCTCATTGGACATTCAGACACGTTGAACATTCAGTCCTTATTGGACATTCCGCCTCAATGGATGTCACGTCACGTTGGACACTTGCTTGCGGCCTGAATATCCATCGAGATGGAAGATCCAACGACTTGAATGGTCCAATTGGTCACGCGAGAAGTGAGACGAATTATTCATCGAGACAAAATATCCAATTGATACGGAATGTCCAGCGAGTCCGAATGTCCAACGAGACAGAAGATCCAACCAGGCCTGAATATCTAACGTGACAGAATATCCATCTAGATGGAAGATCCAACCATTCCTGAATGTCCACCGCGACTGAATATCCAACAAGACGGAATATCCAACCAGGTCTGAATGTCCACTGAGGCTGGATATCCAATGTGTTATGTTTATTTCATTCCTGGAATTTATGGAGCATACTGCTGTCACAAAAATAACGATAAGCAAGGACCTTTTTTTGATTGCACATTTTTGAATCCTATGTAAATGGGCTTGCTAGAATACTCCAAATTATATTTAACAACGTAAAAATCACATAAGATACGCAATCTCAGTGCCAGGACGGGATAGGGAAAGAACTATTTTTTTATTTTTTATTTCTTAGACCACCAAGGAATGAAATGCGACAGGTGTCTGGACACCGGCGCACCACTAATAGGGTGGTAAGGTTGTGCGCGTGCGCTGCGATAGGTGCACGTTCCGAACCTTTCCGAATCTCTGACGCGATATTCGCCAAGCCGCGCCGGTCGCAGCACTACCTAGTATTCTATATAGTACACTGTAATAAGGTAAAGAGCGTTCGTTTGCCTCCTTTTTTCTCTTCAGGGAGGATGTTCAAAGGAAGAACAGGCACACCCTAAGCAGTCCAACGGTCACAGAAGAGTACTTGCGTGTCTCCTTTTATCGTTGTGCCGTTGGGTGGCAGCAACGAAAGATATCCAGTCTTCGCTTTTTTTATTCCTCTCTCATACGAACTACAAAATGAAAAGACGGACAACAACCGCAGAAGTCCGGGGTGCGCTGAAGGGTATGCCCGCGGCCCGCCGACGAAAGCTTTTCAAAGCGCGCGAGGCCTTGCAAATACGGGAGAATGACGACAAAGAGCCGATGGAATGATGTAAGAATGAATGGCGCGGGAGTCGGGACGGGTGAGGGGGAGTGGGTGCGGTGGATTTGGGTTGTCACCACTGCCGCGGGGAAACAACATTCTGTATTCAGGCGACGTTTTGTCATGCTCGATATATGTGGCTCGGGGTTGGTGTGTTCAAAAGCAGAGTGCTTCTTCTTTATCGGCTCGCTACGCGTGTGGCTGCTTCAGCCTCGTCATGAGGTAGATGGGTCTCGCTTGTGCACCTCTTGGAAGACGCAGCTGAGAGTTTGGGGACAATCCTGATTATTATCGGTAACTAAAGAAAAAATACTACCGTTTTGGTCAAGACTAATATGAAAAATACAGCCTTGTGAAGGAAACGTTTAGACAGAGTATACCGTTCTTGTCGTACATTGTTACTAAAGACATGGGATATGGGACATGGGAGTTGGCAAAGTTATCTCTGTTTAGTTTTAGAGCGCAGCTCTTAGGCGCCCGTTCCCGGCTTGAGCGGCGTCGGCGTCGCCGTCGGCGTAACCGCGCGGTGCATTATGGGTAAATCTTCCCGAAGGAGCCCGAGGTCCTCCCGAGGTCCTCCCGAAGGAATCCGAGGTCCTTCGGGAGGGCCTCGGGTTCCTTCGGGAGGACCTCGGGAGGACCTCGGGCTCCTGCGGGAGGACCTCGGGAGGTCCTCGGATTCCTTCGGGAGGACCTAGGGGGGGGGGGTCACGTGACGATGACGTCATCAGTGATGAT
Source organism: Ixodes scapularis (assembly GCF_016920785.2). NCBI lineage: Eukaryota > Metazoa > Arthropoda > Arachnida > Ixodida > Ixodidae > Ixodes > Ixodes scapularis. The sequence goes on from NW_024609883.1 coordinate 35,580,007, forward strand.
GACGATGACAATGCGGATGCCGATGACGTCATCAGTGACGTCACTGATGACGTCATCGTCACGTGACCCCCCCAGGACCTCGGGTTCCTTCGGGAGGACCTCGGAAGGACCTCGGGTTTCTTCGGGAGGACCTCGGAAGGACCTCGGGTTCCTTCGGGAGGACCTCGGAAGGACCTCGGGTTCCTTCAGGAGGACCTCGGGAGGACCTCGGGCTCCTTCGGGAGGACCTGGGGGGGGGGTCACATGACCTGGGGGGTCACGTGACGATGACGACACCGATGACGTCCTCAGTGACGTCACTGATGACGTCATCAGTGATGATGACGGTGGCGATGCGGATGCCAATGACGTAATCGTCATCCGCATCGTCATCGTCATCATCACTGATGACGTCATTGTCACGTGACCCCTCCCCCCGAGGTCACGTGACCCCCCCCCCCTTCCGAGGTCAACTGACCCCCCAGTACCCTTCCCTCCTCCTCCTCAAGAGCTGCGCTCAAATTCGGCGTTACAGGGAGTTGTAAACGGCTTGCATTTTTGGTCGTGAAGCATCGAAAACATGACATGACTTAGATTTAGATGAACAGTACACACTAGTTTCATTAGGTACCTATCTATCATTTACCTGTACCTTCTGTACCTATCTATCATTCAACTGTATGATATTATTTTTTCTTTCTTTCGCACTCGTACACTAACGGTATTTTTTTTTGTTTTTTTTTCCTGTTCTTACAAAACGCACTCACACCGGGGCAGCATTCTTTCTGTCGCCCCTGTTTTGTTGCTGTTCGCGTTACATAACAAAACGGGATGACGATAAAGTGAAAAATAAATACAGTGATCGATCGTTGACGATCATGCTGTGTTTAGTGTCGACGCCATGATTTCTTTTCTTCCTTTGGTAAGTTTTCACACGTTTTGTTGCGTTGAGAAAATCTCACAACAAGATGTTACAGAGTGGGATATCGTTGCCCGACTGCCGATGAAGATGTTGGCGACGCCGCTCGGCGGGCGACACGAACATGTAGCCCAATCGTTGCTGTTAACGCAATCCGACGAAGTAACCCGAATCAGGCAGTTTTGTGCCCATGGAACAAGTTCGCCACTTGTTTCCTTAGTGGGACAGCAGCTTTCGCGATCTGCACCAGTAGAGCCACTGCCCTAAGGTAATGAGATCCCTCCTGCTCTCCCGCCTCCACTAATCGCGAGCTTTCCACCTTCGAAAACACTTTATTGTACAATACTTCGGCATCTCCTGACACGCCCTGATGTACTCTTCTTGTAGGTAACTATAAAAAAAATAATTATCCCAAACACTTCTAGCTAGTACACCCGCCACAATGTGGCGAATAAATTTAACATTATTTTTATTAATATTATAATTACAATCTTCATACGGTCATGACCGTATATTGGCGTGGCTCCGCAGCGGCTCCCATGTGTGTTCGTGATGGCCCGCCAGACTTAACGAGAAAATATTTCCGTTGTTGTTGTTATATTATGACGTCACGGTGCGATACGACGTCATGCTATGGGGCGTCACAATGTTTTTGCTATATTTAGTGGAAAAATGTATTCGCTATATTAGGTTAGCGAACTCGCCATCGTCTGTCTCGTTTTTACATAGTCCTTGGCTCGTCGCGCTGTTTTAAACTAAAATGCTAAATTAGGCGGGAAGTTATAGTCTCACATGGGGTCATAGTTCCACGTGACGTTGCGGTATAACGTGATCTCATTGCGCCACGTGGTGCCGCCGTACTTTGATCGCTAGAGTCGTTGTCCAAACTTGAGAGCTACAGGCCAATAGACATGGAGGTGGGAAGCTTCAGGAGGCCACACGAGTCTACCAGAGGTGAAGCCAAAAGTGACGTTGGACACGCCCCCAACAATGACCAAAACCAAGAGACGCTTTTGGACGAAAAAGCGAGAGCTCTCTTTTTCGTCCAATAGCGTCTCTTCGTGTTTGGTCATTGCTGGGTGCGTATCCCTCCTAACTTCTCGCGTCCCCTCTGGTGTCCTCATGTCGCCTCCTGAAGCTTCTTACCTCCATGCCTATGGAGGATACATAAAAGGTCCCCTGTGGAACCAAATCCTACACTGTAGACCATCCATGGCGCGCTTCGAGTCTGCTTTTGTGCTGGAATATACAGAGTCGCCGTGTGCGACAGCGGGCGGCACTTCCCCGTTTAATCTCGTGAAATATTTGAGCTGCACTCGATCCGGACCCCTGTTTGCTCTTAGCCTCTCGAAGCGTGCCCAAATCACGCGCAGCGCGGGAACGGTTCGAGAGGCGAGAGTATAAGCTCGTCGTTTTCGTGGGGGACCGTTTTGTTTACGCTGGCCTGCACACGCAGCGGCTATATGTTGTCAGAAAAGATTATACCCGCCCGCTTTCCTAAACAAAACAATAAAAAATAAAGAATAAAAAAAGGGAAACTCTGAAGAACTCATTTGCGGGGAACAGAAAAACACCAATGTAAGAAGAAAAAACAACATGCGTGGGGGTGGAGAGAGTTGGAACGATGAGGACTTGGGCTAAGCGGGGAAAACGACGAAGGTTGGGAAACAGGTGTAGGGCGTGCAAAGCGAAGAGGCATTCAAATATTTTTAGACGAAGCCATCTTCTGAGCTATTCAGGAAGTGACGCTTTGCTTAAGGGTAAGAGGGCAATGTAGCTACAGTCACCGACAACTCAAGAAATGAAGGGTGTGGAGTATCCTGGGATTCTTATTAATTATCACCGAAGATTGAACCATGTTCCCTTAGAACGATAAAGAACGAATCACAAGGTAAAAAAAGTTGGCAAGTCATCCAGGCTCTTTGTTTCGTGACCTACCGGGGGCTATATAGCATGTCCTAGTTTTAAATTGCTTGTCTATAATTATGTATCGTGCACTTGCAACTGGCTAGTACGGGGACAAGCGCATTTTTATTGTACTTTGAACCTGACGGAATGCACTATAATTGCTAGAAACCAAAAAGAAAAATCTAATTGCGAATGGAAAAAAAAAAGTAACAAGCAAGCCAATCCGGGGAAAGTTGATTGTTCGATCTAAAGACAGCACCGAGTCATATTTATATAGTTCCAGTCCTTTACTCTATCTAGGTCCGATATAGCCAATTACTTTTTTCAAATTCAGGAAGGGGGCAGTATATGGCTGTTTGATCATATATATATATACACACACTTAGGTTTAAAAAAGTCAGAGTTTCAGTAATTTTTTTGTTTGTTTTGGACAGGCGGAAGTTGGCACCAATGTGCACCCAATGTCTCCGCTATAGACAATAAATTCAGCAAGTGCAGTCCGACTGCTAGCCTGACATGTTTAACGTGCATCACGCAGTAGTGATACTTGACCACACGCCAGTACGATGCTCATCCCGATTGAAACAGGCATGTCTGGGTTCTGCATCGCAAGTTTCCGCTCCACGACGCGCTCCAAGCAGTGATGCGTTAACACCATCGTTCAAAAAATTCATCCTAAAGTTGCGCAGTGACCACGACCTTTCTAGCAAGACATGTTGAAGGTAAAGAAAAAAAAGCAACAGTGTAATGTCATTCACTTTCCCTTGTGTTTTAAGTTGTTTATGAGCAAAAATATAGACCCTTCGTTTATCAAATCTTTTTTAACGACTAAGATACTAAAAGTTGAATGTTACATTACATTTTACAAATTGCCTGTCTCGAGTGAGTCTTTGCGTTCCGTAAATAACGACGCGCAGAATGATTTTTCCAACTGCGTTAACTTTGGAGAAAGTCTCTTCAAGAATTGGATCCCTCAAGACCGACAAAAGGGTTCGCCATACAAGACGAAGAGATATGCCTTCAAAATATGAGTTGTCCTTAGTTCCAGTCGTCCATCCTCCCAATTGGAGAGTCGGATCGAATGAAGTCGGCTGCGTTTGAAAGCCGCCTTCTTTCGTCCCTGGTACTATACGGTCCAAAGAATGACTCAGCGGGCGCAACCATCTGGTTGTTATTCTTACGTTTTTTATATTTCTATTTGTTTTTCAGTTTTGAATTCTATAGGCTTTCAGTCTTGTTTCTGCAATAAGATATACTCTTCAGCGGAAACAAGAGGCCAGTATTGAACAATGCGTCCGTCTTTTGTTGTTAAAGTTCTTCTAATGGCCGGTGCTGCCGTCTTGAAAGGCTCCCTTTAAGAGAAAAGGAAGCTTCGGTTCAATGCAAAGACTAAAAGAATAGCATCAAGATCTTTTTTGGTCTATGAACTTCATCTTCCTGTTTTTGTTTTGTTTTTTTACTACCAGTTTTTTGTTTGTTTTATGTTTTCAAACGAAATAATGCCAGACAAAAATAGGCACTCACAGACCTAGAGGGCTCTTTGTGAATTCGGCATCTTAGTTTCGGCTCTTCAACTGCAAGTGGAAAGAAGAGCTTGTAGTTTGATCATCTGCTAGTGCGTTACCTTTCTTCTGAGCGCGCATTTGGTTTCCAAACGAAGCGAAAGCTAGGACACGTAAACCCATTTTGCGATGCACTAGCAAGCGCAACTCGCATGAATGTTGGAGGTACGCATAATATAAGGAATTTATCCAATAAGTAAAACAAAAATGCTTCTTTTTTTCATTTTAGGGGTGCGGATTTGTTTTGAGTACAATACGGCAAGAAAGTGTTCTAAAATGAGTCTTTAGTGCACCCGAACACAAGAATATGCAGGCCAATCACAGGGTGACATACAGAACTTCAGGGGAACACGCCATGACGAAGCAGCCAAGCGCGCGCCGTCATTGTTAGATGTCGTGGGGGTCAGAAGATTCACATGGGCGCAATTGAAGGGTAAAAAAAATGCACGGAGGTGAGCATAAGAAACAAACTTGCACCCCGTATAGACCTTTGCATCGCTTATCACCCGGGCGAAAAATGCTGAATCACTCAGCAGTGGACGCATGCGCAGCGTCTGACATGCCACACAGCGGAGCACCAGCGCATGCTCACAAGGCGTTGCACAGCTCAGCAGACAAAGATGGCAGTGCGCAGGAGGCGATTTTTGCGAAAGACTAGAGCAGAGCGTGTTACCTAGCTTCAGCACTGCAAAGAGAGCCGTTGTATATACCGTGACTTTCCATTGCACTGTGACGGCTATGGCTGAGGCAGCTCTATTCGCAACTTTCAGTGGCGGTGGTATGTACTTGTATTAGCCTAGAGATTCAGAGTAAAAAAAAAAAAAAAGAAGTCCGGCTTCTCGCGGAGAAACACTGATTGACTGTTTTATGTGGTGAATTAATATATATGTCGATTAATTTAAAATTAGCTTGCCGTTATTTTATCGAGGCTTGCACGTTTCAAGCTCGTAAAAAGCATTGTTTCCTCCTCTGACAACCAAATCTTGTAAAAACTACATCGTGTAGCGCACGAATAGTGCGCAAAAGTTTACTTTTTTTAAGGTATACTGTTCCCAACTTTCATGGACAACAGCTCGTCAGCGCACGCACTAAAATGGGAATTTCAATGGAACGACCACAAGCAACGCAATGTTCCACGGAAATATTGTATATGACAGCTATAAAAAAAAGAGCAGTAATTGAACATTCGGACGCGTATAGGTTTTTTCTTTTCTTCTTTTTCTTATAACTACGGCTCTAAAAATTTATTTGCACCGAAACCCATGGGCTACATTCACAAAATTAGAAACTTCTTCTTTCCCTGACAAGAGATCGTATTACTCCCGAGGAGTGGGATTGCCTTGGTATCATAATGCGCAAATCAATTAGAATTTTGATCTTCCCTCTAAAAGTTTTTATTTCACGGAGTGTCCCAGAAAGTTGGCCAGCAGCGGGAGGTACTGTAGTCTTTGCCAGTAACCTCCGTTTTGTCGTTTTGTAAAACTCGCGGCCGCTCGATGTGACCACGGTCGAGTAAGCTTGTCTTCTCAGCCGGAATACCCAAAGCTTTACCCACGTTTCCTAAAAAAAAGTAAAAAAAATATGACTCGCAATAAGGAAGGAGGGGGTGTCGGGAAACGCGAAAGAAAAAAAACGAAAAAAAAGGTTTATTCGAAATAAAATAAAACAAGAAGGAAAACAAATAGTTATAAAACAAACCACGGCCGTCTACGAAATGTAATAGAAAACAAAAAGCGGTCCCAGAAACCGCCGCCGTGACATTCGTGATCCGCTTAACTCGAAGAAACTCGTCTCCGTGACAGGAAGGAAACTTAGAGGGTCTCACCTATACACCGCTCACACCGAAGCTCACTGTACGATGGAAGCTATATGCCCTCCGAAACAAAGTCACGCGTCTATCTTTGGCCACGTGATCAAGCTCTGTCCCGTATCCAGGAGCAGAAAGCGCAATCGGGACAAAAAGGGATGCGGTTGCTTGGTCCAACGAGCCCGTAGCTTCCACAGCACTGTCAGTTTAGGGCTGAAACGGAGTCTAGCAAGCGTGGTTTCGTGCCTTGCTCCAGCGAGCGAGCTCGTCGAGTTAAAACCTCTTTTCGGGGAGTTGAGTTCTTTTATCCTTTGGGCCTTCCGCGTCTTTGGCGGCATTCTGGTCCCGACACTTAATATCTATTCAATCTTCAGCGACATTCTGCATTTGTTTAGTGTTAATGTTGTTCTAATTAAAAAAAAAAAAGAAACCTACGTGATTTTATGCAACATTCTTTGGATAATATCAGCTTGACTCCTTCAGAAAGAAAAGGGACTTTAAAAGGATTAGGTACGTTTGATTAGATATGTTATTTAGAAGTAAATGAGAGAAAGCTTAAAAAGGCGCACGCCTCGTGAGTCGAGTTGTTTTAACTTAGATGTTTATAAGAATTGTAACAAAATACCCGAAGTTATTCGTTACTTGTTCAGAGGCCGATCAGAAGATGGGGCCCAAACATTTTTTTTTGTTGTTTTCGTTTTTCAGTTTTTTGTGTATTCGCAAAAAACAATAAGAGGGGCCATTTGGTTTGAGTATTATTGTAGACCAAGGGTGGCCAAACTGCGGTTCGCAAGCCGGATGCGGCTCTTCGTGGGTCGAAGTGTGGCTCGCGGCTCCCTGGTAAGCCTGGGAGCCGCGAGCCCGGGTCCCTGCGGTCCTTTCCCCTACCGTGACCCCAAGGTGGGCAAAAAAAAGTCTTGAATTTATAGAAAAGCTGACAGTGCTGGCATCGTTGTACTACTCTACGTGCATAGAGCTAAACTGCTCTTTGACACATAGATGTGTCCAGTGACCCTGGTTTCTTTATTCTTCCAGAAATAATTTCGAGCCGTGTACGTGTAGCGGACGTTTGGGGCAGTGGCTATCAAGCGAACCATGCATAAATTTTTGTTTAGCGGCTGAAGAAACGTTCTGCTGCCTCGTGTTATTTGTTGTGGTCGACACTTATACTTGTTACCTTTGAAAAGGACTGTTCCCTTCACATCGTTTCTTGTTAAAAGTACCCCCCACTCCTTTTCCTCCTTTTTTTTTCTTCCTGCGCCTCTTCGATTTTTTGTTGTTTTGTCTGTCGCTCTAACACCATGTCACTCTGGCCACCCTTGGTGTAGACAATATGACAGGCGAATTGGCGGTGGAAGCAAGTCTTAATGTGACTCTCACGTCCACGCCCAATTGGTAAAAGCCCTTCTTTCTTCGTTTTTTTTTCTCCTACTGCAGGTCTGCTTCTGAACGCCGGTTGACACACTTGCGTTTGCTTTCGACCGAGTTCTCCAGATCTCTTAGGATGAGGTGACCACGAAAGTGTTTCACTGAATCGTAGTTTTTTTTTTTTTTTTTGGTATTTGCGAGATAAGATGTACAGACGTACTATCTATAAGAAATTGTAATTTATGACAGTGTAAAAAGTTTTGTAAGCAAAAAAAAAAATAAGACGCAAAAAAAAAAAAAAGAAATGTGTTGCCTCGTCGTAAGAGGTTTTGAAAGGCTCGAAGACAGACAGTCGTATGCAGTCAAAATGACACGCACAAGCATTTTGTCCCCCCCCCCCCCCCTTTTTGAAAATAAATTTGTGGCTACGTCACTGCTCCTTATATGTGAAGAAGCGTTTACTGGGAGGAAATACGTATATACGCGCACACGCATTTTTGTCTCGTTGTTACGGGCGACTCACATGATACACTACTTTTTTTTATTCTTTTCTGCGACAATGGAGGTGTGTAGATTAACGAGCTATATCACTTCACATGCCAAGATACAAAACATATGAATGTGTTTTAAAGCACGCTCGTTTTTAACTAAAAAAAAGAACTGAGCAGTCTTTGTTTCCTGTATCACCGCCCTGTCACATTGGTGAGACATTTTCGAAGCAAACATACGTGTGAGGCAAACGTGCTTGGAACAGGCGTGGGGCGTGACCGTAGAACATTCTGTCACCATGTCTGCCAAAAAAACACCGTGGTCCTTTGTACGATGAATTAGTGGTGTGAAAGCGGCCTTTAAATATCGTGCGAGGTTTAGCTTCCCTGCTGCACTGGATACATGGGTCGCCCACCGCGCCAAGTGTCGCCACACATCAATAGAAGGCACACCCCTCGCTGTCTAAACGTTTTACGTTCTGTTTGCTATTTATTTTTATTTTTGTTTTCATAAGGTACCACCTGATTGGATTCCGAACTGGCATGAAATAAAAATGAAAACCACTCATCACCTAGGACCGTTGGTTACTTACTGTAATTGGTTTCTCTCCTCCGTACACGCCCCAAACACATGTACCCTTCCGAAGCGTAACTTTATATTTGTATCGCTTTGTTTTTTTTACTTGACTTTCTACATTTCTCTATACATATCGCCATTCAAAGACAATCAGACGCGAGAAGAAAAAAAACAAACAAAAACAAGAAGCTTCCGATTGATTCGTTATGAGGCGCTCCGCCTCCCGAGAGCGAAAGAAACGGTCCATATGGAAGAAGGAAGCGTAGAACCGATCAAGTGCGCAATTTTATTCAGTCCGAAACCAATTTTTGAGAAGCTCGTATCCCACCATGCGAACCAAAGCCTCCCGCGCAATCACTCTGACGACCGGGGCATTACATTTTTGTGCACGCGTGAAGCGGAACTAAATGGGGTCACGCTTTTTTTTTATCGTGCCTTGATTACAGAGTGTTTCCAACTACTCGATCGAGTGCCACGTGATTTTTTTTTCCCGCTTTTGCAATACGAGTTGCAAGGAGGAGGAGGAAAAGAAGAGCGTTGAGCGTCTGCCAGCGTCTCTCCCCTTCCACTCGCTTTCCTCCTCTCTCCGCTGCAATGCAATGCATGCGCAGTTGTGGCCGATTCGCGCGGGATGCGTCCGCCATGGACTTGTAGACACTCTCCATGGTTTGAGTTGCTTCTTCTCTTAAAGCCAGTATCTCCAGTCACACTGAGCGACGTGCGCGCCATCGTGTGCGATTTAGGCTCTACGCTAATACCGATACTCGCCTGGAAGACTCAAATAACTATCCGCTCTTTTTGTTCCTCTTTCTTACTTACTTTTTTTCTTTTGCTTCAGCTTTTGTTTTTTGCAGTAGTTCGTACCATGTCCCAAGTGTTTGCCTTCGCTTTGCAATCGCCTTCGGTTTACCGGAATTCGTTTAAAAGTTTTACAATCATAGCTCCTTTGCCACCCCCCCCCCCCCTCCTCCCCTTGAAATGATATAATTCTAGTGCCTCTAGTCGTCGATATTGCAAGTGCCGAAAAAAAAAAAAAAAAGATTCGTAGAATTTTCCGCGCTTTTTTTCTTCTTCTTACTGCATCCATTTGGGGTTTGTTGGTTGTCAAGAAAATGCGCTATTACAGAGTGACGCCATCTGCTTCAACACGCCGCCTAATGAACCTCATGTGTTGATCACAGCTGTGCGCACGAGTCTCGGGCAACGCCCGCTAGAGGGTCCCAGTTGCGGTGATGTCGTATCAGGCCGCGCGATTCTGACGCCGCAACTGCTAGAGATCGATTCGGTGTGTATAAAACAAGTGACTGTGTCACTTTCCCAGCAGACATTGGTGAGGGCTTCTCCACGTAAGGTGCCGTTCGCGACATGAGATACATAAAAAAAGATGCGCTAAAGATCCGATAAGCCGTCGCAGTGGTCTGTGGAACCATGGTGAGAGAAGAAAGATGTGTCTGGGGAAGGCCGGAAAGGGGGACAACATTTCACTCGAGCTTCGCGCATGTCCCGGCAGGGTGCAGTCGGTTTAGGGCTTTCGCGCAGGCGTGGTCGCGCCGTGCGGCCTTGAAAACGCGTGCGCGAATAAAGGCGGTTTTTCGAGCCCCTAGTCATGTTGCGCCATCTCACGACGTTTCCCAGAAATCCGAGGAAACCTTCGGCGTACTTGTTTTGTGGCGAGGCGGCGCGGCTCAGACACCTGTCTTTTCTTCCACTGTGTCTCTGACTGTTCTGGTGATATATATTGATCTGATTTTTTTCACCTTCGGCTTTGCTTGCAAACTCGCTGCTTGTGAAGTTATAAACAAGTCACGCATTTGTTTGCCTATATTTCTTCACAGTTATTTGTTCTCTTATCACGTTCATCTCCAGTTCGTTCTCAAGCTTGTTTCGGTTGTAACACGCCCCCTTTTCAACTTACCATGTCTTCCCGGTCTTGCTCTTTGTTTATGTATTGCTTGCACATGAAATGATATCGGCATAGAAGGTGGAGCTTGCGGGAAGTTGTGGATGGACCACCCTATTTATGTTATATGGCATTATATGGCCTCAATCTTTTCCAAGATCGAAGCCGCCTATTTTGTAGTCAGAAGTAATTGTTTTTTGTTGTTTTTTTTTAGTAGAAACTGTGAGAAGTTTAGCCTTTGAAGTGTTGATGCCCATTTTCCAATTCTCGCACCATAAAGCTAAATACTTTATGCCACGCTGCAGGGTAAAACTATCGTGTTTACTAACCATGCGTCTATAAATTACGCAGTCATCCGCAAAAAGTTTGGTTTTGGAGCACGCTTTCTAAATTATAACATTACCACATATATATTTCTAAGACGCTTCCGAAATTCGTTAGGTTCTTTAGGCGATTACTTATTTAACCGTTAGGAGCTTTCATAAATAGTTTCAGATTGCTTTAAAAAAGAAATGTTTCGCGAAGTCACGTAACCTTCTAAGTGGCACACCACTAGTCGTTTTGCGGTATGATAAGTAAGGACGTTGCTTGTTTCTTAATAAACGCCGTAAGCCCCTAGCTTTCAAAGGCTCGTGATTTCGATTTCTTCGTATGATTGTGTAAAAATTAAATCAATCAGCGTGTACCTAAATAGTTTCCACAGATTGTCAATATCCATCTCGTTACTGCACATTTCAAAATAGGCACAAAATTGCACACCTTACCGCAAGGCAAGCGTAATTATTCTGAACATTTTGAAGCAAGCTGAGGCTCAGGAATACAAAAGGTGACACGATGAACAGATAACCAGAACGTCTCAAGCTCAGCTAAAATTGTATTGCTGACAGAACCGTTTATATAAGGGTTGAAGAAACTGAAAGAGGGGGAATTACCGTGATCATAAAAGTAAACCTCCAGTGAGCACGGTTTTGTCGGCATTGCTTGCTTGCAGTTTATGCTTGCTGTCATTATTCCTGGAAGGTGTGTAACTAAAGTTATGACTGTCCGAGAATCACAAAAAAACATAATATCCACTGTGTTCGATTGCCTAGAATCAGTTCTGATTGGTTCAGTGACATACTGGAACAGACCAAAGCTTGAAACAAAATGTGAAAATGTTGATTACAATGCTGAAGAATTAGGGAAGACCACCACACCATGTGATTTCAGGTAAGTTAAAGTCGCACCCCATCACTAGATGATCATTTTTAATGTAAGTAATTATTTCGGCTAAGAGATAACAATGAGCCGCGACGTGACACAGGAGGCAGGCGAAAGGAAACGAGAGCAAGAGTCACCCCAAAAGATAGATAAACGTCACACCAAACAGACTGGCATGAATTGCAAGTGACATTTAATCCACAGCTCTGAATAACGCAGGCAATCAACATAAAAACGCCGCAAACATTCGTGTTCATATTCTTACAATAGACAGCGTAGTTAGCGCGGAAGATCTCGGCGTTAGTCATATCGTCTGGTAGCCATGACTCCGTACCTACGGACTTTATACAAATTTGGGCACCCACTGTCGGTCGTTGCGCCAACCTTCTTCTATAGCCTCAGACAACGCGACCAATGTTTGAGGTGACAAGTAGAGCGCTGCTATGGCCGGGTGATGCAGCACTATTGCTTTGTCTCGCTTGTAAATCAACGGATAAATAAAAAGCCAACTAAAATAAATATACGAATTGCGTTTTTCTTAGTTTGATGTTTTTACAGCGAATGTTGGAATAATTGGTAGCGTTTTTTTTTTTTCTAGTACTACTCGAATGGCGAAATAGCAGGACCCGCGCCGCCTGCTTCTACCACGAGCTCTCTCAAATTATCTTGATATATGAAGCTCCTCATTACTGAATAAATGGCTCGTTAAGGCTGCTTCACATATTGGCGCCGGTTGCGTCCAAAGCAATCAAAATGATAGCGACAACGAAGACACAAGTACAACTGCGGCTCTTGGTTTTTTTCACGAGGCTACTTCATGCATTGCTTGTCACGTTGTGTGCGGCAAACAGTTTTCCTGGAGTATAGAATTCTTGGTGTCGTTTCGGTAAGTGTGAACAAGACTAACGCAACTTTCTGGACGATGCTTGTAAGTATAATTAATTTAGAAGTACCTAACGCCTCCACCACATCCAAGAAAAACAACATCGTAAGTACTAACGCGGAAAACGCTACGCAGGCAAAGAGAGTACGGCGCGTGCGCCGAGAGATGGCGCCAATAATGAATAAGGACTTTCCGTTCTTGCCACAAGTTCTGCGAACTCGTGAACTTTATTTTTTATACTTCTCCAGTTGATTAACGGTACTTCAAAATTTGACATCGCAGTCATTAACACAGCTTTCTTCCCCTGTAATGGCTGCACGCTTGTTTGTTGCGTGGGTACGGGGCTTGGCGCTTTAATTCGTTGTAGTGTTGACTCGTCCTAAGTATATGCCTCGCCGTTTATTATTAGCATGTCATAGCGCAAGGATGCTTTATCGTTTATTATACACGAGTATTTTATACAACCCCAAAATTGTTTTCGAACAAGCTAAAGCCCACGGAAAAAATATTCGAAGAGGCACACTCGTGTGCCTTTCAGGTTGTAAGAGTTCTGAAGCAGGTTTTGCTTTTTCTTGAATAAAAAGAATCTGAGAATAACAGGACGTGACTTGGCCACCAGCTGCTATTCCTAGTTTTTGAATGCGCCTCAACGGTGCAGACCTTCATTCCTAACTTGTTCTCAAAAATGCCTTTAAGCACCAGTCCATTCAGCGGTTTTATAGCTTCGTATTTAGCTTCTTGTGTTCCCTAAATGATTACTTTATTCTGCCTTACTCTATTTCCTAAAGCATACACTTCATTATATAAAGCGGCAACTCCTTTAACGAATAGTTTTATGTTTTCTTCGCACTGCCCTAGCTACGCTATTGCAGGCCTGTGATAACACTGTCACTCTCGGTTCAATCTCCGTCAGTCGCTCGTTTGTACAAATGTCAGCAGAGATAGCTGTCTTGTTCGCCAGAATTGTGACAAGCTGTTCTTGAACTGTAGGTCCGGAGCTTAGGTCTACATGACCATTTAGGACCCAAAGTAACAAACAAAATGAGTCAATGCATCCGGTAACACTCTCACACAACACTTGTGATTTCCCTCCATGCAAATGCACTCCCGGATCAAAGTAGGGCAGCACCACGCATTGGAGGTCAAGAACGAAGTGGAAGCTCCTCCCACCTCTTTCCACTTTCGTAGTGCCAACGCTGGAGAGGAGGCAACCTCCTCTCGAACGTTCGATCCGCTGAAATGGAAAGGGGTGGGAGGAGCTTCCACTTCGTTCTTGACCTGTCACCGACTAGAGGAAAGAAATCGTACGCGTGCATGTTCAATTCGATGTACGCAATTAGTGCTTGACGCTTCCACGAGCAATGTCTTCAGCCACGAGAAGGGGCGACGGCTTGGCGACGTCTTCGTGCAAATCGGCTTGGTGATCGGGAGTGTCGTACGGGATGAATACCAATTATTTCGATTGCTCCAAAATTTCCCTCTGGAAGAAAGGCAGATTCACCGGCACCGCGAACGACAGTTCTGAAGTAGGGGTCCCACGTCCATCTCACAACCGCCATCGCCGTCCAGCCCCCGAGTCCCACGATACGCGATACGGCGCCATGTTGAGAACTACGCAATTAACGCACAAAATGCTTTCGGTTCTCTGCGTAACTTTTTTTTTCTTCCATTCAACGTATTTGTAGCTTTTTAGAAGCTACAAAAAATGGGTTTCATATTTTTTTTTTTAAATATTGATTGTGTTTCTTCAATGATCCACGAATTTGATTAAATTTAGTGGCTGTCTCTAAACCTTAGAAAGCGGCTCGCGACCACGGAGAGAGAGTGAGCGCGACTCAAACCGAACACTTCTCGATCGGCGGTTTTCGGGCGGAAAGAAACCGAATTTCGAGCCGCAAATTCTTTTCTGGGTAGTTGGGCTCATATGTCACGTACAACTAATAACCTCAGCGAGCATAAATACCCTGTAAATGTCCCTATTACTTCCAGATCTACTAAAATAGCCTCAGTATTAGTGATAAAATTGTTTGAACAAAAATAAAGAATGACACCAGCTGAATAATAGTAAAACTTCAACTACAGAACCGTTAAAAATCACCAAAAGACATTAGATTGACAATGTCGTTTGCTCATATGTTCCAGTCATGAAATTATCGAGGGAATAACGATGTGTTAATGAAATTAGCCTTCAAAAACCGGGTAATGATAATGTTAAATATTTCAAAATTCCCACGAGGAGGGAACCGTTTTGAATTTTGTAGAAAATGTTTAGTCTATCAATTCTTCCTATTGTATGTAACAGCTGTAGGCGAGCTCATCAAACTATACTAATAATTTTGTATTTAAATGGGCTGGGTACTTGGTAGATTAACCTACGGGTTAATCGATTAATGGTATGTTCGCGATTAATTTTGTAACCGGATCATCTGTTATATTTTGACAGACAACGAAAGTAAAAAGACCACGCTTACACCACCCAGAGGTGAACAAGTGCACTTGAATGAACGCAAACTTGAGTTTAAAGTTTGACCTAAATTGTACTGTAGGGGCGACATTTTTAACTCCCAACAAATGGAAAAAGTTAAACGTTTTCCAGTCACCTCAGCACCGTGCGAGTATCCGTTTAACGCAGCACAGACTATTGTGAACAATCACAGGATTTCGCTATTGTTGGAGAATAACAACAAACTTTTTGCTTCTGTGGCTGAAGTATAATTTGTGAGTGACGTGTGCCTTTTGACTGTTCTTCACTACACATCCAGTTTGATCTAAATTTTAAATTATGCATTTTGCCTTTTATCATATAATAAAGTAAAGCAAATAAAGACAGAGAAAGTTTACTTAAAAATATTTCATCCATAGAAGTGAGCGAAACCGATAAACGGATATTCAATCGATTAAAGGGGAGCGAATAATCGGGCTAACAATTTTAATCGACGCCAAGCCCTAGTTAAACGCAATTAAAATAAACCGAACAAAAAATATTAGTTTTGTTTTGTTAATACCAGTACGGAATAAATGACAAAACACTTAGCATATTTTAATACGGACTTAAAAATACATTTCTAGCAGCGACCAGCTTATCTAGACAGCAAACATTCACTGCCTCCTCAGTGTGTCCAACCTACCTTTCCCATTATTAGGGCTTTATAAACTGTCGTTTGGTGGTGTAATTAAGCTAAATGACCTATTTTTTTTGCACCAGATGGTCATCACGGCGATCTTTCTGTAGTTTACTTCCATTTTACATGTTTATTATCGTTGTTGTCTTTAATTTATATAATTGTCGTCTGTAAGCAGTGACAGTAACTTCAATGATAGTGCCATGTCATTAGTGCTAATCAAAAACAAAAAGGGGCTAAAGCATGAATCTCTGAGGACAACTTGGTATGACGCAAACTTTGTTAGTGTCATATTCATTAGGTGAAATCTATGGGCTCAATCTTGTATGTCACATATGCGATAGTTAAGTCGTGTCTTGATTTCAAAACCATATCTGCTTTTCTAAACCTGCGCTGGCATCTTTGTCTTCGTGTAATGTATTTTTTTTTTTTGTATTCCGTAAAGGTCACCAAGCTTTGATTTTTTACTTGAGCATCCCTATGTTTCTTTTGTTTTACTTTTATTTCTTTAAGTTTTGTTTCTCCTTTTCTCTTTTTAATACCTCTAGTCCGGAACTACCCTTCCTATCACGTTTCCGCTTTTTCTTATCGCCCTTCCTTTCTCTCTAGCCTTCCTAATAGCTCCCCCGTTCCTTATCATAGGTCTCCTCCCTATTCCCGATCCGTTCTCAGAGATTTCCTTCACTTCCCTTGATGATTCTCCGTTTTCAGTCGCTTCCCCCTTTCGTTTCCCTCGCTTCCCTAATCTTTCCCTGTTCTCACCTTCCTTGATCCTTACATTTTTCTTTCTTTCCCCAAGTTCCTCAAAATATCTCCTTCCTCCTCTGATGATTCCCTCTCCACGCCGTCTTTGTTCCGCGTTTTCTTCGTTTTCTTCCCTAGAACTTCCCTCTCCTTTTCATCGTTCTTCCCCTACGCTCAAACCGACACGTCCCCCACCTGTCACGTCTGTTGCCTTTTTGCCTTGCCCGCTTTTTTTTCCTCGCCATCGTCGTCCCTAGCGCGTTTATGAGGCGTCGTAAAACTGGCATTTTTATCGGCGTTCTCCCTAGCGTAGCTCCTCCTTGTGCCCGCTTTTGGCTCTCGGCTTCTAGATTCTCTTCAAGACGTCAGTTACCCGGCTTGTCTGTCTTGCCTTTTTGAAGGCCTCCATAGAGAGGAAGCAAAGGGTTATGGTCGGGTGTACAGAGATGTTTTCCTGAACGTACTTCACGACGCCTGAAGATGACATGGCGAGAGAAGCGCGGGGAAGGGCTATCTTCAGCGTCTCGTCTTGACTGCCTTTGTGCGCACTCGGCTATGTGGAGCGGAAGTTCCCGCTATTGTACGCTTCGCAAACAAAACTCATTGTTTACGTTTTAATGTTTTTTTTTTTTGCCAATCTTTTACGCTAGGCCCAAGAAAGATTAAAGTTTGGCGGACCTTTGAGATGTCGAGATTGTGAGCCTGAAAAGCGGTCTAATGGAATTTTCTGTTTTGGGTGAAAAAATGAAAGGATGATCGATATGCTTTTGGGTCGGCTCTTCCCTCTGTACTCGTAATCAAAGTGATTCTTAGAACAATTAAGTTATGCGTATGCTAAGATAGCATTTATAAACATTGACAGAATGAAAATGGCAGTTGTAAGGTCGTTCAGTTGTTCAGCCTTCAGCGCGAGCCTCCTATCTAAAATAACACTTCGGCGTCTTGTGATCTTCGAGCGGGGACAGGCAGCCAAATCACGACGGAAGGCAACCAGCGTGTGCTGAAGATCGCAACCCCCCTTTCCCCCCCCCCCCCCCCCCGAAAACAAACAAACAAAAAAAAAAACACTTTGTTGTTTTTATTTTGTCAATCAACATAGTTTGTAAACTCTCTACTGGAGCACCAGAAAAATTAGGCCTCTTGTTGCACGATACTCGCATCTCCAGGGGAGGCGATGCAACCAAGTAGAAGAGTTAGACGTGAAGGTGTGAAACGAAGAGCTTACGACCTATTCAAGTGCGCAGCCAAAACCGGCGCCGCTTGACAGCCAAAATGTAAAAGAGAGAAAGGTCGATTTAGCGCAGGGGTTTCGAGTTGCGAATAGGCCCTTAAGTATAGACGATGCAAATACTGTAGACGACAGAATTTTCGCGGGCTCAAATTTTCGCTAATCGGGCCAAAGTTGAAAAATTAAAATTATTCGCGGGTTCTAATTTTCGCGAATCCAGACTGACACCAGACCCCCCCCCCCCCCCCCCCCCCCCCCCCCCCCCCTTTCCGGCCCGGTTGTCTTGCCATCTTTCTAGGATTCCGCGGCTTCAGTCAATCAGTCAAAATCTAGGAAAGGGAAGACGGCTGTAGCTTGTGTGACTAATGGTCCGGAAGTCACTGCCGTTACCCGCAGCTTCGAGACCCCGACAAAGGCTCGGTTAGTGTTCACATCAGGTTTCTTCGATGTGAACCTTTCTCGAGTAAACTTTTCGAGGTCACACACTCTGCATGGAAGGCCAGCGACAAAGGGCGATGGGGTCCAACGATTGAACATAAACCGACTCAAAGTAGGTTTAGGGGCCAATCAAACTTGGCTGCGTACCGTGGTCGTCGACGCCAGCACGCTCTGTGTCAGTGAGGTACGTTTTCTTTTGCGCGTCAATCTGCTGTCCTGCGATGTCCTTACTACGTTACTTCAAGCCAGTGGTCGAGAGTGCAGAAGATCATCATATGGGGATGAGGACGATTCGCCACATGCACACTCGTCACAGGACGATTGGTCACAGGACGATTCGTCGCATAGGAACATTCGTCACAGGATGACTCGTCATGCGGACAACTGGTCACATCGATCGGACAGGGGACGATAGTAAATCAGAAATTTCAACAACTACCCACATTCGCTGATGAGGAGTTTCACGACTTCCCACTGTCACATAAACCAATGGTTAGGAAAACTAATCTTACAATACTCCGCTTTTACTTTCATTATATTACGAGGCTTCAGCAGGTTGATCTCAGTTGCAGGCTTGAACGAGCAATAATCCCACTGGCAGCCAAATCACTTTTTACTTTCGCCTTACATACCCCTCTTCGAGAACACCAATAAGTATCGGAATTCTTTCTGCTGAATGTGTACGAGTACCCCTCGTGCAGCGTCATGGCTCCACCTCTCTCTGTTGCGATCCCCTCTATCCTTTGGAATGTAGTCAGAGTTCAAAAATAGTCGCTCTTACATGGCCTCCGCATTTACCGTTCGGGGCGGACCCAGAAGCTAAAACGTCTGTTACAAATTCTTTGACCTTGAGAAGCAAAAGAAATGCTAAGATAAGAGGTGACCAACTTTGTGAGGCCGAACCAACATTCAATGTTCGCGACCGAACCAGAAGCTGAAGCGTTTGTTACAATTTCTTCACCTTTGAGAAGCCAAACACATACTAAGATATGAGGTGAGCCACTTAGTACGCCCGAATCAAATTGAGCAATACATTTTTTGGGGGACGAACCATTGTGGGACCGGTTGGCCGCGTGACGAGTCATCCTATGACGAATGTTCCTGTGTGACGAAACGTCCTGTGACCAATCGTCCTGTGACGAGTGTGCATGTGACGAATGAAGCGTATCCCGAGTTTCCCCATCATATGCCGGGACTGCCTGACCCACAGGTATGCAAGACCACACGTGATAAGCGTCCTTTTACGTCGGCCAATCAAAGTGTTATTGCCGCTTCTACCGCCGTGGACTCCCGAAAGCGGAAACGAGGACCCTACTCTGCTTACAATGACGAACTTAGAGGTAAGATTAGAAAATATGCTGCGGAAAATGGGACACTTGCTGCAGTGAGGAAGTTTTCCGATGGAAGAGAAAAGCTTCTCAACGAAAGCACCGTCAGGGGGATGAAGACCTCCTATATCCAAACCTGCAAGTCCTGTCATTCAAAAGAGCTGGCTACCTTGCCTGGTAAACTTCGAGGTGTCAAGCCTGTGCTTGGAAACTTGGATGATGACGTACGGGCGTACATTTTGGAGCTCAGAGAGGGGGGCGGGGTTGTGAACTCCAGGATTTGCATCGCTGCTGCACTGGGCATTGTGCGGGCGACCAAGCCCACACTCCTGCCAGAGTTTGGAGGGACTCTCGTTCTCGACAGACCCTGGGCAAGATCTTTCCTGAACAGGATTGGATTCGTCAAACGTAAGGCCACGAAGACTGCGCGAAATTTTCCAAACGATTTCGAGGGTGCTAAAAAGAAGTTCCTGCAGACTATCGACGAGAAGAGAAACCACTTCAGTATTCCCAACGACTTGGTGCTCAACTGGGACCAAACAGGCGTCAAGCTGGTTCCGGCCAGCAAGTGGACGATGGAGGCCCGAGGTTCCAAGCAAGTTGGGGTGGTTGGCTTGGACGACAAGAGGGAAGTCACCGTTTTGATGACCACGACACTTTATGGCAAACTCTTGCCTCCTCAAGTGTTATATGCAGGCAAAACAGACAGGTGCCATGTTTCCAAATGACTGGGACGTCTGGCACAGTGACAACCACTGGAGCAACGAAGCCACAATGCTGCGATTTGTCGACACCGTTCTCCTTCCGTACGTGGAGACATGCAGGAGTCGTGTGGGTGCTGCCAGTCAACATGCACTTTTCATTTTTGACATCTTCGCTGCACATCGTACGAAGAGTCTTCTGCAGAAACTAGCTGCAAACAACATTGAGTACGTCTTCGTCCCGGCAAGCTGCACGGGACTCCTGCAACCGAACGACCTAAACATTAACAATGCCATGATGAACCGCTTTACCCAGTGGTATGCCGGATGTGTACAAGAGGTGGTGGAGAAAGAACAAAGTGCAACTGACGTTAAGATCGACTTGCGAGCAAGTGTTATGAAGCCCGTTTACGCAGCATGGCCGATTGAAGTGTATGCGGATCTCGAGAACCACAGAGACCCGATCCGAATCGGCTATACTCTGGCAGGAATTGTCTGAAGGTACCAAATAAACTTCTTGAGGTGAGCTGAATTCCGACTTATGGCGTTATTTACTTTAGGATACTTTCCATATCATATTCGCATATCGCGTATAATGATATCGTTATGCTTTTTGGACGCGTGTCTCCCCGGTGTCTCAATGCCGCTTTCAACGTGATGAAATGTTTCCCGAATTGTTCGCGGGAGCTATTGTTCGCGAATCGGAGGCGGTTCACGAAATTCGCGAAAATTCCGTCGTTTACAGTATTTGATTACTTTAATATTGGTGCTAACATTCTAGTACCCCTCTTTCCCGGGGGACGTCGCGCGGTTACCAATTGTGTTGGGCGTCTCCAAAAGCTGCCGTTTAAAAGCGCATTTCTCCCACCCTCACTCAAAAAAAAAAAATAAATAAATAAATAAACCAACATACACAACAACGGAATAAGCTGAGTTAATACCTTTCATAAATGTAAACATTGCCGAAATCCGGGGGGCCGACCCACATCGACCAACCGAACAAACGTTCACTCGCTCAAATTTCTACCAAGCAGATAAGGCGCAGACCTTATCTTTAATGTGCAGCACACTCTGCTGCACATTAGTGCACCCAGATTTCAGTGCTCCCAACTGCTCGATCGCCGTGACGTCGTTCAAGGGACGCGTTTGAAATACGAGCCGCGACGGGGCGAAGAAAGCGGCGATCATCCGCGAGCACGATCCTCCTCTCCACCCGCGTTCCCCCTCGCCACGCGACGACGCAACGCACGCGCACTAGCGACCGATTTTCGCAAGCTGTGTCAGCCATTAAATTGCAAAAGCCCCGCGTGATTCGAGTTCCTCCCTCTCTTAACTCTATAGGCTCTCAACTGTGCACGATCACACGCGTGCATTTTCCAGTTGAATTTGGTGGAGAGAATTTCTCCGCTAATTTTACCGGAGAACGTTTTGCGCGAAGTTTTCGCGGATGTAGGTTCCCCTCTGAATTTAGCCTTGAAAACATATCTTCGCTAATTTCAGCGAAGTAAATCATCCATTAAATGTGGCAGAAAAATGTTTCCCTCTATATTGAGTGTCGTGGCGGAGGAAACGCACGAAGCATTTCGAAGCTACATTTAAGAGGAACCATTTCCCCGCTAAATTTAGGGAGAGATTGAGGTCGCGTAAAGTCACATAATACTCTTATGTTAGTGATCTCCAACGCTGCTAAATTACCTCAGTTGTGGAACTCCCGCGGAGAGAAATACAACCACCCCCCTCCCCTTTACCCTTCCTGGCTCCCTTCGGTACGCCTCCATTCGTTTGAAGCGGCATCTAGAGATCGTCTGAAAACTGTTTGTTCCATAGAGTACGGTGAAACTTCATCTAGACGATGTGGCTAGAAAATATATGTATTCCATAGATTTCGCTGCAGTTACCCTAGCAGCCGTCCCCCAGAAATAGTGGCGCGTCGAACACCGGGAGTCGAGCCAGGGGAGAGGGAAGGGGGAGTACTGCTCGTGCGAGCAGCGTTATGGGCAGTTCTGTAACTGTGCTAATTCATAGTCCGTTGCAACCTAAGAACGAAGGGCGAGGGTAAGAAGGCCGGGGAGGAGGAAGCAGACGGAACGCTGATGAGACTAGGAGGTTTCCCCCTCTCTTTTCCAGCGTTCCGTCTGCTTCCTCCTCCCCGGCCCGTCTTACCCTCGCCCTTCGTTCTTAGGTTGCAACGGACTATAGTAACGGCGGTGATCTCATGAGATCACGTGACACGATGCCTTCAGAGTAACGCTGTGACATCCGTGACGTCAGGTGCCACGACCATCGTGCATGAAAAACACTCGAAAGTACGCTGCGAAACCTTGCCTGTAACCGCCTTTTTCCGTCGTTTTTAGAAGGACGACGGTAACGGTAATTTACGCGACTAAATTATTTGCACCATTTACAGTTGAATCAAAGAGGCTTGCCGCGTTCGATAGTCCTTTGGCCGTGGCGGTGTTCTCGTTGGCTACTTCGGCAATCCGTCTGTCTTATATGTTGTTTTCTTCTTCACCGTCCTTTTTGTCTTTGCAGGCTCATAAATTCTAACAGCCGTCGCAATAAAACTAAGTTAACAACCGCAAAAAAACAAAAACAAAAACAAATAGCGAAAAAAAAAGCCAAACAGGCAACGTTGCGACTTCTGGAAAGAAACAAAAAACAAACAAAAACAACAACAACAACAACAACAACAAAAAAAAAACTTCGTGCGACGGACGTGTATACTCCGGGCTGTGCTGTGCTGTGCTGAGCGTAGCCCAACTTCCCCGTCCGCATGAATATTCAAGACCCGTCGCGTTTTTCTCGCATGAATATTCGCGGCACAGGGGTATACAAAGGACTTCATTACAAGCACACGAGTCGCATCTCCCCCCACCGCGCGGCGCGGCCGTCTTCCCGGATTTCCGGTATTTCGTTCGGCGGTATGTTGCCATGCCATCGCCGGATGCGCCTTGATGAAAGGGGGACTGTCATGCTTCGCCTCGCTACACGCGTACCTTGCGGTGAAGTCCCGTGGGAAGGGGGGACGAGCGCGTCTATTTCTTTGCGAGTGTTGTACATGAACATCAACTTTAGCAGTATATGCGGTTTGAGCATAGATTAATGCATGCCTCGAAAACGTATGACTCTTATGAAGTGGTATATTGTATTTTACAAATAACCATCGCTGATGCCGTGGCCCGTTTAAGACACTTGTTGAACGTACAGTCAGCACGGAATGAAACCCAAACGCCGGAAAGCGTGGCCGTCGACACAGGCTGCTCCACCTGGAGGGCCCCTGAGAACTAATGAAAATGCGCCGGAGCGCGAGGGTGCGAGCCCTACTAAGATGTGCTGGACCCTCGGGCGGCTCGTCTGGGACTTCAGTATTTCGCCGGCGGCGCGCTGTAAGCGCCGCCACTCGGGGTACTTTTGTGTCGCCGCACTGTCTCCCGGTCGACACCTGCGGCTGGCGCGCGGCGCGAGAAGGTGGATCCTAGGAGTAGAAGCAAGCTGCTTGCTCGCATCCCATGGTGTCTGCTTCTCTTGGTCCGCGTAGTTAATATTGTTTGATATACGTGTCGTAATTTTATAATTAGCAGTACTTATAGCAAAACAGCGCGACATACAAGACAGAAGAACAAGTTGGGACAGATGACGTGTGCTGAAACCGAAATGAAGGTTGATACTACAAATATAGAGTATAATATACGAGCACATTCATGCGTCCACTCTCAGAGCTCGTTCATTAACCACTCTTCTTCAGGCTTGTATGCCTCCCTGCAAATGCCATAATGCAGGTCTCCTAACTCACGCATTCAGCAAACATTTTCCTTAATTGTAGTGACTTGATCCTTGAACAATACGTCCCTCTGGGCTGATTCTGGTCCGATCTGTCCAGCGTACCCTTTAATTATCGCTTTGTGTATCGGATGTTTTGTGTATCACAAAGGCGAAATGAAAGTTCAGACATTTCGTGCACAGAAGACCCCTAGTGCTTGAAGACGTGTCATCGGAACCACGTGGAGGCTCCGGTGAACAACGTGGCATACGCTGTTTCTGCGAAATAGTGAAACGACATATACGCGAAATAAAACTCGTTTATTGGCACAACCATGCTCTTTATGAAAAAAAAAAGCTGGAACAAACCCACGCGGTTGCCTCGGTTTTTATAAGCGATCGCATGTTTCATGCGAGGTTATTCGTCGATTCTCATAAAAAGCGAGACATTTCTCGGTGACGCTCTCTTTGGTAACCACCGATATGCCAGGCTTATCAATTCCGGAGCAGAATAAATTCATCACCCTGTCTAAGCAGGGCCTATCGAAAAGAACTATAGCTTAAGCAACCGCCCAGTGTCGACCGGGCGACAGTGCGGCGATACAAAAGCACCCCGAGTGAGGGCGCTTACAGCGCGCCACCGGCGAAACGCGGAAGCCCCAGACGCGCCCCGCGAGGGTCGAGCACATCTTAGTAGGACCAGCACCCTCGTCCCTCGGAGCATTTCTATTAGTTCTCAGGGGCTCTCCAGGCGAAGCAGCAAGTGTCGATGGCCACGCGTTCCGGCGTTCGAGTTTCCTTCCGTGCTGACGGTACGTTCAGTGCTCTGGACATTACCATGCTAGAAACTCCAATATTCCTGCGGTTAATATATTTAACAAACTTGCAGAGGTGGGCAAATTACTTAATTTTTAATTAAAATACATCCCTAAATAAATCCACCAAATTTCCAAACATTAAATAAATTACATTCCAAAATACCGACTCTAAAAGAAATGTAGAAACAAATCCCCTACGTTTAGAAATTTATGTATTTACAAACGCATTACGTTAAGAAAGTAAGGAAATATGTTTTTATTCCGATTTTTTATTTTTTATTTTTTTTATAAAACAGCCCATTGCCTGACAATTAGAATTTAAGAAATCTGAACTTTGTAACAAGACCTTAGTTCTACCTTTATTGATATCGTGGTGGTTCAGCATGCCCATATATCTCCTACGTATTGACGTGCAAATATGAATCTCTTTCCATCTCTACATTGTCTTCGAATGCTGAATTTTACTAAAAGTTACCGAGCTTACTTGAAGTCTCTACAAGCCGAGCTTCAAAATAAAAAAAGATATTTAAAGTTAATTAATAACAAATATTATCTTATCGTAGTTGC
Organism: Ixodes scapularis; assembly: GCF_016920785.2. Lineage (NCBI taxonomy): Eukaryota > Metazoa > Arthropoda > Arachnida > Ixodida > Ixodidae > Ixodes > Ixodes scapularis. The sequence goes on from NW_024609883.1 coordinate 35,605,303, forward strand.
TAGTTCCCCGGTTGCCTACGAAGCTTGACAAGTAGGTTTGAAAAGCCTACGAAGTTTGACAAGTAATTACTATTTGGGCAGTTTTGACAAAATCGCCACTACGCCTAACAAAAAACAAAATAAAGAAAGAAAGTAATTTCGCGCAGAACAAACATACAGCCAATCAGAGTGAACATTGGAAGCATCCCTGCGAACCAAGCTCAGAATAAAAATAGGCATAAAAAAACCTGATGTGCGCCTGCGCACAATGGGCTTATTTCTTCTTTTTTTGTGTTTTTTTGTCTAATTGCCTTTTTAGCATTGTCATTTGCTGACATTCTTCCTTTGTTTGCCGTGATTGACTGCGTCCGTGCTCTGCGGTAGAGTGAATCAACATGGTGCTTTAGAGTCTACGCAAAAAATATTTCTATTAACAAATTACATATGCAAAAAATTAGGAAACGTGCATTACTTTTGGACACCGGAAGTAATTAAACTACTCTTGTTTTATCCCAGGCTGATCTTGGGAAGGCCATTTTCAACTTGAAGCGTTCCTGGAACCGCGTAATTCGCTATAGGTTTTTTCGTAGATAGTGCGCCAGGTACCCCAAATAAATCATGTGCAGTTTCCGAGCACATATAGATTGAACAAGTGGCTCATTTACACAACTAAGTAGAACCGTCTGCCAGGCAAGTATGGGATTAATTAATTTGCCAATGAATCAATGGTTCACCATTTACTTCGCGGGTATACACTACAATCTGCCATATGATTGTTTAGTTAAAGATACGAGTTAAAAACGGTTGTATAAATCTTTGAGGTGTCTCGCGCTCAATCGGTGGAAAACATGCTTTCGGAGAAGATGGAATTCTGGTTCAAATGCATCGCTTTTTTCCCCCAGCTAAATGGAGACAACGAAGACGTTACAGAGAGATTATTGAACGAACGTCATAAATAATGAGTGGAAGGTCGATGTGCAATTAATACATGGAACGGGAAGAAATAGTGCGCGAGAAAGGGTGCAACAATAAATGTTAGCACTCCATTCTAGAACGAACGATGAACGACACCTTTTAAGCCGCTCTCGCAGTGCTCGTACAACATACAAAAAGACACGGAGTTTCTTTGCAGACATTGGGGCAGAGATATCCACGGACAGGCCTTAGAAATCTTCCATACATGTTTGCTTCACTTCACACACACGTGTGCGATTCGAACATGTGAGCAGACAGCTATTTTGAATGACCAATGAGGACCGTGAAACAAAGAAGAGAGATGCCTCGGACAGTTTCTGCAGACTGTCTTTTGAATAACGTACTAGCGACGTGACCGCGGTTGCACTTAATCATCGGTTTCTTGCGAGCTAACGACCAAAGTTTGGCACTAATGTTTGGGTTTGTTCAGCTGCTCTACATTAATGAATCTTTTTGAGGTGCACGAAATGTGTTTATTGGTGAACAAAAAGTAAGGGCACAAACGAGCTGGTGGTGGTTAAACATTACGAAAAAAAAAAATTTCAGCTGTGTCTGAGACTTTGTGTTTGTGCGTCCCTTATTGTCCCAGTCTCGGGGTTTTTTCGTAATGTGTTTATTACTTTATTTTCTATAGAGTTCAGAGGTCGTCTATACTTTGTTCCGAGCGTTGTATAAATCTTCGAGCGACCTGCATTCGTCAGTGAATATTGAGTCCGTATGCGACATTCCAGTATATACAGGGTTCTCAGAAAGAGAGGTAAAGAGTGTGAGGAATATTAACGGTGTGCGGAGACACTTTGTTTGTAGACATGACGCACACGAAATGAGAGCGACACAACCTACCGCAACTGCTCGTAAACAAACATTCACTCAATACTATCGCAAAAAAACAAAAAAAGAAAAAAAAATGCCCACAAATGATAAATAAAGTATTTGAGTTTTTTTTTTTTTTTTTTTAACAGTAACGATCGTGTGCTAGATTTTCATGGCACATTTGCGTGTTCTGATATCCGTTTATGAGAACGCTTGACGCTCGAAAGCGCAACGTCACAACCGTGGTTAAACGAACACTTATGTCTATAAAACGACCAATTAAACGGCACTACATTTTTTTTTATGGGCAGCAGCGCAGCTTCTTATATGCCAACGCGTCATTTACAAACAAAGCCCGCGTTTTCCCAGTACAGGTGCGGGCACTGGGCGAGCTCAGAAACTAGGTTTAAATGAGGTGAAGTTTCTGCGCATTTGCCGTGCCGACAGCAGGGCAATCGAATGAGCGGCGTAACGGCAGAGCCGCTTCTTGGTCTATAGCGATATGGGCTCGGTTATCGATGACTCGGTCCATTCGGTCACCACACTTCTTTTGTAGCGTGAGCTACACTGGCCGAGGGTGAGCAGTTTCGAGTGGCTCCCAAAGAGCCGTGCTGCGCATGCGCGAGGAGTAGTGACGTCACACGGCGCACAGCTGGCGCGCCGGAGCCGCCGCCGCCGCCTCGCGCGCATCGCCGGTCTGCGCATTCCAGAGGAGTGACGTCATAACCGTGGCAGACGCACTGGCACCGTCGTGTGCCCAGCTGTGCGCCTCCGTTGCACAGTAGCCAAGTCTGACGCTGCACCGGAGCAACACCACCTAGACAGAAGGCCTCCGCATGGTTTCTTCTTCCTCTATGAAACGTCATCACAGTCGGATCCCGCTCGGTCGGCTATTGGACCCGAGCCCGACCTTCGACGCGCTGATTGGCCACAAGCCGCAGCCGAACACTGACGCAGCACTCGTACCCAATCTCTCGCCTCGATCGATCTGACTATGATGACGCGTGTGGAGGCCTTCTGTCCAGGTGGTGTTGACCGGAGCCGCTTAATGGGCCCCCTCATTTTGTGGGCATAAGCTCACGCTACGTATATCCTGGCATAGCCGAGCTAAGCCACCTGCAATTTTTTGAGAAGATGTTGAAATTGGGGACGCCAAATAGTTCAATATAAAGTGATGTAAAAAGAAAAGTTGCATTCTTGAAACTCATGAGTTTGAAATCCGGAGTGCAATAGGTACTGGGTACAGCGTCATTTGAGAAGCCGACAATTTTAGGCTTGTATCGAATTTGGTTTAAGAATAACTGCAAATAAAATTGTAATTAATTATGCTATTTTGGTGCTTAAAGCTACCTCTTCCTTGCACTTGCTGAAATTTTTGCGTAAATAGACTTCATATATGGAGCTAATGTTTCCAAGATCTGGTTAAGGAGATACCTCAAAATGTTTTTGCCCTTTTGTTACGTTAGCATCTTTAGTGGTCTTGTCTAGATTTAAAAAAAAAAAGTATGCATCGAAAATATTGACTACAGCGCAAATAAAATGACAAAGAAGCAAAGTACGTTTCAACAGCGCGCGGTATAAACACTAAACGTTAAACCAATATAGCAGATGTTCCTCAAAAACTAGAATATGCAATGGGGCCAAGTTCAGATTTTCGCAATGACTTTTTTCTAAACGATGTGCAAGTCTTACAGTCAGCCCCACCTCCTCCTTTGCACTTTACCCTTGAGCGAAGAAACACCAAAAGAAAAACACAGACCAGCACAACACCAAACAAAATCCACCATAATCCCTGAAATCAAATCCCGTCGGCGTACGGTATACATAATACTCCCCCCTCCCCCGGTCATACACAAAAACACACACAAACTAAAACAAAACAAAAACTCGGCGAGCGCTTACGCTTCTCGACATGGGTAGTCCCGCTAAAGCTGCGAATAATATCTTGTCTTACCACACCCAGCACACCGCGAAGTTATCGACCGGCTCTACCCACATTGCACAAAAGAAGATACAAAAAAAAGGCACATCTTGTTTAATGAAAAACCGTGGAGACCAGTTCCATGGAGAGAGAGCGAAGGGTTCCGAAAGCCGAGATTTATTTTTTATTCGTTTAAAGTCGTTTTCTCACCTTTTTTTTCTACGCACCCCTCGCGTTTGCATTGTGCAGCGTGTACGAGCAGTATACGCAGAGTGCTCCTGCATGCAAATTGGATTCTCTCACTCTTTCTTTCTTTTTGTCTCCCCTCCTTCTCTCCCTCACCTTTTCCCACCAGATCACCCTCAACCTGTGCTCGTTGTTCCTTAGACGCTCGAGGGCATAAAGCCACCTCGCTCCCCAAAACTTCGCAGCGCGCGCTTTCGGGGGGCGTGAAACCGCGGTGGTGAATGCAAAGGAGTTCGCTGCTGCAACCTGGCATGAACTTGGCCCCGCTGTGTCTTCGCGCCGAGAAACGTACATACATACATTCACACATACATATTTATTTATTTATTTATTTAATTATGCATTTATTTATTTTATTTTATGTTCCGAGTCGACTTAAAAGTTGCTTACTTAACCGAATCTACATAACGGCCACGACAACGCTGGAAAAAGAGGTTGAAAATTGCGTAAGGTTCGTTATAGTTTGTTTTGGCAACTGTGTGGTTGGAACTGCTCTTGAACGCCTCGCTACTGACGGTTTACTCTCAGCAGCGAGGCGCCCAAGTTCCTGACTGTTTAAAGGGACACTGGCAGATCATTTATGCTCGCCAAGGTTTTTTTTTGTACAGACCAATGGAAGACTAGCTACGCAAAACACAGTTTGCGGCTAAATTTTTTTTTTTGCGGTTCAAAGATTTTTGCTTGAGGACTGGCCGGTTTGAGTCTCGCTCACTCTTTTCTCCGTGGTCACGTGCCGTTCTCTATGATTTAGAGGCACACACCACATACAATCAAAGTCGTGGGTCATCGTAGGCACGCCCTCAATATTAAAAATATAAAAAATTGGCCGCATCTCCACGTGGTGAATGATGTTGATTGGGGCGAAGTTCTGGTAATGCTTGTCTGGGTAGACGCTGAGCCGCAGCATGCCGAGCTTTTCGTTCGTTTTCATCCATGTCAAAAGAGAATATGTGGTGTGGAACGTATTTATATACGCATTTGAGCATTTGACCGCAGCGACCTCTCGTCTATAAACGTTGAGCCAATGCATTCAAAGTTTAACGCGATTATATACGCATTTGACCACAGCGCCCTCACTAGTATGGACGTTGAGCGGCTACGTGCAACGTTTCGTCCATGACATCCCCAGCTCTTGAGTTACCACCACATCTCAGAGCCCCCTACTCGTCCCGCAGTCGTCGCCGAGTGGTTAAGGCGATGGACTAGAAATCCTTTGAGGTCTCGCCGCACAGGTTCGAATCCTGTCGACTGCGCAAACATTTTTTAATCTTTTTAATTTTATTTTTCGCCCTACACGGGCACGTGAGCACGTGAGCTCGCGAGCACGAGCAGGAGCACCAGCAAGATTGATGTGAGCACGGACGGCGGAAGGACAAGGCTAGACCCTAAGGAGCTTCGCCCCCCAAAATATCAGACCCCTTCTTTCGCTCTTTAAAAATATGTTGATTGGAAAAAAAAAAAAAAAGGTTGTGCAGAGAATCGAAATCACTGTGTGCATTCTCCGCGTAATTCTCAACATGGCGTCGTATCGCGGGAGCATAGGCGGGAGGCGCGGGCTGGATGGCTGAACGAAGTGGACTAAGCGATGGCCGGGAAGACGCCGGGCGTGGGACCTCTAGACTTCAGAACTCTTTTTCCCGGTACCGGCGGGTCTGTCTAGCTTCAAAAGAAAAATCGTTTACCGGTGAAAGCATTTAGTGTTTATTCTGTACGACACGCACGACCACCAAGCTGATTCCCACGAAGACAACGCCGAGTCGTCGCTTCGTCTTCAGGATGAAGGCATCGCTCCTCTCGAACACGAATTGGTAAGAGCCTGAAAAACGCGCAAGCGTCAAGTCCGAAGTGCGTAATGTTTTTTAATTTTTTTTTGCATATTTTGTGCGACGCGCGACGTGCGCGTAAATCGCCTACCTCGTAAAAAAAAAAAAAAAAAAAAAAAAAAAGGCCGTGTGTTGTCACGTGAATTCCGGCAACTCTCTTTTCCTCGACCTGTCCTCTACCTCCCCAGTTCAGTTTTGCTTTCGGTTTCGGGCAGGTGCGCTTTTTTTTTATTTTTCTACTTTATTAAAAATATGCATCACGCTGTAGCAAAATATTAATCGGGTAGTCTTTCAAATCACCTGCCATAGCAAAGATATTTTTTTTTTTTTTTTTTTTTGGGGGGGGGGGGGGGGGGTCGTCAGTGTCTTTTTAAGAAAGGCGGGCGTGACCAGTACCGCGCGTCTTATTATCTAAATTCGGGACTTCATAGTCAGGGTTGCGATGTGACACAGCGATCACATAAACGCTACTCGAAGAAACTGGCATTAACTTCGCGATGGGGCGCAGCTGTCTCAGTGTTGATACGGTATAAGTATAGTTGATACGGCTCAGCTCTTCGGGGAATTCACATGATGTGTAGAGTACGGTATTTTAGGACGAATTGTGCCAATTTATGTGAAAGACATTCAACGACATGTGACGTTACGGAACGAAGTTGTGGTGTCAGGTGACAAACTGACGTCAGCCACTGTGTGACGTTCCGTGACACAACATCAAGTCACGTGACGCCACGTGACGTAAGATCCTGCACGGACGGAAAATTTTAGCAATTGTAAAGACTTCCGCGCATTGAAACAAAAAGAAGGAAAACTGAGGCAATAAACAACGGCATCAATAAACAAAAACAAACCACAAAAACTTACGAACTCAACAACAAGCTTTATTCCCTTCAGGTTGCAACAGACGTCATTCCCTTTAACAGACGTGCCAGTCTTGATTCTCGCTTTATTTTTCATCAAAAAACAACAAAAAAGGACAACCCAGAAATGCCTCATACTGTAGTGAGAGGAGAAAGTCGATGCGTGTTGGTTATTATAATATGGGTTCTCCAACTGCGCGGTATAATTGCCTAACGCCATATGGGTTTGGCTGGTGGTAACCTTTTGATATAGAGCAAAGTGTGTGTATAGCTTCCAGCCTTCAGCATCGCTGAGATTGTTTTTGCATGGTACGTTTTGGGTAAAGGGCACCCTGTTGGTAGCCGCGTGCGTAGGCCGATGTGTATGTGTGTGTGTGTGGGGGGGGGGGGCAGCAACAGAGCAGCGGTTAATCAGCGAGAGTGCGAGGTGACGCATGAATAAGTGATAACCGTCGCCGTGTAAAATATTATACGCGGACACCGGGCATCGATTCCGTGCTAGTACGTACTTCGACAGGACACCTCGTTTATTTACGGACGTGTATTTACGATTATATCTTTTGTCTTCCCACCTCTAAGATTAAATGAAACATCTACTGTTAAATTCCTAAAAGTTAACGATCTACTCAAACCCTTCTTGGCTTACTTTAGGGGGAAGTAGGGCAATAATAGCTTTTCCGTGGAATTTGAGGCAAATTGTAACTGTACATACTCAGCAATGAAGCACATATTTGTATGGATTCATTAGGCAAATCATGCAGTATATTCTTTAAACGCCGTTTCGTCCCCGGGCATATGAAGTCTGTGGAAAAAAGAAAAAGTCGTTAGGTGTTTATACAGCCGGAGTTTAGTCGGCAGAATATGGCGACATTGTCACCCACTGTAGACGAGCAATTAGAAAGTGCAGTAAGACTGCTAGCTTGGGGTCTTTAACGTGCACCACGGAGTAGTGATACACGACCGCACGTGAACGCTGTGGGACCTGCTACAAAAGAAACAAACTACTGGGCCGGAGATCGAACTATAGGGGGCGCTTTATCGAGCTTGTCGTCCTTACAGCCCGGTGTTTACTAACACAGCATAACAACGAGAGCGAACCTCGGATAGCGCGGTCAGGGCACGAGCGCTTCCGTCTGATCGGTGATTTGGTCGCACGAGTAGCAGCCTTCGAATCATTATCTTCGATTTCTCCGATGAAAAGCAAACGAGAAAATTCGGTTTGTTGCCCACACAGCTGAAGCGTACCGCTAGGGGCGTGAGTGTTCGATCTTCTTCCCAATAGTGACTGTCAAGATGAGAATGACAAAGAGGGATTTTAGTTGGAACTCCTTCGCCGCGACCTTTCTATCTTCGACAAGGCTTCAGTGTCCCGAGAGCTTCGAGCCTGCACGCGCAGTGAGATTTACGACCATAGCCTCCTATATACTGACAAAGTCTGGCAGATCGCCACTACACTCCGTTTTATACATAGCGTGCAACGCTGAGAAAAGTACTGAAGTAGTGCGCATAAAAAAATCACAAGAAATGTGTTACTCCGCGCGTTTCGTGGACGAGGGGTACAAGGGGCCGCTCTGGCGATACCAACGTCTCGGTGGCGGGGGTTCGAATCCACTTAAAGTGCAAAGTTCTTTTTGTCGTTTTTTAGGCTATTTTTTGTGAAAGATTGTACGTATTGCGGAAGTGCATATTTCTACTGCTTTTTTCTTGTTGCTTTTTATTTATAGAGGGTAGACTTGGGGCTGGTGTTCCATTTGAACCCCGCGCCGGCCTCGTCAAAACGGAAGAACGGTCGAGATCCAGGGCGTCTCTACTTAAAGCAGTTTATTTACATGGTAGCTTGAAAATCAGAGAGTACCTTGAGAGTGCGCTAGATGGTCCTTTATATAACAAATACTGAGATTAGGGGAACGCACTGCCATTGGTCAGACGGCTTGGCATTCCCTCGTGTGATGTGAGTCTCCTTCAGAGTCGGAATGCTAGCCGGTGTATGGAAGTCATCCAGACGGCAGTATCTCGCTGCTCTCGTGCCGGCGCCTCCATGAACCAAGAGCGATTCACAATAGACGCGTACACAACACACGGCACTCGAGATCAGGATCGAGTGTTGTTTCCTTTTCGAGGAAAGCAGTGGCCTCGGAATACAGCCACGGGCATGTCCGACCAAGGTTGCGGTCCCGCAAGAAGAAGATATCAGACGCGTCGGAATGCAGTCACGGGCATCGTCCGCTTAGCCGACCAAGGTTCAGGTCCAGCAAGCAGACGAAGCCGTAGACACGATTCATCACCGGCACGGTTCCTTCTTGAGGCTTGTTTCACTTTGAAGCCATAAGGCCGATTTTAACACCAGACATAACAGAAAGCAGTTCAAAACACTTTCCGTGACTCGAAACTTTAACGTTGCGAGGTCTTCGCTTCGGGAACGCCACCTTGGCAGATAGACACTGCGCCTTGTACTTCGCGACAGTACTGGCCCACACTCCGGTGTCGTTACTGACCGTCTCCAAGACTTCACGAACCGACATCTCCGGGAAACGCGTTCTTGAACTCGCGTACACGTTGGCGATCACCTGCTTGCACTCTTTCGAGATCTTCGCGCAACGAATCTTCGAAAATATCCGAGCAGGAGAGGAAAGCTTCCTGCATAAGACGCCATTTTCTCAAAACCGGCAAGGCAGAGGCAGCCGCACAACTGGAAACCCTGAAGCGGCTGCCGCACGGACGAAAACGGAAAACAATTTACAGAAGTTTACACTATCTCTTCCTTTTTGTTGAAAAAAATCATGTTCCATATCATCACGCCACTATCAGTTACTAGCTCAAAAAAAAAATAATGCACATTTTTGGAGTTTTTTTTTTTTTTTTTTTGCAGCGTTAGCACTATTTTATGGGGCGAACGTAGGCGGTCGGCGGCAGTGCAAACCGGTGCGCTAGCTTTGGCTGTGTTGCACGCTATGTATGAAACGGAGTATAGACGCTGCCGCCGAAATGAGAAAGGTGGTGCGGCAGACAACGGATGAGAGGAGAGCCATGTGACTGGCGGCCCCCTGCGGCGAGACACCGAAACACAGCGTCTCGCCGCTGCCGCGAGACGCTGTGGCGAGACGCGAGGACCCGAAAGTGCTTTTCGGGTCCTCGCCGCTGCAAAAGCTGTGCGCTGACGTCCAGTTTCCCCGAGGAATGGCTTTATGATGCTCTTTGCTATACCAAATCCTCGCGCTCCAAATCTGCGGCCGGGCACTCTATGGCCACGTCGTCGATTACCAGGCTTTGTGAGTATAGAGGAGGCAATGTCATGACACAAGGCAACGGGTGCGTCCTATAGAGGCCCGGCATTCGAAAGCCACGCCCTGATATTTTCATTTTGTTAGTGATTATAGAAAAGAAACATTCGCTAGGAGGAGTTGTCGTCTCCAGGGACCGTATATAGTTTAAGTGTGCAATTAACAAAATCAAGTATAGGGTCGTTGGTTCATCTATTACTAGAAATCAAACTAGTTTCGTTTCTGTGCCATACTCTTTGGCGCAGAGTGCCTTACGTTCCACGTGCTGGTAGAAAGACTACAGAGATGACGCCTATTCTGCCGTAACGTGTGTTGGTCTAATCTCGTTGTAATTCGAGGCGTTGCAAGCGGGTGGTGCTACCAGGACCATCCAGAATAAGCTGAGCTTCTGCACGAGAATGTTGACGTCATCATATGTGAAGATCGGCGCATGCTCGGATTGGACACGAGTGCTGCGTCAGTGTTCGGCTGGTCCTTGTGTCCAGTCAATGCCTCTGGCTCGGGCTCCATTTCTGAGGTGGCGCCAGCCGATTGCGATGACGTCACTGGGAGCTAAGACGGGGCTGTTCGCAGGCTATGAGTTTTCTAGGTGGCGTTGGTGTTACCCACCGAGGGAAAAGTATGGTTCGTATATTTTCCTTTATCATAAGTCAAAGCACAGTTAAAGGAAGGCAGACATACACACGCGGACACGCATACAAAAACCGAAGGTCACGCCCGCATTCACTGCTCCCGATTGGCTTAGCCGACGATAACACTTGCACAGAAAAAAGAGAAAGGGGAATAAAAAAAAGAACGCGATGTTGTATTTTTGGTGCAGCTTTTAGCTTGATTGGTCCCTTCGACTCGCATCATCGGCTACGTTCTGACTTGACGTAAAACAAAAGTATCGACCGAAAAAGGACTCTCAACCATGGAAGACTATGGACCTTTGCAAAACTCGTCATTTGAGCGCAGCATGCTTTGTCTGCAGGGGCTGTGGAACGCCTTCTGGGCATGCGCTGTTGGTCTGCTGTGCGGTGTATCAGACGCTGCGCAACCCACAATCCCTCCACTCGGAGCCAATCAAAGGTCGGCTTTCTGACGTCACATCAACCCTTGCGCAAGAAGCAGACGAACTTGCGCTCAGCTAAGTCGTCACTGTCTATAAAGAGAACTAAAGAAAAGCAAAAAAAAAAACGGTGTGCATTATTGTGAATATCAAGAAAAGGTAGAGAAAGAAAAGGTTGAAAAATCATTAAAAAACGGTGGTTACATCGCATTACTGCCTCTAAAAAAAAAAAAACACTAATAAATATGTTTCTACGTGCCAACGCCATTTTGGCCATTCTTGTTGTACCCCAAAGTGTCACTCCAATGTAAAACGCAACTTCGACTTCGTGAAGCACATGTTCCTTGCACTGGCAGGAGACCAGGGTTGGGCAGAAATACTCAAAAATGTATTTGAAAATACAAATACTGGGATACATTAAAATAGCAGCTACAATTCTGATAGTAAAATAATCTGTAAAAATGTATCGCGATACATATCGGGAATACATTTTAAATAGAGGCAAAAAGTATTTGGAAATACAAGTACAGGAATACATTTTATGGAGGGCAGAAATATAAATACAGAAATACTGATACTGCAATACATTTTTTCAATTTGTTTGAGACGCCAACTGAGATGAAGCTTGAAGTTTAAAGTGGTAGTTTTTTTTGTTTTTGTTTTTTTTATCCCGAAATTGCTTTCCCGTAGGCTTGGCACTTAGCTTTGAAGGTAGTGGTTTCCGACGACGGGGAGTCTTCAATGGGCTATAAAAAAAAAAAGAAGTTTTATCAAGGACTGACCGCGGTCCCTTCTCTGACATCCTGTCTGTTTGACGAGGGATGCGAGAAGACTTCGACCACTAAATAAATTATATTTAACCCTAAATCCCATCAGAACGCCACCGCAGCCCTGTCTAATAAGGACACCCCGGTCAACATTGATCACATGGCGTCGCGGCGGAATGAACTGGTATTCTTCACCTGTAGGTGTGGCCTTGACCATGAAACTTTACCACGCTGCTGTATGAGAGGACAATACGTACTCTCTTTGTAGTTTACCTTGTTGAAGATCGTGCAGGCACTGGCAGCTGGAATTTTCGAGAATAGTGGACCACTTAAAGCATCCTAGAACGCATGTCTTATCTTCTTTTACGGTTGAAAAAACGCTACGGTGGCATCCCTGTTGTGAAGGTCCTTCCTGCCGACCCTCCGCCACCGACGCATATACATGCAGTCATCAAGTTTCGTCTAGCATCATCCAAGCAGAGACTTCGTGGATTGCGACCTGATATTGCCGGCATAAGTACGAGCTGTTCGAGAAACAACGCGCTCGAGGGGAGTTGCAGGTATACAAAGTCTGGGTCGGCTTAGCGAGGCCACGTCCGGCCTCCTTCCTGGGTTTTGGATGTTTTGGATGAACTTAACTGCGTGAGTCATCCTACTATTTCAAGTCAACCACCGCCAGGCTCGTGCTGCAACGGACTGTGACTCAGCTTTGCCGGCTGGATGTACTGTGTAAGCTAAGGCAAGAGAGACGGTTAGCAGTGGGCATTGAATGCCAGCAAGCAATGACTCCAAAAATCCCTACCTAAGGAGCTGCGGCAAACGATGCTCTGACTACAATCCTGACACGCCACCTGGTTCGAGTTCCCGGACTACGCAACAGTTCTCAGAAGAGAGAACTTAAAGAAAAATAGTTTGGAGAATCAGAATGGACCTTGGTCAGCATAGTAACAACGCCCAGCATCTCCTTGACTCTGGTGCCATCAGAAGTAAAAAAAAAAAAAATGCGTTCGGACATGCTTTTTTTTTTTTTTTTTCGGGGGGGGGGGGGGGGGTTGAGGGAAGTATTTCTCAAGCGATGTAACGAAATGTATTTCATCCTGATTGTATCGCGATACAAAGAAACGTTCCAAATGTATTTCGGTACAGGAATACAGATACTGGTGAAAAAAAAATGTATCGCGAAACAGAAATACAGATACGAAATGTATTTCTGAAATACTATGGCGATACAGTTGTATAGCAAGACTGCGCAACCCTGCAGAAGACGTATAAAATTAAGCACTACGTTTTTGTTTTGTTTTTGTTTTTCTATTTTGATGGTGTTCGTTCAGGCTAGGTTAGCAAGTACTGTTCGGTATCGAGGTTTCTATACTTCTCCCAAGGGTAGCATACAGATGACGCAATCTCCCCACTATAAACCCTACGCCGTAAATAATAATAATAAAAAAATATAGTTTTGCAATCTCAGCCTCGGATCATTTCGAGATTAGCCGACGGCTACATAGTGAGCACTTGGGTGGACAAAAGAAAACACCAAACACACGATAGTATCTGGTACGTGCGGTTTAGCAGATGAAAGGATTTGTGACGCAACCCCCCCCCCCCCCCCCCCCCCCCCCCGGGTATGACGCAGGTGTGCACGCTGCTAAAGATCTCAAAAGAAAAAAAGAAAGTTCTATTAGCCGCTCGTCGTCCATTCGTTTTAATATATTCTACGTATATCTGCACTTGGGTTCGCTTAGCGCTGGACTGCAGCAGTCGCTACGAGCCATTCCAACCAATCCAGAGCCATGCACGTATCACGTGATCAGGCTTGCCGCGCCTCTCCCGTAGGTCACGCGACGCTCGCGCGACGTGGGATTGACTTCGAGGGCCCTCGTAGCGTCCTCTGCGATCCATCGTAGGGAAAAACGTTGTGTAGTCACGCGCGCTTTAATCAAAGGAGGCCGAACTGCAACCCCCGAGTTAATGTTTCTTGTTTCCGAAAATGATGGAGGGCACGTCGGAAAAAAAAAGGGCTCGTTCTGCTCAAACCAAATTTAGCCACAAAAGAAAAAAATACCGCTTGTGATATTCTTTTTAATTATATTTTTTTTTTTAGTGGAGTGTTTTTATGCTCACGCTTGTGAGTAGCCCCGATGCGTGCACTTCTGTTGAAAGCAATCGATGCAGCTCTAGAGCGAAAGTTACGGATGAATAACGTTGCGCTCCATCAAAACTGTCTCCGCTAAGAAAAAAAAAAAAAAAAAAGCGAAATTGACTAAACGGGAATAAAGTTTCGACAATAAAATTGCGTGGACCTCTAGCAGCGAAACCGATCTTAGTTTTATCTCTTTTTTTTTTCTTTTTGAAGGGGTGGTGAGATAAGTATTTTGGAATGGTCCATTTGCGCGACTGCAGTCAATTTTTAATATTTGGTCCTTGTGGTTATGCAATTACTCGTGAGTCGGCTAAACGGGAAGGACGAGGGCTTCACCAAACTGAATGTTTACATCCGAAATCTTTTGTTCAAAGGTAAACGTTTGTTTACTTTTTATTACGTCCCACAATTGCTAGTGGCACTCGCAGTTCACAACTCTTGGTTTGTAAGAAAAGTTTTGTTTGTCGTTCTTACCGCTCAATGCTCCAATCTCATTGGTGGAGAAATGAGAATAAAATGTTTGGGTTTCAACATGCCTCGCATCTCTTAACCTTTTATTTGTCAACGTTCCAAAATTGGAACATGAAAGTATTTTTTTCTTTTTTTCACACTATAGCTCTGTTTTTAATTTTTGTTTCCGCATTCTGTTCAACGGCAGTGGAAAACACGGAATTGTTTGCTTTTACTATCTGCCATTTTAAGAACTTCCAATCCATGTTTGTGAAGGTGTAGGTGGTTGAGCGCGTTGGTTTTTAATTTACGATAACAAAAGAGGGTCATGAAAGCCTGTGTTGTCTGTTTGCGTTCCATGTCCCTCTTTCGTCATCGTAAAGTGTTTGTGAAATGACATATTTTGGGTTTTGTCACTGACAACTGTCGGTAGCGCCATTTCGCAAGCAAGAATGGCGTTCAGATGAACAAAGCAGAATTGAAACAACAAAAATCATTGGCGATTTAGTGATGAAAAAAATAAAGAACCAAAGCCTGTCTTTTTTTACTAGCATTGTGTCTTTTGTAAACGTATCTTTTTCTGAACATTGGCATTTGACAGTAGCAAAATTCAACGTAATCTGCTGTCTAATTTCGGCATAGTTTTGGTCGTGGTGGTGGTTTGCGGCTCTTCCCTTTTGAATCGGGTGGTCCCATAGAGTTTGGGACCTAGCCAGTGGGAATTCGATTATCCCCGTTGGTGAACTAGCATCCACCAGTTCTCTAATCTTCGCTTCGTGGATTCCACCAGCTCACGCCACCCTCTTTTTGTTATAGGTGTAGCGTCGGCGTCGTTGTTGCCGTTAGTCCCACCCGCAGAGTCTGCCACTGAGTTGGAAGTAGACCCAAAGCCTAGTGCCGCTGCCAGCGCGAGCTTCCGGGTTGCCTGTCCACACTACGCCGGTTGAACTGGTTGCAGACCGGTGCACGACAGCACAATGTGTTCAATTGTCTCATCCGCCTGACCACAGACGCGGCATGCTGCAGATTCCGCCGTCTGGTCGAAGCTACGGCGATACACCTGCGTTCGTAGCCCTCCTGCGCGTGAATCAGAGAGAAACCGGCTGCCCAGGCTGCTGTCCTATAGTCTTGTCTCTGCCGAAATTTTGTGCTTAAATCGATGGTACATATATAGCGTCGACTTGGACATTGCCGTTTCTGCCCACCGAGCTGCCTCCTCCTCTCTCATTTTGTTTCGTATCTCCATTTCCCCCTTTCTGTCTGACGCAATAGTTACAGGGGTTGAAAAGAAGCCGTATTTCTTCTCTAACTGATACAGCCGCTTCCTCCAGCCAGTCTGCACTCCCGTGAGATACGTGTAGACGAAGAGTGTCTTTGCCCGCCGGACGCGGTCTATGAGAGAGAAGGAGACGGCTGTCGTAGATTATCTTACTGGTCGCCCCCTGGCCTCAAACGACGACCACCCAAGGTCTCCCTGGACTGCTTCGGTGGCCACCATTACGTGAAAGCCCAGAGCCTGCCTCCCGACCTCTCGTTGACGACGTTCCATGACTTCCCGCACTGTGCCAGGGACACAAAGAATCGCGTTGGTGAAGGTTAATCGAGGCACCACAACCGCCTTCCAGATTTTGCAAGTCACCAGAAAACGATTGCAACTCCAAAGATTACGTTTTCGGAGTACATTCGTACCTCGCACGGCTGTCTGTCGGAGGTGAGCATAATGGTCACACAAGTACTCCGGCTTGTTGGTCAGTACAACTCCCAGGTATTTGTACGACTCCTGTACCTGTGCTTGCTCGCCGTTCAGCACCAGACTGTTTAATTTAGGCTCTTCCGACCCGGCCATTTGAAGGACTGCCGACTTTTTGGTGTTGAACCGAAGGCTCAACGTAGCCGCCTCCGTCTCACATAAACATATTAGACGCTACCGATCTTCCACCGTCTCCGCTGTCAATACAATATCGTCCGCATGGGTGAGGCCCGGCAGCATCTACGTCACCTCTGCGCCTCCTTCCATGTGTGTCAGTAAAAAACACCCCTCCGACTGGATCACGCGTTCTTCCAACCCTGACACACACAGAATATAAAGAAGCGGGGAGAGTGGGCATCCTGTCGCAGACCCCTCGTCACTGTGACTTGCTCTGAGTCGACCCCCTTCAGTTGCGTCATTACTGTATTGCGGGAGTATAGGCGCCGTATGACAGCTAGCCACCGACGAGGAAGGTGTAGCTCCTCCAAACGTCTCACGAGCTGCGCGTGCGGCACGCTGTCATATGGTTTTGCCACATCAAGAAAGCAGCACACCAGTCTTCTTCCTTGTTTTCGGCGAATTTCAATACACTGCGTGAGGGTGAACAGGTTGTCTTCCAACCTTCGACCCCTCCGAAATACGCCCTGAAGTTCTGTAAGCAGTTCGTTCTCTTCTGCCCGTGCTGCCATATGTTCCTTGATAATGCGGACGAAGGTCCGGTATACTTTAGAGGTCACGGTCAGGGGCCGATAATCCTTAAGCAACTGTTTGTCGCCACCCGCCCCTCGCCCCCTCCTTGGTATCAGAACTACGCGGCCGACACGCCAGTCTAGGGGCACAGGTTCCTCTCCCTTTAAGATTGCTCCAAAGATATCCGCCAGCTGGTCCACTGCATCTTTTCCCAAGGACCTGAGAACGGTCGCCGGGACCCCGCTCAATCCTTGGGAGGTAGCCCCTTTCAAGCGTGGCAGTGCACGCACAACCATCACTCGGCCGATGTTCTCCTCTTGGTTGGAGTCCGATTGATCCGGGGCAAGCCGGCCTTCTTGTGGCGTAGACACCTCCTCAGGAGCAAATGTCTCCATCATGTACTTGGTGAGGTGGTTTCCATGGTCTTCTGGCGGATTCCCCCTGCTGTCGTCAATTATGGTAACATCTTGGTCCTTTCCCTCCAGCGATCCAAGTTACTTCCAGAACCTTCTCGCTGCGTCCCTTCCGCTAGATCTAATATCTCGGACGTTCTCCAGATCCGCTGTTCTCATCTCTTGGGTTAGTCGTTTACCATAGCACTTGCAACCTTGGTATATGGTCTATTTTCTACAAACCTCACTCCCAGATTCAGTTCGGAGCGATTGTTGATGTTCCCTGTTGGCTTTCTTTCTAGCCTGTATAGCTTCTTTAACCTCTGTGTCCCACCACCTCTTCCTCACTCTTCGTCCACTGGGCTGCCTGAATGCATGTTGCTTGATGAGACTCTTAAGCTCTGTGATGTACTGTCTGTTACCGGACGCTTGAATCCTTATGGCGCTTTTTTTCAAATTTCTCCGTAACCCTTTACCCCTCCTTGTGAGCCAAATGCGTTCGTCTCTTGTTTTCGCATTTTTCTATGTGTTTTTACTGGAGTCCAGTCGCTGGCGATTGTGGTCGCTGTCGACGCTGTGCTTGCCTTCCTCGTCGATGGAGACAACAACTAGGCTGTTACCAAGGCGCGAAGACATCAAAGCGTAATCTATGCAGGTTCTGCTTCCTCGGGCACACCACGTGTATTGACCCTTGCATGATGCCCCTATGTTAACTCGTTCAAGTTGAAGCTCGTCTGCTAGATTCAGTAGCCGAAGCCCGTTAGCATCGTCCCATCCGTCAAGTTCGTGGAGATGGCAGTTAAAGTCCCCCGTGATTAAGACATTCCTGCCTTTATCTAGTGCCTTCATATATCTAATGACAAACGCCATAGTAGCTTCGTTCTCCTCGTCGCGCGCACTCCCCCACTGAGAGATAGACAATACACACAGACACTTGGGTTTGCAGCAACTCTCCCTCCACTCAGATGTGATCTCTGCACTCGTCGAGCGTCCTGAGCCACACTGTCGTGTCCCGCCATAGAAACCCAACACCACCACCTCTTCGTTGACCTGTTGTCCTGTTTTTGTAGTAAGCAGTGGCATTCACGCGCAGCACGCGGCAATCTCGCCACTTGTCAATGTAAGTGGAGAATAACTTTATGGCTTGCTTTTTTGTAGTGGCACACTTCCTTACGATACAATAATTATCCTCTTGGGACATGGCGCAACGCTTTCTTAATTTGGAGGCTGCAGTTAAGCTTTTTGTTCAGCCTTCCCGATGAAGAGCGGGAAAATGCATCTATATGCCAACTGACACCTCATGAATATAGTAACATTACTGACGAAGAGCACGTGAACGAAAATGACCTCTTTAAAGTTGTTCTGGCTTATGTTTATGGTCACGTCGAAGTCCAGCTGCAGCGATTATGATATTGATTTTCAAATATCCACTAGTCTCGGGCAACAACGAAAGAAACCCGGGAGGAAGCGATTTCCAGAAAGCCCAAGTGTGGTAATGGGTACATCAGCGTGTGCCGGAACAGCGCACAAAGCTTCTACCAAGGCAGGCAAGAAGACTCCAAGCTTCCCAATAGCGCGGGATGGAGTCAACATTCTACGCTCCACAGAACCCTTTCGAACCAGCGTCCTCGACCCTTTGTAGAGGAATTTCCTGAGCTTGCGAACATGATCCCCTTTTTGCTGTTCAGGAAAAGTATTTCTCCCTAGAACTTTGGTTTGCTCGCTGAAGTGACCGCAAGGTATGGACTCCTGAAGGGGACTGAGCTGGATGTCACAGCAGCGGATATTGGGAATTTTTCGGACTGTTGGTTCTCAGCGGCCATCACTCCGTTCCTTCCGAAGACTCGTACTGGAGTACGGCTGAAGACCTTTGTGTGCCTTTAGTAGCGACAGCGACGCCCCGCCATAAGTTCAGGCAGCTGAAAAGATTTTTTCATATTGTTGACGACACTCAGTTGAAAGCAGGTAAGAAGATGGCAAAGATTCAGTCATTTTACGACGATATTTCAAAATGTTTCTTCCAGTTTGGAGTGTTTCTCGAAAGCCTTAGCATCGACGAGTCCATGTGCCTTATTGTGGCCATTACTCCTGCAAAATGGTCGTGCGCGGTAAGCCTATAAGATTTAGCTATAATGTATCCACCATGTGCTGTCCAAATGGGTATCCCATTGCGATGGAGATATGTTGCGGAAATAAAAAAAAAGAGGATGACAAAGACTCCCCTTGGGGGTCAGGGTTGCTAGCAACATGGTATCTGTCCTCTCTAGCCCTGAACAATCCCAGGTCTATTTCCACAACGTTTTGACATCCTACGGTCTCCTTACGAAACTGGCTAAGGTAGGAATAAGAGCGACAGGGACTGGACGAGAAACACGAACTGGCGGTTGTCCGCCAACGAGTCAGAAAGACATCGCAAAAGAAGAAAGAGGTGCTTTCGACGACAAGTGTGACGGTGTGGTATACGCATGCAGATGGCACGACAACGCAGTGGTCATAGTTGTCTCTTACCATCTCAGCCACGAGCTTGTTTATACAGCAAAGCGCTTCTTACTACGCTGAGGGAAAAAGGTCAACATTGCGCAACCATATTTGAACAAAAATATATTTATGGCATGAGAGGTATGGATGTTAGGAGACGCCTCCTTGGTATAGCTACCGCCCAAGGTTTAGAAGTAAACAGTAGTGGTGGAATTTTTTTTAGAAATGGCCTCAAGATGGCTGTAGTCGCAGGATGGCGTCTTTACCGAGAGCTTCACAAGGAATCAGGTGCCTCCATGACAGACCTAGATTTCAGGCGGGACGTCACCATGTCCCTGCTCCACCTGAAGCAGAAACTCAACCTGCGACCTTGACCTAGGGTTCAATCCTAGCACTGCGGAAAGGAAGACTGATGGTCATTACCTTGTTTTAGCTGCACAAAAAGGTGCGCGTAGTTAAAAACGAAAAAGAAACCACGACCAAGAAGTACCAGCAGCGTGAAAAGCGGCTGCACCAGAATTGTTTTCCAGCTTACCAGGGCTTGTGAAGCGCTGATTACCACACAACAGATACACTGAAAAAGAAATATTTTCAAGCATTTATTTTTCCTATCTTTATAGTTTTCGTAGACCTTGCAAGTGGCTAAAGAATGCTCTTCAGATGACTGAAGCAATTGCCGTTATACATTCAATAAGTGTTGTTTCAGACGACAGTGGCATTTTGTATATATTGAAAACGCCAATGTTCCCAAAATGGAACATGCGAAAAACATGCCTACTCATTGGTAACTTGGCCATATATGTTTCTTCATAGTTAATTCAGATGCCAAATGTGGATTATCAATAGCAATTTTAGGTTTTCTCACATTGCGTTATAGCGCGATGTTTAAAAGGTTTTAATGACCTACAGCTATGTTGCTAATAAGTTAAATGTGCGCAGTTGAAAATTTGATCTATTTATACATAGTTTGTTTTTTGTTTGTGTATACAGTAGGTGTTTCTTTTTTTTTTTCTTAAATGAAAGTGCAGCAGGGGTTCCCCGGGTTTCTATTGCATACATTTGAATAAATTAATTTTTGAATGTCACAAGTTAGTCTATCTTGTTTGATATAATTAAAAAAAAGTAATTGAACATTCTGACCACATCAGATATTATATGTGATGTAAATAATTGTTGTGTTTTTACGGGTTCCCTTTAAAGATAACGTCGCACAACACCGAACAGTAACATTCAAGTCATGTGACGGGCTGCCGTTGACCTATTGAAGTGTTTGTCATCTGACTAGCCCATTATGAAAAAAAAAAACTATTTTCTAATGTTTTTACTCGCAGTTTGATAGATAACAAAGCTCAAACTAATAAAGCCTATTCAAAACGCAATATTCAGAACTTACTTGCCAACACAACTCTTTGAGAACTCGAGATGAAAAACAAAACTTTGAATCACGGCGTGAGTTTTAAAACTCAACGTCCAAAATAACCAATAAAATTTAGTTCAAAATAGTGGTATAACAATTCCTTCTGATTTCTAATGATTTAGTTTACATGAGCCTTCTGATGAGTGCAATACACCACAGCGTTGTATGACTCGGTATTTTCGATTTCAAAAAATATATTAGTCCAAATTATGGTGACTTCGAAACATTTTATCTTAATCATCGAGATACTTCGAAAACCATCCTAATGTAATAAAACTATCTACCCTACTTCAAGAGTCAATAAATAGATTAATTAGGTTTTGGGGGTAGGGGCTATAAGTAACACATAAATTACTTTTATCGCTAACTCAATAAGGGGGTTAAGTTGTGAGAATAAAAAGAAAAAGAAAATTTCATCCTTCGAATTTTGAACCTAGAACTTCATACTTCAGACTTCAGATTTACCACTTCATACTTCAGACTTAAATTTTTAATTTTTATTTTCATACATCACACAGTAAAAATGACACTTCAACCTTCAATCTAAATATCGTGATACACATTTTTTGAAGGCGTAAAGATACACATACATTTGCCCTGTGCTGAACGTGTCTCGGATATCGGTGTCACTAGCTATAATAAGGAGATGCAGTATATTATTCGAGGTAAATTATATTTAAAAAGAAAGAAAAAAATCTTGTTCCAACAACTATTTAATTCAATTCCCTACTCTGCGCCCAAGTATAATCACGACAAACAAAAATGAAATTCCGACGAAAAATAGAAAAGGGGCTTTCCAATTAGCCGGCAGTGGGTAGAGCTGCTTTCGCCGCCATTACCATAGCATAAGCCCCTCGCTAATCTGCCTGGCAGTTGTGAGGGCGATCGTTTGAAGAAATGAGGTCATTATACTAATTGTCTCTACTCGTGCAAGGCAGCAGCAGCAGCAGAAGCGGGCGGCGGAGAGCGCCAGACGCCACATAGGGTCACGCGGGACAACCAAACACTATTGCGGTAACATCCACCTCTTTCATTGCTTTCTTTCTTTTCTACTCCCACAAAAACCACCATTACCATCATTACCGACGTGATAGAGGGAAACAAAACAATGACGAGTGGTAAGAGGAAACGCATTTAGGTAGCGATAAAATAGAATCAAGTAGCAAAGATCGGTAGCTATTCTACCCTCATTCCTGAGCGGACAGTGCGGCAGGAGGCTACGCAGTTGGCGGAACAATCAACAACCTCCCTTTCGCTAGCCGAGTCACGCTTTCTGGGCGTGAGTAGGGGAGGGAGGGAACGCGATCCCGCTGCGAAAGACAGACGTATTACTGGTGCAGCGAGGACGTAGCTTCCACCGCACTGTCAGCTTAGGAGTGGATGGAGTACTAAGAACGGCAACAACGAGAACAAGAGCAGTAAACGCAGCACCGACGTAAGCGAAAAGATAACAGATGGAGGCTCTGTGATGGTTAGCAGGGCTGTGTTTTCGAATGAATGTGCGGGGTGTACGCTGTCGCCGCCATGGAGGACAACGATGTTTGTCGGAGCGCGGTATGGCTCGAAGAGATGAAGCTGAGAGACAGACGAGATATATTTGAAGACGTGAAAAAAAGGCCCTTTCTTTCTGACTGGGGCAGATGAAGAAAATCTCGACGAAACGAGACTGAAATCGCGGCGAGAAATGAAAAACCAGGTGCGCCTGAAAAAGGTACGCTGGAATTAGTATTGTAATCTATGCGGAAGAGCAAGTCGTCTGCTTCTTGGGCAGTGGTTGCGGTGCCGCCAGAACGACACCGAGCACTGATTGGCTTTGATTGAACGTGTAGTGGGTAGACCTCAATGGCTAGATGCCTCGAGGTCTACCCACTACTATTTTGTTTGAACCAGCCAATAAGAGTTCGGCGTTCTGAGATCATCGTAACCCCTGTCCAAGGAGCAGACAAACCTGCGCTCCGTATTATCGCCGATAAGCGTAAAACGGCGTGGCGTCTCTGTCGAACGTCCGGCCTCTAGCACGCGCTCGGGGCCTTCCGCCATGCTTTGGCCGCTCTTGCACGACCGAGTCTCACGAGCCGTCGAAGCATGATCAAAGATGGGATGATCGCGCTGAAGGCGGGACAACGGAAACTTCTCCCTAGTGTTCTCATCCTGTCAGTTACTATTCTCCTTTTCCGTGTAGTCGTCGCCATCTTGTTTTACCCACGCCGAGCAACCAGAAGGTGTTCATGTTTTTTATCACGACTGTCAATCATCCTTGCTATGCTTGTGCCATAATTTGACTGTTCCAGTATGATCAAAAAAACTGCTCCGACTTTACTCAACAAGATTAACAATTTAATCAAACGTTTCGTCTCCCATGCAGGAAACATCGTCAGTGAAACCTACAAGCAGGAATGAGGGAAAAATCTTCAACAGTCCTATTTAAGCAAGTCCGCCTAGACGATGCCATGTACCGTCGTCTTTTTTCTTCTGACGGGTCTACACCTAAATTGTACGGTCTCGCCAAAATTCACAAGCCCGAGTGCCCGTTGCGTCCTATTGTTTCATTTATTGGGTCTCCGACGTACAATTTGTCAAAATATCTGGTCGAACTCATCACTCCGGTCACAGGTAAAAATGGTTTAACAGTACGGAATTCCCAAGAATTTGTGGGCCTGGTTCGGGATCACGTCCTAGACGAAGACGACATAATGGTTTCATTTGGGGTTCCGGAAGAAATGTCCCCGGAAAAAACGTCCCCGGAAAAAATGTCCCCGGAAAAAAAGTCCCCGGAAAAAATGTCCCCGGAAAAAAAGGCCCCAGGTGGAAAGTAGGAAAAAATGTCCCCAAAGGGACATTTTTTCCACTTCAAGTACAATCCGTTTTTGACTTTTGTGTATGAATCAAGAGCTTGTCATTTCATTCCTGATTTTGCAACATTGCATCTCAACTGTTTGTGTTTGTTTTTCATTGTGAATAAAACATTCATAACACTTCTAGCTAAAACCAAATTATTGTGTCGGGAAATTTGAGAGGTACTTGTGTACCCTTTTCCAAATAGGTAAAAAGCGCGACACTTAACACGAACAAGCGATCGCTAGTTCTTTTTTTTTTAAGGGGCGAAGCTCTTTAGGGTTTAGCCTTGTCCGTCCGGCGTCCGTGCTCACATCGATTGCCATCCCATCTGTCTTCTTAAAAAAAGAAAAAATGTCTGCGCAGTCGACAGGATTCAAACCTGTGCGGGAGACCCCAATGGATTTCTAGTCCATCGCCTTAACCACTCGGCCACCACTGCAGGACGAGTAGGGGGCTCTGAGATGTGGTAGTAACTCAAGAGCTGGGGATGTCATGCATGAAACGTTGCATGTAGCCGCTCAACGTCTATACAACAGAGGGCGCTGCGGTCAAATGCGTATGTAATCGCGTTAAACTTTGCATGCATTGGCTCAACGTTTATAGAGGAGAGGGCGGAGGGCGCTGCGGTCAAATGCTCAAATGCGTATATAACCACGTTCTATACCACACATTCTCTTTCTGACATGGACGTGGAGATGCTTTCCCACGGCATCCAGCGGATCCAAGTTGATCCGCTAGAAGAACCACTGGCTCTGCATTTCACCGACCATAAAGCAGTAATAATGAAGTCGAAACGCAACCCGGAACTCAGCACTACCTATGAGCAATAAAAAAAAATCAGCACCATCAGCACTACCTATGAACAATAAAATCAGTATCATCAGCACCACCAGAGCTTCGCCCCAATCAACATAATTCACCACGTGGAGATGCGGTCATTTTTTTATAGAAACGAGAGGTTAATTGTCATCAAAGTTATTATAGGTATTGAAGGTGCTTATTTGGGGATATAATGCAAACGGTAAAATTTCGTTCTCACTAATCCTCTTTCGGAGCCGTTTTCCCCTACCTGCCACACGGTGCCTTTTTTCCCAGGACATATGACCGGACCGCCCGAAGCACATGAGGATCAGGGAAACCCAGAGATAGAAAATCCTTTGGGGACATTTTTTCCTACTTTCCATCTGGGGCCTTTTTTTCCGGGGCCTTTTTTTCCGGGGCCTTTTTTTCCGGGGACATTTTTTCCGGGGACATTTATGCCGGAGACATTTTTTCCTACACCCTTTCATTTGATGTTGTGTCCTTGTTCACGAATGTCCCCACCTCTCGGGCTGTTGAGATAGCTGAAACACGCCTACGTAGGGATGACAGCCTCCCATCACGCACATCGTTAACGGTGGATTATATTGTAATTTTGCTGCGTTTTTGTCTTAAGCAATCGCATTTTACGTTTCGCGGACAAATTTATCACCAAATTGAAGGATGTCCAATGGGTAGCCCAATTTCTGTTACAATGGCAAATCTGGTTATGGAGTATGTGGAGGAAACTGTCCTTGAACAGAGTATGCTCCCGATAGGGTTTTACAAACGTTATGTGGACGACACTTTTGTAATTTTAAACAAGAATCATGTTGCTGACTTTCATTTAGCTTTAAACAACGTTGAATCATCAATCCAATTCACACATGAAGTTGAACAGAACGGTGCGCTGCCTTTTCTGGATGTTAATGTGTTCCGAAATAGTAACGGTCGCTTAGATACAACAGTGTACCGCAAAGCTTGCGATACAGGCAACCTCTTAAACTTTAACTCGCACCATTCTGTCGAACATAAAAGGGCTGTCGTAAAAACCTTACTACATCGGTCCGAACGCATTTCTTCTAATCCTCAATTGCGCGCTTCTGAAGATGCTGTTATTGTTGACCTGTTGATGAAGCGGAATTATCCGAAGCGTTTTATTGATAACACGCGCAAACAGATGGGGCAAAGAAGAAGTCAGGATAATGGACGACTTAGGACAGGGCAAGTAACAATACCCTATTTGAGAGGTGTTTCTGAGTCTATTCGCAGGGCCCTCGCCCCTTTGAATATCCGCACTGCTTTCAAACCCCATCGTAAAGTACGTGACCTCATTTCTAAACCTAAAGATTACACCCCCCCAGAGTCCCAGTGCGGTGTTGTGTATAAAGTGAATTGTCTAGACTGTGACGCATCCTACATTGGGGAGACAGGCCGGAAGCGCTGCACTCGCCTAAACGAACACAAAAGGGACGTGGCGAAGGCCACGCATGCGACAAGAGCGAAGACGGAACTCGTAGACCATTGTTGGAATACGGGTCACTGTTTCGACTTTGAGAATGCGTCCACTCTGGCGCGCGAACAAAGGTGGGGTCCACGCAGGTTCGTGGAATCATGGTTCATCCGAAGTGACTCATCAGCTTGCAATTCCAACCGCGGCCCCCTCCCCGATGTGTACGCGGACTTGCTTAAATAGGACTGTTGAAGATTTTTCCCTCATTCCTGCTTGTAGGTTTCACTGACGATGTTTCCTGCATGGGAGACGAAACGTTTGATTAAATTGTTAATCTTGTTGAGTAAAGTCGGAGCAGTTTTTTTGATCATTATGATTCCCGGCTTTTGGAATATTTTTGCTGTTCCAGTATGTTAATATCTTGCTTTTTTTTTTTCCTTTGTCCCCCCATACACGATATGTGGGCTATGTGGCTGAGCACGAGGATAAACGGAAGAGGTGCATAGGTGTATAAACGTTAACAACGGAGTGATTGTTTTAAACCCTTTCGGCTTTAATACAACACAGACATGGCTAAGCTTATTTTAAATAAACAAAATTTCGCGAGCTCTGTCTTTTTATTATATAGTGATAATCACGGAAATAAACCCTCGTGGTTTTATCAATACGGAAAATAATCTTCGAATTCGAAGAACAATTAATCCCATAAACAGTGAGCCATTTATTCGTTCCTAGCTATAATAACTTTCGCACGAGCGCGGTGATTTGGTGTGGCAGCTAGTGAGTTGCATGTTGCACGAGAAGAGCTCACGTTCATCGAGTGACTAGGGTGCAACCAAAGAAGCATCTTAGCGCGCTTTTGCCGGATACAAAATAGTGAGCGTTGTACAATATTCCTCGGTGCTCACACACGCATAACCCAATACTGCATGGTAATTCACTGTTAAGTACTATTCAGATTGTTGCTGCTAAGACGTTGCCACAATTAAATTGGTACCGTCTTTAAATCTTTCATGCGATAAATAGTTTTCGCAACTTTAACGAAATGATCAAAACAAAATGTAGACATACTTGTTTGCCAGTTGCACGGCTCTTCGAGTAACGCAGAGGCACCCCGATTATGTTCAAGCAAACAGAATGAAAAGAAACGTAACAGAAATGACATTGGAATAGAAGTTTCGATAAACGCAAAAATTGCGGCCATAGAGAAGAAGATCGTATTTAACATGATTCGGAATAAGTTTTGTAATAACAATAGCAGGAATCACTCTGTCAGCTTTGATTTTACGAGTTAACCAATGTAATAGACAGCCCGCCCGCACAAACTTTTTTTTTCTTGAAAGGACGATACGAGTTTTGCAATTTAAAGAAAAAATGGATGAAGTTCAAGATCACCGAGTCTGCTATAAAAAAATTGTTTTTATTTTCAACTTTTTATGACCGGAGTAACCAAGCATCTAGTTGTACAGATTCCAATTCGCTTTACTGACGATGAGCTGACCACATAGTCATCCGACTTGTAGTCGGTGTCAAATATTTCGTGCTACATTGTGAAGGCTAGCGTGACTACCGTCTTGCTGTGAGAAAACGTGGCTTTGTCTTGCGTCTTATACCCCATTCACACGATCATAAATTTCCCTTTAGCTAAGGGACCTTTATGGTCAGTGGCAAATGAGTTCGCGATCCTCCGCGCGTGGCATGTGCTGACCCAAGAGCATGGGCTGATTTGCCGATTGGAAAGGAACCTTTGTTAAAAGGGTATGGAAACAAAATGTCTACTCTTATTTCTTTGTTTGAATGTGGTCTACGTTGCGGCGGCAGCCCAGAAACCTTAATCTAGATCATTCTTTCTGTGCTGCCGGCACAGAAGTCAAGAAAACTGATTTTCAAACGAATCAACATATTTCAAGACTGCGCCTGGTGGCGGTCTGTGACGCTGAGTTTCTGTGCCGCCACGTCATCGGCCTCTAAAAGCAGCACCATTTCGCGGCAGTAGGGCTCTCTCGTGGAGTTATGAAGTCCTAAATTCGACTTGGCGGAGAGCGCTCACGAGTCTACTACGTTGTATATTTTGACCTTCACAGTGATTCCTCAACGTGCATTCCACACCATCAAGATCGCCGTTCTTTGCAGACATTATTTAGGCGCTTGATCTAAGGATGCGAGGAGTTCTGCCAAGCACGCCATACCCCTCCCCACCTTTCCCCTCGGGAATGCATCCAGTGAATACCTGTATACGTAGCTTGCGGGTGTCACCACTGTTAGGTACTGACGGTAGTTTCTAGTCACTGGTTCCCTCGAGCGGCGGTGAGAAACTAACACGGTGAACCGAACGGTCCTGGCACATAAAATAGCGGCATGACCGCGATATGACGTTACGGGCAAGCTATGCATGTATAATTGCAAGCACTGTGCTTCACTGGTGGCCATGCGTGCAAGCATGTGGAGCATGAGCGTGAACGTAACATTGGCAAGTTTGTAAATGCACGCACTTGCCATCACGAGCAGAGACATGGCGGCCGCCAGTGGCCTTGCGTGCCATCGACTATGAGCCATAGGGCATACAGTCCTCCCATATTACTACTAGGCGAGATCGTCACGCGTTGACGCCACCAAGCGGCAACGCTAGCAACCACAGTACCCTTGGCCGCGCTGAAACCATTGACGTCACGAGCGCGATATACGCATTGCGCTTCGGGAGGAAAGAGTTTGTGACAAGATAAAAACGACGGTAATCTTTCGAAACAACGACAATGAATTGGAGTAAGTTGTAGGAGCAAACCCAATGGGGAAGTAAATAAAAACGCTCACACGAAAAAGTTGGCACTACAAATCTCCGAATCGGCAAGTTTTTTTCTCTCTCTCTCTCTCTGTCTGTCTAGGATTTCCGATCGCCTAGGCTCTTTCTATATACAGCTCTCCGCGGCTTCCACATCGAGAGAGATTTCACCGAAACGTGCTGACGACGGCACAAAACGGAGGGTGACAATATTATATATACAAAAAATAAAAAAAAAGGCTTGACATTATTATCTTTTCGTCTGAGGACGGAACCACGAAGACGCCAACTTACTTTATATACTGTCAGTTTTGCTTTGCCCTCGTTGGTGACCCACCGGCTTTTGTTTTAAAGCCGGATTTCTTCGAGAAGTGACAGCGTCGCGACAGCAGATCTTCTTCAGAACGGTGTCAGGCTCCGTTTTTTTAGCGTTATTATTTTTTTATCTTTTTTCTGAATTTTTTCTTTTATCTCGCAATTTTGACTTTTTTACCTCTCTCTTCAGCAGAATCGCGTGGCTCTTCGCGGGAACTGAAGGCGACAGTTGGACGGGCATCTCCCCAATTTAAGAATGTACGCACCCCAGTTCCGCCAGGATTGTTGTCTTGGCACCGCATGAGTCTCTTTGTATCAAAGAGCGCGTGCTTTTTTTGTTCCCTTATATTTTGAACGAAGTTTGCCAAAGGATATCAAATGTTGGGGAAAGGTGACACATGAAGAGAAGCGTGGACGATGATTACGCTCCCTGTTTCGTGATATTTTCTTAATGCGTTCTTATCACTAATGCCTCAACCTGACGGGTTGAGGGGCGAAAATAAGATGATCATGTCTCTCCCTTTCCTACGCTTCCTTAGATATATCAGCCACTATCTAAAAATGTACTATATTAATAAAAAACCAAATTCGGTGACACTTTTTGAAACTGACATCTTCAGAAACTCAAGGCAAGTCCGGAGAGCTTCTTGCATCTCCTGCATCTCTTGCCGTGTCGGTGACCATCATAGACGACAGCTTACAAATAGGTGGTCCCTGCAAAAATCACTCAACTTCGGCGTTGTTTGGAGAGATTACAATAGTTTTCAGCGAGATCATATATTTTTGTCAGATTGCATATATTTGTTGCTGCGCCTGTGATCTTAAAATAATGCAGCTGCCGGGGCACGGGCGTCAGGTGTTCACAAAAGAAACACAAAGGACACACTAAGGCGAGTTGCACATTATACGTAGTGGCACAATTTCTCGTGTAGTTGTTTGCACTGATGGCAGTATATGTTTACGATGTTTGCGGGGCAGCTCAACCAGCTGGCACTTTATTTTGGTTTTGTAGTTTCCGAGTTTACAAAACTCATTCTATTCTCGTATACGTTCAAGAACAGCAGTTATCTCATGCTGAAACAAAGGCGTAAATATCAAAAATTGTTTCCAATGCAAAAACCAAAAAGTTTTTTTTTGTATTACGGTAGAGATTATTAATATTTCTGCACATCTATTAAATTATGTCGACTATATAAGCTTCGTGAAATACAAAAGGCCAATTGTTTCAAATTAAAAAAAAATGCTGAAGTTTATTTACAATTACGGTACGAAGTGTGTTGGAAGGATCTGGCGCTATCAACGTTTTCTGAAATGAACATCTAGAAATTTTTAAGAACGTGCATAACCGAGGCCTTTTCAAAGGAAGCTTTTTATCGATATCCATGTACTGGGAACACGTTGGGAATAGGAAAATTTTAGCAACAATGTCGGATCACTTTTTGTATTGAAGCAGGAGCTTGATTTTGATTTCCACATATTTAATGTAATCACTAGATTAAAAAAAAAACATTCTGTACAAGTTATTTCTTGTCATATGATTACGTAGCTATAGTCCGTGACGAGATAGACATCCAGTAACTAATCCAACTCCAGCTCTCTGCCTTTGATCATGCTTCGCAGCACGCGCAGTTAAATCACGACGGAACGCGACGAGCCAGTACTGGACGTGGAACAACTACCGAATTCTTTACCGGTAACCAACTATAAATCTAAAGCTCATGAAAATGTTCATACAAGAAACAAAAAAACATCTGGAGCATTCGAAAAAAGAGAAAGCCGAAAACTGGGAGCCAATATAGGAACCAGGAAGAAAGTACTGCTTGGTTGGCTCTGCAGCAGCACGTAATATCGCGGAAATAAATAAACAAATGAACAAATTTCACGGAGAAAACATTTCGACAACTTGTCTGACTCCCTGTGATCGATTTTTGTTTTTCGTTACGGGGGGGTAAGGGGGGAGTGAGTAAAACATGTCTCTTTTTGTACTTGTTATGCAATACTCGCGCAGAATGTTCAACTCAAAGACAGCAATTTCCTATTCCTCCTCTTGCCTGTCCTATTTTATTCATAGATCTTGTTTTTCGACGCTATTTAAAATTGCGTACTCTTTTTGCTATGAATGAAACAATTTCTTTCCGGTTTCAGCTGACTCATGCGTGAAATTGCTTTCGTTTAAATTTTCCCGATGTCTGAATGCATGTGGGATGGCGCGTCGCTCTTCAGGCACATTCTGCTTTTTTTTTTTTTTTACCCAACGAATGTTGCAAATTCGATTTTAAGATTCACTTTAAATTTACAGAGAAACGACGTATCATAGTGTGGTTAAAGGTTGAGCACCCAATTAATAACATAAAATTAACACTTTCCGGCAATAATTCACTACATAACGGTTTGGAGTAGTAGTCGCTATACAGATACGTTGCTAAATCTTTAGCAAACGCTTGGTGCTACCTCAAGGGCCCTGAAGCCGGTACAACGATGGCAGTACCGGTCACGCAGGTTCTTCTGTTCACGCAAGTTATCTGTAGCGCTGCACCGCGACAACAATATATGGGCGATGACTCCCATGGATCCTTCACAGTGTCACAAATGAGTTACGCGGCACCCTGCAGCGAGGAACCATTTCCGACGTACGCCACGGCTGATTTCGGTCAATGCCCGGTGACGGTCTACGAGCGCGGGAACTGTTATATAAAACAAATGTGATACATATATTAGAATATTCCTGTAGTGTGCGGGGAGTCCCCAATTAGTCTAGATTAAAATAATTTAGATAACGTTGGACACCTAGCGGCTAGGTATGTTTCGGAAAAATCTTTAAAAGACAGAGTTTAGTGCAACGCGCTGAAGAAAAAACGTTGAAATTGAATACACAGGAATGCCACAGAGCAAGGCTTCGTTAAAAATTTTCCACTGTATATTTCACTCCCAGACTTGCATCCCACATAAAACCTACCTGATTCTCCTAAATTACCTATCTGCGCCTGTGAATCATAATCATAAAATGCGTGAATATTGGTGCAAGACTGCGGCGTTTAAGAGTTCATTTTAGAAAAAAAGAGGTGTGCCAGTGTAACAAAAATATTTCCTGCTGTTGTCTCAGTTTCATCAAACGATGCCTTTTATACTGCTTCAGAAAGGGTACGTTAATTTGATTGATATGATCGTGTAAAAGATAAATCCCAGCAGAAGTTATATACACAGTAAGTTATAATTACTCGGAGAGATAGGGTTTCGTGTATCGTTTATTTGTTTTCCATGTCGCGAATTGTCATCGAGTGCGTTGAAGGGTGCTTTGGATGTCACCAGATGTGTCGGAATACTTTTGACCTCACCAGGTTTTAAAATGCTGTTCAATAATATTACCTGTTTATTTTTTTATGTATGTACATTCCCCGCCCCCCCCCCCCCCCCCCCTCCATCCGCTATAATGCCGAAAGGCACTGCATGTACTAAATACATGAATAAATGAAATGAGATATGCGGAAACCGAAAACAAATCCCGTGCTTGTTTTGCCATTTTTATTGTTTTTTGTTTATTCCCGTAGCATAACCAACAGGCTCTCTTCTGACGAGTCGTCTCAATTTAAAAAAAAAAAAAATAATTTCTGGTATTTTGCAGTTACATACAGACGGTAACCGTAACACAGAGACATTTCCTTTGAGAAAGAATGGAGTGATAATTTGGTTGAAGACTGTTATGAGCTTGATTCTTTTACGTGCCATCGTCTGCAGGCATTAACATTATATTGCCCTTTGTGCACCGAGAAACTGAGGGAGAGGAGGAGACGAGAGCGCGCGGTGACGTCAGAATGCCGAGCTCTGGTTGGAGAGATTAGTGGGTAGACCGAAAGCTAGCTGCCTTTGTCTCTACTGCACTCGTCAAACGCGTGAGAACGCGGAACGCCGGCGTCCGGCGTTTGTATCTCGCATTCGAGCGCGTTATGGGCCTCGTTTTTATTTTTTTATAGTTTTGTTGCTGTAAGTCCTGACTGTAATGTTGACGTGCTGCTAAAAGAATTCTGTGCATTAGTTAGTAACTGCGTTAAAAATTTTGTTACTTCTAAAATAAAAACGAGAATCCTGCTTGCCCATGGATTACTAGAGATGTGTTGCAATTATCGCGTCATGTTAAGAAAAGTCGGAAATCGAAACATAGTGTTTATCCTCTAGATGTAAACTGGTTTGAATGTTTGAGGAAACGTTTAGAACAAAAAATGGCTGCCGCGAAGGATAAATATGTTAATGTTTTTCTATCCAGATCAATCCTTCCCAGAAAATGACACTCATCGTAGCTTTATTATTCAGGATAAATTTGTCAGTAACCCTGCAGCTATTTCTAATAGCTTTTATAAATATTCTTACTCAGTTTTTATGTCTGACGACAAAATTGAACCACTTTTTCATTCAAATAGTTTGTGTACTTTGTTAGCAAATATCCAGGTTGGTATTTCCGGTGTACACAATTTTCTCCGGAACCTTGACTGCAAAATGTGTTCTGGGCCGGATGATATTCCAAATTTTCTATGCTGCACCGTTATTCATCCTGGTCATCGAGATACTTACCTATGATTTTCCAGAAGTCTCTTTCCTCCGGAACGGTACCTCAACTTCTAAGAACAGCAGATATAGTTCCTATACACAAACAGGGCAACGAACAGAGCCTTACTAATTATAGACCCATTTGTATTACGCCCTCATCCAGTAAAGTTCTCGAACACATAGTACATAAACACATTTCCAAGTATCTTAAAAGAAATGTATTTTTCTTTCCTCAACAGCATGGTTTTCGCCCATATTTTTCAACTATTACGCAACCTCTGGTATTCCCTCATGACATCACTTCATCCTCAGATAAAAGAAGACAAGGTTACGCCATTTTTATTGATTACTCGAAGGCTTTTGGTAAAGTATCGCTCTTGAGCTATTTTTGAATTCGGAAAGTCATTCTTAAGGATACCCTTTAACTAGACTGGATTTCTGATTACCTGAATTGTAGGTCGCAGTTCGTTTCATTTGCGCATGCCATTTCTTCGGAGGTTTCGGTTAGTTCAGGTGTGCCGCAAGGATCGGTGTTAGGTCCTCTTTTATATATTTTGTAAATTAAGGATGTTGAAAACACACGGGTTAAAATTCGTCTATATGCAGGTAACTGCATTCTGTAAAATGACATCACGTTCAATATGGATCAACCGTTACTTAACAAATATTTCTTGCGCGTTCTTGCTTTGAGTAGGGAATGACAAATTGACTTACATTTTGATAATACGTTAGTTATGAGATTTTCAAATAAACATTCGACTCTTGTTTCTAGTTATGGTATTGGTCATCTACTTTTAAACGAAATTAGCGAGTTTAAATATTTAGGTATTTTCTTTACACCCAATATTAGATGGGGTAGAGATGCTGACTTTATCCGCTCCTGAGTCGTTAAGAAGTTGGGATATGTCAAGCAGACTCTCAAATGCTCTGTAGGGAAGTCAAACTAACCGTCTACAGAACCATTGTTAGGCTCATTCTAAAGCATGTACCTGTTGTATGGGTTCCCTAATTACAAAAAAAAAAATGTAAATCTACTTGAATCTTTTGAGGCTAATGCTATAAGATTTATTTTTAAAGGTATAACCAAATTTTCTCTTTCATCCACTTTGTCATCTTCTGGGCTTGAGCCACTGTATTGGAGGCGAAATAAAGATCGACTTAAAATCTTCGCCGGAATTGTTAATGAAGCCTGTTGCATCGAACAAACTAAATACATTGCATCTTCTACTACTACACGTACCAGACGATCTCATTCATTATATGTTGTTCTATTTCAGTGTCATTTAAATTGATTTAGAAATTCGTTTCTCATGAAAACGTTTGATGACTGGAATGAAATTGACGGACAGATACGCGCATTCTTTCCAGTGTTGATTTTATTAGTGCAATAAAAAATCACTCGATCCCTTAATCCTTCTCGCTTTCAGTTGATCATTTTCGTGGGCATCTTGTTTTTTTGTGCTGTTTTGTTCACGCATTTGTGTTTTCCAGTCCCGCAATGACCTCATATGAGGTCGCGGTAGGTATAAATAAATAAATAAATTAATTATTTAATAAATTAAACAAATAAAAACATAAAATAGCGAAATAAAATACATCACAACCTGCATTGATCGATTAACTCGCTTGCCCGAAGCATTTCCTACACCAGACATCAATGCAGAAATAGCGGCCAAAAAACTCCGTGAGTGGATGGGTTGCCCGCTTATGAGTACCGTCGTCAGGGACTACGGATCGAGGCAAATACTTCGAACCTGACTTGTTTCACGAACTTGCGAAATTTAGGAACAACCCGAGTTCGGACCACAGCACGCCATCCCATCAGCTAACGGATTCGTTGAGCAGTTCCATCGTACCCTGAAGGCCTCTCTTAAGGCTTACGACCACCGCGTCCACTGGAGCACTCTACTACCCACGATCCTACTCAGCCTCCCTGCAACGCATAAAATAGACATTGACTGTACAGCGATTGAGCTGGTCTACGGAGCACAGCTTCGACTTCCGGGAACGTTCTTAAGTTCCACTCAATAACCTGCAGAATCTAGTCCTGCAACATGTGCTTCCCAACTTCGGGCCGCCATGCGCGCTATTCGGCCGGCGTTCCCACGATCACAACAACCTCCCCCACCTTATGTTCCTGACAACTTCATCACCTCAAATCACGTATTCGTTCGTCGCGATGCAGTTCGTAAACAATCAGAACCACCTTATGATGGTCTGTTCTGCGTCATTCATTGACATGCTAAGGACTTTCACCTGAGCACCAATGAAAGCAACGAAACCGTCTCAGTGGATAGAATCAAGTCTGCATTCCTCAACACCAGCCAGTCTGTACAGCCCACAGCACCTATCTGCCTCACGCAATCAACCAAAAGGGAAAATAGCATTCTCAATCATCTTCAATGCCGCATACAACTCTCTAACGGCAATGAGCTTCTAGATTGAATGCGAGATTTGTCGCAAGCATATCATACGCAGACGCTCTTCGCTATTGTAGAAGCTCCTCTAGCATGCGAGTATACTTGACGCGGAAGAGGATGACGATGGCGCGTGACACGAAGCTTGGGGAGACGAACGATACAAACGGACCAGCTTTAATGTTTCATTTATCTCTTTGTAACTATTATTCTGCGAGTAAATTCATGAAACCTTCGGTTTCTTTCTCTTTCTTTTATTAAATGTAGTGAAAAGTATTCTGTGTTAAGTTTAGCGGGGAGTCACATCGTCAAGTGACACTGATTTCCGGCTGCATTTAGCGGGAAACTGTCCCCACTAAATGTGAACACTGCAATGTAATGTGTGCAGTGCCTCGGCCATTGCCACGTATCCTTTGCGAATCACGCATGAAAACCGCCAATTAAAAAACAAATATATATATATATATATATATATATATATATAGATATATTTTGGGGAGAATTTTTTTAAATATTGAAAGGTCAAGGAACTTTGTCCTTTCAATATTTGGCATGAAACACATTTAAAAGCAACAACAAAATCATTTGCTATAGACCGTTCCATTAGGGTCATAGCAGAGAAGGTAAAAAGAGAAACCCCCCCCCCCCCCCCCCCCCCCCCCCCGTCTCGCCCGCATGTCGTCTGCTCCGCCCTGTGGGCAGTACCTAGCATCCGGCTGGCGTACAAACTCTGTTTAAAATCGCGTCATTTTGGGAATTTCAAGCGCAGATTTTGGAATGTCAGTTATTGTGTATTACTATGCCAGATAAAGAAGACTAACAGAGTACAATTGCGCTGTTATCTGCGTGCAAATAATAAAAAAAAACAGGAAAAACTGTGTCAGACTGAATCCGGTGGCTGTACCTTTTTACTATACAAAATTCGTACTGGTGTAGGCCTTTATCGACCTTGAGTGGATGTCTGAAATAATAAATGAAAACGTGCTCTCCTGCCGCTATACACGCAGTAGTTGAGTGTAGTACTGCCGGTTGACTCAACTGCTATTTCTAACGGAAAAAGATATGTCAGTTGATCATTTACCGAAGTAGAACAACAGAGAGCTCTAGGCTGATTTTGGAGTAGCCATCACTATTCTAAGAACGCGAACCACTTCACAACGGCAGCCACGAGCGAGAGTT
>NW_024609883.1:35642756-35726791 GCF_016920785.2 Ixodes scapularis
AAAAAAAAAAAAGAAAGCAAGTCTGAACGCATTTTGTTTTTACTTCTGAGGGCACTAGGGTCAAGGAGATGCTGGGGGCATTGTGACTATCCGGACCAAGGTTCCTTCTGATTCTCCAAACTATTTTTCTCTGCGTGCTCTCCTCTCGTCTGAGAACTGTTGCGTAGTCGGGGACTCAAACCCGGTGGCGTGCCAGGGTTGGAGTCAGAGCATCTTCTGCCGCAGGTCCTTAGGTAGGGATTTCTGGAGTCATTGTTTGCTGGCATTCAATGCCCACTGCTGTCTCTCTTGCCTTAGCTTACACAGTACATCCAGCCGGCAAAGTTGAGTCACAGTCCGTTGCAGCACGAGCCTGGCGGTGGTCTACTTGAAATAGTAGGATGACTCACGCAGTTAAGTTCATCCAAAACATCTAAAACCCAGGAAGGAGGCCAGACGTGACCTCGCTAAGCCGACCCAGACTTTGTTTACCTGCGACTCCTCTCGAGGGCGTTGTTTCTGCGAGAGCTCGCACCTGTGCCGGCAATATCAGGTCGCAATCCACGAAGTCTCTGTTTGGATGATGCTAGACGAAACTTGAGGAGTGCATGTCTATGCGTCGGTGGCGGAGGGACCCTCACAACAAGGATGCCACCGTAGCGTTTTTTCAACCCTAAAAGAAGATAAGACATGCGTTTCAGGATGCTTTAGGTGGTCCACTATTCTCGAAAATTCCATCTGCCAGTGCCTTCACGGTCTTCAACGAGGTAACCTACAAAGAGAGTGCGTATTGTCCTTCCATACAGCAGCGTGGTAAAGTTTCATGTTCAAGGCGGCACCTATAGATCGAAAACACCAGTTCATTCCACCGCGACGCCTTGTGATCAATGTTGACAGGGGTGTCCTTACTGGACAGGGCTGTGGTGGCGTTTTGATGGGATTTAGGGTTCAATAGAATTTATTTAGGGGTCGAAGTCTTGTCGTATCCCTCTTCAGGCAGACAGGATGTCAGGGAAGGGACCGCGGTCAGTTCTTTATAGAACGTTGTTGTTGTTGTTGTTGTTGTTGTTTTTTAGCCCATTAAAGAGTCCTCGTCGTCCTAATCCATTACCTTCAAGGCTAAGTGCCAAGCCTACAAAAAAGCCCAATCGAGATAAAAAAAAAAAATCACTTTAAAATTTAAGCTTTATCTCAGTTGGCGTCTCAAACAAATTTGAAAAAATGTATTGCAGTATCGGTATTTCTGTATTTATATTTCTGCCCTCCATAAAATGTATTCCTGTACTTGTATTTCCAAATACTTTTTGCCTCTATTTAAAATGTATTTCCGATATGTATTGCGATACATTTTTACAGATTATTTTAGTATCAGAATTTTAGCTACTATTCTAATGTATCCCAGTATTTGTATTTCCAAATACATTTTTGAGTATTTCTGCCCAACCCTGGTCTCCTGCCAGTGCAAGGAACATGTGCTTCACGAAGTCCAAGTTGCGTTTTACATTGGAGTGACACTTTGGGGTACAACAAGAATGGCCAAAATGGCGTTGGCACGTAGAAGCATATTTATTAGTGTCTTTTTTTTAGAGGCAGTCATGCGATGTAACCACCGTTTTTAAATAATTTTTCAATCTTTTCTTTCTCTACCTTGTCTTGATATTCACAACAATGCACACCGTTTTTTTTTTTTCTTTTTTTTAAACTCTCTTTATAGGCAGTGACGACTTAGCTGAGCGCAAGTTCGTCTGCTTCTTGCGCAAGGGTTGATGTGACGTCAGAAAGCCGACCTTCGATTGGCTCCGAGTGGAAGGATTGTGGGTTGCGCAGCGTCTGATACACCGCACAGCAGACCCACAGCGCATGCCCAGAAGGCGTTCCACAGCCCCTGCAGACAAAGCATGCTGCGCTCAAATGACGATTTTTGCAAAGGTCCATAGTCTTCCATGGTTGAGAGCCCTTTTTCGGTCGATGCTTTTGTTTTACGTCAAGTCAGAACGTAGCCGATGATGCGAGCCCAAGGGACCAATCAAGCTAGAAGCTGCACCAAAAATACAACATCGCGTTCTTTTTTTTTTTCCTTCCTCTGTTTTCTGTGCAAGTGTTATCGTCGGCTAAGCCAATCGGGAGCAGTGGATGCGGACGTGACCTTCAGTTTTTGTATGCGTGTCTGCGTGTGTATGTCTGCCTTCTTTTAACTGTGCTTTGACTTATGATGAAAGGAAAATATACGAACCATACTTTTCCCTCGGTGGGTAACACCAACACCATCTAGGAAACTCATAGCCTGCGAACAGCCCCGTCTTAGCTCCCAGTGACGTCATCACAATCGGCTGGCGCCATCTCAGAAATGGGGCCTGAGCCAGAGGCATTGAAAGACACAAGGACCAGCCGAACACTGACGCAGCACTCGTGTCCAATCCGAGCATGCGCCGATCTTTATATATGATGACGTCAACATTCTCGTACAGAAGCTCAGCTTATTCTGGGTGGTGCTGGTAGCACCACCCGCTTGCAACGCCTCGAATTACAACAAGAATAGACCAACACACGTTACGGCAGAATAGGCGTCATCTCTGGGGTCTTTCTACCAGCACGTGGAACGTAAGGCACTCTGCGCCAAAGATTATGGCACAGAAACGAAACTAGTTTCATTCCTAGTAATAGACGAACCAACGACCCTATACTTGATTTTGTTGATTGCACACTTAAACTATATACGGTCCCTGAAAACGACAACTCCTCCTAGCAAATGTTTCTTTTCCATAATCACTAACAAAATGGGAATTTCAGGGCGTGGCTTTCGAATGGTGGGCCTCTTTAGGACGCACCCGTTGCCTCGTGTCATGACATTGCCTCCTCTATACTCACAAGGCCTGGTAGTTCGACGACGTAGCCATAGAGTGCCCGGCCGCAGATTAGGAGCGCGAGGATTTGGTATAGCAAGGAGCATCATAAAGCCATTCCTCGGGGAAACTGGACGTCAGCGCACAGCTTTTCCAGCGGCGAGGACCCGAAAAAAGTGAAAGCCGTTTACAACTCCCTGTAACGCCGAATTGGAGCGCAGCTCTTGAGGAGGAGGAGGGAAGGGTACTGAGGGCCACGTGTTCTCGGAGGAGGGGGGGGGATCATGTGACATAGGGGAAAGGGTCACGTGACCTGGGGTGTCACGTGACCTAGGGGAAGGGTCACGTGACTCCGCAGGTCGCGTGACCCCCCCCGGTCACGTGACCAAAACTTCCCCGCTAGATTTAGCGGGGAAATTTTTTCCGCTAGATTTAGCGGGGAAATTTTTTCCGCTAGATTTAACGGGGAAATTTTTCCGCTAAATCTAGCGGGGAAATTTTTCCGCTAGATTTAGCGGGGAAATTTTTCCGCTAAATTTAGCGGGGGAATTTACCCATAATGCACCGCGCGGTTACGCCGGCGGTGACGGCGACGGCGACGCCGCTCAAGCCTGAAACGGGCGCCTAAGAGCTGCGCTCTAAAACACTTTCGGGTCCTCGCGGCTCGCCACAGCGTCTCGCGGCAGCGGCGAGACGCTGCGTTTTGGTGTCTCGCCGCAAGGGGGCGCCAGTCACATGTCTCTCGACTGTCTCTCGACTGAGTTGCTGTCTCTCGACTGAGTCTCTCGACTGAGTCGACTGAGTTGATCAGTCTCTCGACTGAGTTGCGGTGAGCGGACGTGTTTCCTGGTTCTCCTCGAGCATCCGAAGCTAAGTGCCAGTTTTTCTTCTTTTCTCTCTCTTTTTTTGAGAGTTGATTGGAAGTGACTATGCGGTAGCAGTATTAGGTTTGAACAGCAGCAATTAACGTTAGTTTCGCAAAGTAGGCTCTGTTTGAATTTTTGGCGGGAAGGGACGGTTTGTTCCCGGTCTAGACATGGGTCTAGATTTGGGTCGGCATGACAAGGGTGGGGACGAGTTGGTGCAGTGCGAGGGGTGTGGGAGGTGGTGTTACCTGGAGGAGACGGGTTTCGGGAGCCTGGAGGTGGCGGCGGAGGTGAGTTTCGAGTGTCGGCTTTGTGTGAAGCTTCAGCAGGTAACTGGGGAATGGGAGGGTAGAGTTCGGGAGATTGAGGCCCAGCTTAAGGCAGAAGGAGAGAAGCGGGTGGGTCTCGAGGCCCAGGCCGGTAGAGGAGCTGACTAGGCAGCTTAATCATGAGAGGGAGCAGCGGGTCGGCCTCGAGAAGCAGGCGGAAGAGCTGGGGGAAGTATGGAAGGCGGGTTTAGAGGAGCGTAAGAGGGAGTGTGACAGTAGGGTAGAGCGCCTGGAAGGGGTAATTCGAGCGAGTGAGAGTAGCGAGGGAAGAAAGGAGGAAGTGTCAGTTCTAGCGGGACGAACCACCAGTCTGCAGGCTGGGGTCCCTGGTGGTCGGGAGTCCGGCCTGTTGGCAGGCGGGCTCGACGACGCTGGAGAGCTGATTGAACCTTGTGGGGATTCCTCTGGTCTCCCTTCCCCGATGGCTGCGATAACGGCCGCGGGTCGGAACGCTCGGCCTTCTTCGTCGTGAGCTCCGACCTGTTCGTGAGACGGAGGGCCGCCTGGCTTGGGGGGCTCTCCTCTCACTCTCTCCCGGGGGGACCCCTTTCCGTTCCCCCGCTCGGATGCGAATCACTGCCGACAGGCGAGGAGGTTTCGCCTCTTGTTTTCCCGCTTTCGGAAAAGGGACTCGTCCGGGTGACCGCGAAAGAGATAGGACGTGTGTCGGCGACTTCTCCGATGCTTCCCCGGTCTTGGCTCTCCGGAACCCCGCGTCTGGCCAGGTAAGGACCTTTTCTTACCTTGCCGGCGCGGGGGGCATTTTGGATGGGGACATAGTAGTTCATCTTAAGAGTGTTCCAATAAATTCTCTTGGACTCTGTCCTTACTCTGGTACGTGTGTCTTCTCTTCCGCTATATTCGAGAGAGTGAGACAAGGTAGACGATCATTGGCACCGACGGAGGTAATTAATCGAACCGACCCGCGGTAATGTAGCCCTAAACGTTCGTCTATATTACCGCGGAGATGTGGGGACCGCGCGCTACTAGGTTTGACGTCTCCTTTGAGATATCGCCGCTGTTGAGACAACCCTTTGGTTACTCTATCGGTACCTGTGTTAGTTGGTAGCTAGCAACATCCCACATAAAATGGCGCCCAACGTGGGGCCACGACTTCCTTTATCGTGGTCGTGGCTCCTGGCCTCCGTCCCTTTTGTCCGGCCTTTGCCAGCAATTCCTTGCCTTTGATCGCCCCGTACTACGAGCGTCCTGATCTCGCCACTTATGGTTGAGCGATTAATGCCGAGTCGGCAACCCGCAGTGCCACTCCTTTGAGCGAGCGCAGTGTGATTCGTACGCGTGTTCCTGTTTTGAATTGGCGTGCGTCAAGCAACATTCGTTGTTGCGGGAGGCCCTTTGTTCTCCATGCTTGAGGCGAACCCTTCACCTGTGTGTATTTGGGTTCCTTGCGCGCCACCAACAACTTGTCCTGAAGGGAAAATGTATATAGAAGTTTTGATGATGTTTTTGAGAACCGTTCAGACTTTCATGTCCGGCGGCGAGCGAGGCTTGGCAGAAAAGAGTAGCGAAGGATCAGCAGTGCAGTCTGGGAATGTAAATATTCGCGTTTTCTTTGACTCTGAGTAGTCGCGGACACTCAGTTAGAGTCGGACGGTGCGCCTGCCAATAACGTCGATAAGTAGCTGGTACAGCTACTGACGGGCTCCGGGAGCCGGGCCGCGTAACCGTCGGCGTCGAGAAGCAGTTTGCATACTGTTGACGCGCGCGCTGGATTCACTGCTGGTATTGCAGTGGGCGCGGAAGGTTTTCTTCGGGAAAGATTTGTATCTGCTTGATGCCAACGGTACTCCGCAGCCTCTTGTTGTTTTCCAAGAACGACACTAGTTTTGCGTTCATGGTGATGGCGCTACGCGGTCTGAGGCGCACTGTGACAGTATCTGGGTGGACGAGTGACTCTAAGAGTTTCGGAGGTTATGTTGCTCTGAAACCCAGGCGCCATGTAGTCAGAGCGCCCTTTGGCGATATCTGTCAGACTCGCGTGATCCAGGAGGAAGAGCGACTCTAAGACTCTTAGCAGTTACGTTGCTCTGAAACCTGGCCTTGCCTCAAAAGAAGGGTCCACACCGTTGTGAGCCCTTGATCAAGCCGTATCGGGTGCAAGACATGTTTTTCTGGCCTCGGTAAGCTAGCTAGCTCAGATAGTTGGCGAAACTAGCAGGTTTGAGCATGTGAGCTGCGGCCCCTTTTGTCTTCCTCCCTAAGGAGCAAGATGGCGGCTATTTTGCGCGGGAACTTGCGTCTTCCCCGCTCGCAGGCGCGCATGCATGGCGGTTTGTTTCTATCGCCCCTTCGAAGTCCGCGTATCCGTTTACCTCGACTTCAGAAGACGGGCCAGCTGCAGACTGTTATCTGCTTTTGGCCACTTATAGTCAACGGACTCTTCCGGTAACTATAAAACCGGGTAGTGTGGGCAGCCTCTGTGTTAGCTGCCTGCGCAAAGGATTGAGAACTCGGCGTTTTTCCTAGAAGCTCTCTCCCCGGGGCCTACATTAAGCGAACTCAATTAGTTTGCTTGGTATGTGGACGCGTTTCGAACGGAGGGGCCCTCTTTTTATGGCTTCTTCTTCCGGTGTCGAATCGGGTCACTCTGGCATGTTCCTGTCACCGTTGACAAACTGGCCACCTTTTTTGTGGTTTTTGTTTGTCGTTTGCCCCTGCCCGTTTTGCCGCCTTTGCGGCCTGAGGCAGGCGATCGTCGGTTGCGCGCGTCCCCTCGTTTGGAGGCGGCGGCGCCCTTTCTTCCCTTTCGGGAGGTCTACGGCCGGCTCTGGGCGTGTTGGCTGCTGGCGCAAAACGACTTCGCAGGTCTGCTCCGAGGTCGTCCACCCCCCCTTCACCAGCCCACTGCGGCCGAGATGGCGCCGAACCCCCCGGGCGGCGTGTCTGGGACTTCCCCAGCTGGTCTCCGCTGGTGGGCGGCGGTCGTCGTTCTTTTTTGGTGCTGCCGCCTTCACGACGGCCTGGCTGCCCCCCACTGCAGGCCAGCTCGTACCGCGACACCTGGGTCCAGCGGCGTCAGCGCGGTGCCTGTGATGCTCTGCCGTGCTGTGGCGGCGGCTGTCAAGTGCTTGGAACTGGAACTTTCCTTTTCTTCGGCCGGGTGCGTGAGCTGTTGACGACAGACACTGTGAAGACGCGCGCTGGGTGTCGCGTGTATTTGTTGGGGGTGCGCAGAGAGAGATATTATTTTATGAGAGCAGGTGGGCCTCCTTTATTCTTTCTTGAGACCCACCTACCGTTTTAAGGAGGGGGGGATGTGGGGATTCCTCTGGTCTCCCTTCCCCGATGGCTGCGATAACGGCCGCGGGTCGGAACGCTCGGCCTTCTTCGCCGTGAGCTCCGACCTGTTCGTGAGACGGAGGGCCGCCTGGCTTGGGGGGCTCTCCTCTCACTCTCTCCCGGGGGGACCCCTTT
Source organism: Ixodes scapularis (assembly GCF_016920785.2). NCBI lineage: Eukaryota > Metazoa > Arthropoda > Arachnida > Ixodida > Ixodidae > Ixodes > Ixodes scapularis. Next base: position 35,650,209 of record NW_024609883.1, read on the forward strand.
CCGTTCCCCCGCTCGGATGCGAATCACTGCCGACAGGCGAGGAGGTTTCGCCTCTTGTTTTCCCGCTTTCGGAAAAGGGACTCGTCCGGGTGACCGCGAAAGAGATAGGACGTGTGTCGGCGACTTCTCCGATGCTTCCCCGGTCTTGGCTCTCCGGAACCCCGCGTCTGGCCAGGTAAGGACCCTTTCTTACCTTGCCGGCGCGGGGGGCATTTTGGATGGGGACATAGTAGTTCATCTTAAGAGTGTTCCAATAAATTCTCTTGGACTCTGTCCTTACTCTGGTACGTGTGTCTTCTCTTCCGCTATATTCGAGAGAGTGAGACAAGGTAGACGATCATTGGCACCGACGGAGGTAATTAATCGAACCGACCCGCGGTAATGTAGCCCTAAACGTTCGTCTATATTACCGCGGAGATGTGGGGACCGCGCGCTACTAGGTTTGACGTCTCCTTTGAGATATCGCCGCTGTTGAGACAACCCTTTGGTTACTCTATCGGTACCTGTGTTAGTTGGTAGCTAGCAACATCCCACAACCTCAGCTCAATGGCGCCTTCGAGCAGCAGGCGTCGGGCAGTCAGGTGACAGGAGATAAGTCGCAGGACAAAGGCGCGCAGGCACCAGGGGGATCTAGGGTACTGGTAGTGGGGAGCTCTAACGTAGCACGGGTTAGGAGGGGTGTACATAACAGGGTGAAGGGAGACCAGAGGGTAACCGTAGAGGTCCAGCCAGGGAAGTGTATGGTGGATGCTATGACCGCAGCACGTGAGGGGGTGTGGGATAACCGGGAGGGAAGGAACCTAGTAATAGTTCATGCGGGGCTTAATGATGTGCTGAAGGGTAGGAGCCAGAACCTCGGAAAGCAGCTAAACGTGGGAATACGTAAGCTGAGGGACGTGTCTGAGAATGTGCATGTGGTTGTGTGCACCATTCCAGAAGTTCGGGGGCAGTCCGGGTTAACGGAGAGGAGGGTTGTCGAAGCCAACGGAGTAATTAAGGGTATGAGTCGACAGCTTCGGTACGACGTAATGGAAGTAAACAGAGAAGTGTACGAGCTGGCTCCCGCCCTTTTGCAGATGGCATTCACTACAGTGAGGCCACGGGTTACAGGGTGGGGGATAGGATGGGCCGCACGGTGACTGCTTTTTTGGGGGGACCGAGGGCCCTGGGGGCACTGAAGTAACTGAAAACCCAACAAAGTCAGGAGAGGCACCCAGGGTCAAAAAGAGGAGAAAACGTAAGAACAGGTATAAAAAATCAGCACAATCAGACATTGGATATATTAACATGCAGGGTGGTAGAAATAGGTTAAAATGGGAAGAGGTAGAGGAGCAACTAAGAAAGGAGGATTTAATGGTGTATGGGTTTGTGGAAACACATCTCAGAGACATGGAGCAGCCACCTTGCAACCCTGACTATGTGTGGGAAGAATGCAACAGAATGGAGGGAACGAGGAAGGGAGGTGGAATTGGAGCATTCATTAAGAAGAATATGAACTTTCAAAGGATCAGAAAGGAGTGCGCCGAACATTTGTGGCTGAAAGGAAAAGTCGCTGGGGAATCAACAGTCCTTGGAGTGGTTTACTTATGGACAGGGACAGGTGCTAAAGAGGAAAACAGAAATATGATTGATTGCATATCAAGAGACATTAGTGAACTAGGGGAAGGCTCCGAAATAATTATTATGGGAGACATGAATGCCCATATTGAGGGTCTGGATGGGTATACGGACTCAACTGGAAGCATATTACTAGAACTGGTGGAAAAACATGACTTAGTTTTATGTAATACCAGTCAGAAGTGTGACGGGCACATAACTTGGGAAACTGGCAATCTGCATTCAACTATAGATTACGTACTCATGTCACACAAAATATATGGTAAGTTACAAGTAATGAAAATAGATGAAGAAGGTTCCAAAAGTCTTGGTAGTGATCACAAACGTATTAAGCTGAATTTTGCCAGAGAAGTAAATGCTGAAACTAGACAACATAATTCAAAGCAAACTTTCTGCAGCGAAAAAGAGTTGGAAATAGTTGTTGAAAGAATAGAGGCAGCAGTTTCAGGGCAACGGCATACAGATTGGACCTATGAGAGCCTAACTAGGCTTTTTTCTCTAGAACTAGACAAAGTTAAGAGTAAACGAAAGGGGAAGCAAGGACATAGACCAAAAAGTTGGTGGGACAAAGAAGTGAAGCAAGCGATACAAAAACGTCAGGAAGCCTCTAGAGAACACAGGTATTCCAAGCGTAGTGGGGAGTCCGAAACGGAAGTAAAAAGAAAATGGGACAATTTTGTAACATGTCGCCGAGAGGCATCCAGTTTGATCAATGCGAAAATTCAGAGAAAGGGTGAGGAATGGATGAGTAATGTAAGTAAGAAAGATAGAAATGCTGCCAAGAAGTTTTGGGAGCACTTGAACTCACTCGGTGAAACAACGCAAGCTAGACAGAGGTTTATACTCTCGCATCAGGGAGATCAATTAGAGGGAGATGATGCGATACAATATATAGGAGCAGTGATGGAGGAGAAATTTCGGGAACGGGTACATGTGGAAGATAGGAGAACCGAAGAAAGTAGCAGTCCAGTTTGTGACATCGCGGATTTTGGACAAAGAGAATGGGAAAAGGCGGAACGAAGAGTCCCTAGTGGCACGTCGACAGGCACAGATGGTATCCCTATCAAGCTGGTGAAGAATTTGGGTCCTAAATCTAAGGCAAAACTAAGGGAGGTAGTGAGTACCATGATAACAAAAGGAAATATTCCAGATGAATGGAGGCTTAGTAGGATGAGTATGATATATAAGGGAAAGGGAGATAAGTCTGATATTAGGAATTATCGTCCTATAACCGTGACACCGGCTTTTTACAGGTTGGTAATGCAAATTATAAAGAACAGACTGGAGGAATGGGTAGATTGCGAGGGCATACTGGGCGAGTTACAGAACGGGTTTCGAAAACAAAGAAGGTTGGAGGACAACTTATTTTCTCTAACACAGTGTATAGAAATAGCGCAAAAAGAAAACAGACAGCTCTGGCTGGCATTTCTGGATATCAAGGGTGCCTATGACAATGTGAACCAAAGAAACCTGTGGGTACATAATGGAGAACTTAAACCTAGATGAAGGACTAACAGCACTATTAAGGAACATTTACAAAGATAACAAGGTGATTATAACATGGGAAGGAAAGGCGACAGGGAAAATAGAGATAAGACGAGGCCTTAGGGAAGGGTGCCCGTTATCGCCTTTGCTGTTTATGTTGTATCTGAGAGGATTGGAGGATAGACTAGAGAAGAGTGGGCTTGGGTTCAACCTTTCTTACAGTAAGCTAGGCCAAAAAATTCAACAATCCTTACCGGGATTGATGTATGCGGACGATATTGTACTAATGGCTAACAACAGGACAGAGTTGCAGGAATTAATGAGCATCTGTGGTAGGGAAGGAGAGGAATTGGGTTTAGAATTCAGTAGCGAAAAATCGGCAGTCATGATTTTTAACGAGGATGAAGTTGAGAGGCTGAAGATACAGAATATTACAGTTGAGAGAGCTAGTAAATACAAGTATCTAGGAGTATGGATATGTGATGGTGCAGAATATCTCAGAGACCATGAAAAGTATATAATAGGTAAGGGCAACAGAAATGCAGCTGTAATGAAAAATAGAGCACTTTGGAATTACAACAGGTATGAGGTGGTGAGAGAGATTTGGAAAGGGGTCATGGTGCCTGGCTTGACTTTTGGAAACGCAGTGCTATGCATGAAATCCGAAGTGCATGCGAAACTAGAAATAAAACAGCGCGGAGTAGGTAGACTGGCTTTGGGGGCGCATTGCAAAACGCCAAACCAGGGAGTACAAGGAGACATGGGATGGGCATCATTTGAGAGCAGGGAAGCGGTGAGCAAGGTAGAATTTGAGGATAGGTTGAGGCTAATGGATGGGGAGCAATGGGCACGAAAGGTTTTCAGCTATTTATACATGAGGAGTGTAGACACAAAGTGGAGACAGCGCACTAGGAAATTAAGAGGAAGGTTTTTGGGCTATAGCGAAGATACGGAAGAGCAAGTCTCAGTTAAGAAGAAAGTTAAGGCCACAGAAAGAGATCGGTGGCTAGAGGGAATGCAGACAAAGACTGCTCTGGAAAGCTATAGATTAAACAAAAGAGTTATTGCCAAAGAAAGCATTTATGACAATTCTAGGGGAAGCTCATTGCTGTTTGAGGCAAGAACGGGTGTTCTGCGAACCAGAACATACAGAGTGAAGTACCAGGAAATTGATACAGTGTGCACTGCTTGTGGAGAGGAGGACGAGACGGCTGAGCACTTGATACTCTACTGTAAAGGGCTTCACCCTATGCCTACCGAAGACAACATAGATTTAATAAAGTCATTGGGTTTTAGAGACAGCGAAGGGAGAGTGGATTTCAAGACTGTAGAGATTACCAAGCAAAGATTAAGTGAATGGTGGCAGAAATCGAGAGAAAACTAGGTATTTTCTTAATCACTGATGGCAAGGGGGTTTCATAGCCTCACTTTCTTTGCACTGCGGAGTGAATATAGATTTCACATTTAAATATTCTAAGCTTAAATGGTAAAACAAAATGGCTAGGTGGCGTAAGCTACCGCCCGATCCAAAGGGCTCAGCCGTATTCATCCATCCATCCATCCATCCTCTCATCCGTGTTCTGCCGCACCACCTTTCTCATTTCGGCGGCAGCGTCTATACTCCGTTTCATACATAGCGAGCAACATAGCCAAAGATAGCGCACCGGTTCGCACTGCCGCCGACCGCCTACGTTCGCCCCATAAAATAATGCTGGCCCTGCAACAACAAAAAAAAAAGTGCATCTTCGGAGCTAGTAACTGACAGTGGCGTTATAATAAGGAACATAATTTTTTTCAACAAAAAGGAAGAGATAATGTAAACTTCTGTAAATTGTTTTCCGTTTTCGTCCGCGCGGCAGCCGCTTCAGGTTTTCGAGTTGTGCGGCTGCCTCGGCCTTGGCGGTTTTGAGAAGATGGCGTCTTATGCAAGAAGCTTTCCTCTCCTCCTCGGATATTTTCGAAGATTCGTTGTGCGAAAATCTCGAAAGAGTGCAAGCAGGTGATCGCCAACGTGTACGCAAGTTCAAGAACGCGTTTCCCGGCGACGTCGGTCCGTGAAGTCTTGGAGACGGTCAGTAACGACACCGGAGTGTGGGCCAGTACTGTCGCGAGGTACAAGGCGCAGTGTCTATCTGGCAAGGTGGCGTCCCCGAAGCGCAGACCTCGCAACATGAAAGTTTCGAGTCACGGAAAGTGTTTTGAACTGCCTTCTGTTATGTCTGGTGTTAAAATCGGCCTTAGGGCTTCAACGTGACTCAAGCCTCAAGAAGGAACCGCGCCGGTGATGAATCGTGTCTACGGCTTCGTCTGCTTGCTGCACCTTAACCTTGGTCGGCTAAGCGGACGATGCCCGTGACTGCATTCCGACGTGTCTGATATCTTCTGCTTGCGGGACCGTAACCTTGGTCGGACATGCCCATGGCTGTACCCCGAGGTCCCTGCTCTCCTCGAAAAGGAAACAACACTCGATCCTGATCTCGAGTGCCGTGTGTTGTGTACGCGTCTATTGTGAATCACTCTTGGTTTATCGAGGTCCCGGCACGAGAGCAGCGAGATACTGACGTCTGGATGACTTCCATACACCGGCTAGCATTCCGACTCTGAAGGAGACTCACATCACACGAGGGAATGCCAAGCCGTCTGACCAATGGAGTGCATTCCCCTAATCTCAGTATTTTTTATAGAAAGAACCATCGACCGCACTCTCAAGGTACTCTCTGATTTTCACGCTACCATGTAAATAAACGGCTTTAAGTAGAGACGCCCTGGATCTCGACCGTTCTTCCGTTTTGACGAGGCCGGCGCGGGGTTCAAGCGGAACATCCAGCCCCTAGTCTCCCCCCCTACAAATACAAAGCAAGAAGAAAAAAGGAATTGAAATATGCACTTCCGCATTGCGCACAATCTTGCACAAAAAGTACGCCAAAAAAGACAAAAAAACCTTGCGCTTTAAGTGGATTCAAATCACCGCCACCGAGACGTCGGTATAGCCAGAGAGGCGCCTTGTACCCCCTCGTCCACGAAACGCGCGAACACATTTTTGGTGATTTTTTCAAGTCGCACCACTTCAGTATCTTTCTCAGCGTTGCACGCTATGTATGAAACGGAGTTTAGTGGCGATCTGCCAGGCCTTGTCAGTATATAGGAGGCTACGGTCGTAAATCTCACTGCGCGTGCAGGCTCGAAGCTCGCGGGACACTGAAGCCTTGTCGAAGATAGAAAGGTCGCCACGGAGGCGTTCCAACTGAAATCCCTCTTTGTCATTCTCATCTTGACAGTCACTATTGGGAAGGAGATCGAACACTCACGCCTCTAGCGGTACGCTTCAGCTCTGTGCACAACAAACCGAATTTTCTCTTTTGCTTTTAATCGGAGAAATCGAGAATAACGATTCGAAGGCTGCTACTCGTGCGACCAAATCACTGATCAGACGGAAGCGCTCGTGCCCTGACCGCGCTATCCGAGGTTCGCTCTCGTTGTTATGCTGTGTTAGTAAACACCGGGCTGTGGGGACGGCAAGCTCGATAAAGCGCCCCCTATAGTTCGATCTCCGGCCCAGTAGTTTGTTTCTTTTGTAGCAGGTCCCACAGCCTTCACGTGCGGTCGTGTATCACTACTGCGTGGTGCACGTTAAAGACCCCAAGCTACTTGTCTTACTGCACTTTCTAATTGTTTATCTACAGTGGATGACAATGGTCGCCATATTCTGCAGACTAAACTCCTGCTGTATAAACAACTAACGACTTTTTTTCTTTTTTTCCACAGACTTCATATGCCCAGGGACGAAAAGGCGTTTGAAGAATCCTGCATGATTTTATAATGAATCCATACAAATATGTGCGTCGTTGCTGAGTATGTACAATTACCATTTGCCTCAAATCCCACAGAAAAGCTATTATTGTCCTACTTCTCCCTAAAGTAAGCCAAGAAAGGTTTGAGTAGACCGTTAACTTTTAGGAATTCAACATTAGATGTTTCATTTAATCTTAGAGGTGGGAAGACGAAAGATATAACCGTAAATACACGGCCGTAAATAAACGAGGTGTCCTGTCGAAGTACGTACTAGCACAGAATCGATGCCCGGTGTCCGCGTATAATATTTTACACGGCGACGGCTATCACTTATTCATGCGTCACCTCGCACTCTCGCTGATTAACCGCTGCTCTGTTGCTGCCCCCCCACACCACCCCCCCCCCCCCACACACACACATTGGCCTACGCACGCGGCTACCAACAGGGTGCCCTTTACGCAAAACATACCATGCAAAAACAATCTCAGCGATGCTGAAGACTGGAAGCTGTACACACACTTTGCTGTATATCAAAAGGTTACCACCCGCCAAACCCATATGGCGTTAGGCAATTATACCGCGCAGTTGGAGAACCCATATTATAATAACCAACACGCATCGACTTTCTCTTCTCACTACAGTATTAGGCATTTATGTGTTGTTGTCCTTTTTTGTTGTTTTTTGATGAAAAATAAAGCGATAATCGAGGCTGGAACGTCTGTTAAAGGGAATGACGTGTGTTGCAACCTGCAGGATATAAAGCTTGTTGTTGAGTTCGTAAATTTTTGTGGTCTTGTTTTGTTTATTGGTGCCGTTGTTTATTGCCTCAGTTTTCCTTCTTTTTGTTTCAATGGGCGGAAGGCTTTACATTTGCTAAAATTTTTCGTCCGTGCAGGACCAGACCCCACATGACGTCCCGTGACTTTACATTAGACAGTTTTAGTATAGCGTAGCTGGCTCTTTCGTACGCAATACGCAATAGTATAGCGTACGCTAAAAATGACCTGCACGGACCGAATTTGGCTGTGCGTTACGTTTCCGAGTGAACATACCACATAATCTTCTCTATTCAACTTGCCAGAGCCGTAGAATTTCGCGTGCTTATCGTGCCACCATGCTGCTAGGAAGAAATATTAAAATAAAAACGTGTCCAATAATTTTATTTTAAAATAAACCAAGCCGCACCGGCCTCGTCAAGCGCGGTTTCCTGCGGGGTACAGAGGCTACGAGTACGAGTGCGTAGCCAAATTCGATCACGGAGCCGCCGCCACTCGTCCCGTGGTAACGGCACCTTTTATCAATGCTATTGCGGAATGAAATTCATGACCTACTGATGTCCAGTGCATAGCGAGAACTTCGGCGATTCCTTTTAGAGTCGTTTTTCCGTCGGCGATGAACTGTTGGAATAGGCTTAGCGTTGAGCAGATCGCAGCATCGACGCACATTTCGAGCGGCGAACATTTTCACTGTGCACTCCTTCAGCTGCACGGCGATCTGATTCGACCGCGGTAGGTCCCAGAAAGAATCGCCGAGCTGAACACCACGCAATTTCACGCAACACAGAACTTCGAAAACACCACGTCGCCCTTGCTGCGCCAGTCGAGGCAACCACCATCTTGAAACTGGCGCTCTCGTTGGGTCCGAGATCTCTTGAGAGCGTCCCGCAAGGCCCGCTAGCCAGCAACGCAAAATCCCCAGCGTTGCGTGCGTACGCAATACGCTAGCCCTTTTATTGCGTTGTGCGCATGCGCACTCACGACCCGCAATTTCCTTGCGTACGCAAGGCTATAGCGTATGGTCCACTAAAACTGTCTATAAGACAGTTTTAGTATAGCGTTGCTGGCTCTTACGTACGCAATACGCAATAGTATAGCGTACGCTAAAAATGAACTGCTCGGACCGATTTTAGTTGTGCGTTACGTTTTCGAGTGAACACCTCGCATGATCTTTTTTAAATTTGCCAGAGTCGCAGATTTCCGCGTGCTTCTAGCGCCACCATGCTCCTGAAAATGAGTATCGCAAATAAAAACGTGTCCAATAATTTTATTCAAAGTCAAACCAAAGCCGCAGCTGCCTCGTCCAGCGCGCTTTTCTGCGGGGTACAGAGGCTACGAGTACGGGTGCGTAGCCAAATTCGATCACGGAGCCTCCGTCACTAGTCCCGTGGAAATGCCACATTTCATCAATGCTATCGCGGAATCAAATCCATGACCTACTGAAGTCCAGTGCATTGCGAGAACTTCGGCGATTTCTTGAAGAGTCGTTCGTTCGTCGACGATGAACTGAGCGAGGGGCATTCACGGGACGCCATATTTGAGGGTGCTGTTGAGAGCGCATGCTCAGAACAAGCTCACATTAATAGGCTGCTAAGACCGGCAATCTTGACGGTGCGAAATGCACGTTACAAAAGAACTGTGGAAGCTTGTCATCCGCACGCGCTCAGCATTTGCGCACACGGCTATGGCCGCCAGTGAATACTCCAGCGTTGACGCACAATTCGAGCGGTGAGCACTTTCACTGTGCACTCTTTCAGCTGCACGGCGATCTGATTCGATCGCGGTACGTCCCGGAAAGAAGTGCCGCGCTGAACACCACGTTATTTCACCGATCGCGTGACACAGAACGTAGAGAACACCAGGATGTCCTTGCTGCGCCAGTCAAGGTAACCGCCATCTTGGAACTGGCGCTCTCGTTGGGCCCGAGATTTCTTGAGAGCTTCCCGCAAGGCCCGCTAGCGCGCAACGCAACATCCCCAGCGTTGCGTGCGTACGCAATACGCTAGTCCTTCTACTGCGTTCTGAGCATGCGCACTCACGACCCGTAATTTTCTTGCGTACGCAAAGCTATAGCGTACGGTCCACTAAAACGGTCTAATGCCAGTTTCTTCGAATAACGTTTATGTGATCGCCGAGTCACATCCCAATCCTGACTACGAAGTCCCGAGTTTAGATAATAGCTCGCGCGGTACTAGTCACGCCCGACTGACACCCCCCCCCCCCCCCCCCCCCCCCAGAAAATATATATATAGATATTGCCGCGCGCAAGGCTGAGAAAGCAACGCTCGGTCGCGGTCCTCCAGAAAGCTCCCGTTTATTCATGTACCGCCCGTAACTTCTATCATTTATCCTGCTTTTGTTTTCTAGAAAGTGCGTGTTCATTCTCGCCCCGATCACGCGACGCTCGAACCGTTCTCGCCGAATCTTCGAGATAGTGACTCACTCTAGATAAGACGCCGCTCGCGACCTTGTCGAGTCAGTCTCGCCCCAGCGCTCGATTCTGCTGACACGCCGACTTCGACGCCCGCGACGCTCTGCTTTCTTCTGTTTCCTTCTTTATTTTTGGCACAAGTTCGCCACATTAAACGTTTATTTATTTCTGTTTATTTCTCGTTTATTGGTTACGAATCACCACCCGTGACATTCTGGTGGAGGTACGGGGTAACGCATGCCCCTGCCGCGTACCCCTCCGAGGTCCCGCAGTACAAGTCCGGACCCAGCCTCCCGAGGACCCGACGAAGACCAGATCGAGACCCGGTCAAGTCGCCGCATCCGAGGTCTACCCCCGGAACACGAACTTCTGCCGCCCAGGACCAAGCAGCCAACAAAGCCGACGATGGCCAACCAGTCGCCGACGCCCGCCGCTCCTGCCATCGTCTACCTGCCCGCCGCTCCCCGTATGCCGACACCCTTCCACGGCGAGATCCACGAGGATGTCGAAGACTGGATCAAGCACTACGAGCGTGTGGCGCGCCACAACGGATGGACTGCGGAGCAGTGCCTCCAGAACCTCTACTTTTCGCTGGAGGGTACTGCGAGGCATTGGTTCGAGAATCACGAGGCTTTGCTTACGTCGTGGGACATCTGTGTGGCCGAGTTGCAGCGGACGTTCGCCACCCTATACCGACGGGAGAAGGCAGAAGATCTCCTCCGAATTCGAACGCAGGGCCCCGACGAAAGCGTCACAAGCTTCGTAGAAGATGTCCTCCGCCTGAGCGCCCGTGCCGACCCACGAGCCACAGACGACAAGAAGCTGCGGGTCCTCATGCGCGGGGTGAGAGACGACATCTTTGGAGGCCTCGTGCGCAACCCGCCGGGCACCGTCGAAGCCTTCGTCACCGAGGCGACAAACATCGAGCGCGCCCTCCAAGCGCGCGCTTCCCACTACCAGCGACATCCAAGTCCAAGTGTCGCTGCAACCGCGCTGCTTGGCGGCGAGAACGCTCCTGGTACGGACATCCGCGAAATTATCCGGGAGGTCGTCCGGGAGGAACTCCGCCAGTTGCTGCCAGCCGCAAGTCGTCCAGCGACACTCTCCATTGCCGAGGCTGTGCGCGAAGAAGTGCGTCGGGCGCTCCAACCAGAGGTTCCCGTCACCACGGTGGCACCGGAGGAACCGATGTTGAGCTACGCCGCAATGGCCCGACGACCGCCGCAAGCCCCCCGTCAAGCCACGTCGCCACCCCGAAGAGACGCCCCAACGCCGCATTACCCCCGACGACAGGAAGATCAAGCGCACGTTCACCCAGACCGACCTGCGCCGAGGAAGACAGACGTCTGGAGGACGGCCGACCGACGCCCGCTGTGTTACCACTGCGGGGAAGCTGACCATGTGTACCGCCGATGCCCATACCGACGACTCGGGCTGCGCGGATTCCACCCAAGCGACCCGCGTCCCAGGTATGGTGAACGCCCTCGGGAGATCGACGAGTACTTGCGACGACCCCAGTCCCCCGAGCCTGCTTCCCGCCGAGAGTTCCGATCGCCTTCACCACGACGTCCAGCTTCGCCGATGCACCGACCCCGACGTGAAAGCCTGTCGCCCCTTGCTCCACGCCGGGGAAACTAGGCGCGGCAACCCCTGGAGGTGGAGTTGCCGAAGACGACCGACGCCAAGATCCTCCACGAACGTCGGAGGGCCCCCACTCGAACGCTACCGGAGACCGAAACGACGCTCCTGAAACGGTGTCCAACAACCTAAACGTCATCATCGACGGCCACGACGCATCGGCACTCGTGGACACCGGAGCAGACTACTCAGTTTTGAGTGGGAGGCTCTCCCGCCGCCTTCGAAAAGTCACGACGCCGTGGGATGGACCTCAAATACGAACCGCCGGTGGGCACCTCATCACACCAATCGGGCGATGCACCGCTCGCGTCGAGATCCACGGTGAGACGTGCCCTGTAAAGTTCGTCGTTCTGCAAGACTGTTCGAGGGACGTTATCCTCGGAATGGACTTCCTCTGCGAGTATGGCGCCGTCATCGACCTCGGAGCAAACCGGTTGACGCTGCGAAAGCCTGTTTCACCACCGGAGGAAACCAAAGCGACGTCATCTGCGGTCCGAGTCCTCGCCAGCCACGTTAACTTACCGCCGCGGTCGAGTGTTTTCGTACCCGTCGGGATCACCGAAGATTTCTGCGGCGAAGTTCTGCTCGAAGGAAGCCTCCAGTTGCTTCTGGGAAGAGGAATAGGCGTCGCAAGAGGAGTTGCTGAACTTCAGGATGGCCGCACTGTGGTCCTCGTCACAAACTTCCGAAACGAAGCGCAACACCTCACAAAAGGTGCAGCCGTGGGCCAGGTCGAGGAACTCCAAAACTCCGCCGCTGTCGCCGCCATTACTGACGAATTCTCGCCACCTCAGCAAGACAGTGCGTCGCCAGCGCAGCTCGACATTGACCCTAAACTCCCGGGCCCGAAACGACGACAGTTGATTAACCTTCTCGCCGAATACCGCGACTCCTTTGCCACGTCGTCGAAGGTGCGCCAAACCACCGTTGCGAAGCACCGCATCGTTACCGAGGACGACGCGCGCCCTGTGCATCGATCGCCATACAGAGTCTCCGTTAAGGAAAGGCAGGCGATCCAGGAGCAAGTTCAAGAAATGCTGAACGACGACATAATTCAACCTTCAAGCAGTCCTTGGGCCTCTCCAGTCGTACTGGTTAAGAAGAAAGACGGGACGCTTAGGTTCTGTGTAGACTACCGGCAGCTGAACACGGTGACGAAGAAAGACGTCTACCCACTCCCCCGCATCGACGACACTCTAGACCGGCTGCGCCACTCTCGATATTTCTCATCGATGGACCTGAAGAGCGGCTACTGGCAGATCGAAGTCGACGAAAGGGACCGAGAAAAGACAGCCTTCGTCACGCCGGATGGACTGTACGAGTTCAAAGTGATGCCCTTCGGACTGTGCACGGCGCCAGCAACTTTCCAACGTGTCATGGACACCGTACTGGCAGGACTGAAGTGGCAGAGCTGTCTCGTCTACCTCGACGACGTCGTCGTGTTTTCCAGCGACTTCGACGAGCACTTGCGACGACTCCGAGCAGTTCTCCAGGCCATACGGACCGCCGGACTCACCCTGAAGCCGTCAAAGTGTCGGTTCGCTTATGACGAACTGAAGTTCCTCGGCCACGTGGTTAGTAACGAAGGTGTCCGCCCAGACCCCGAGAAGACTCGTGCCGTCGCAGCATTTCCAGCGCCAAGAGACAAGAAGGCCGTCCGAAGGTTCCTTGGGCTATGTGCCTACTATCGGCGCTTCGTTCGAGATTTCGCAAGAATTTCCGCACCGCTCACACACCTCACGAAGGACGCCGAGAAGTTCGAATGGGCCGATGAACAGCAGCAGGCATTTGACGAGCTGAAGCGACGACTGCAGACTCCTCCTGTTCTTGGACATTTCGACCAGGATGCGGAAACCGAGATTCACACGGACGCAAGTAACGCAGGGCTTGGCGCGGTTTTGGTTCAAGTACAAGAAGGCACCGAGCGAGTCATCGCCTACGCAAGTCGGACATTGACCAAGGCGGAGAGAAATTACTCCACGACTGAAAAAGAATGCCTTGCGGTCGTCTGGGCAATCACGAAGTTTCGTCCGTACTTATACGGGAGCCCGTTCCGGGTAGTCACGGACCACCACTCGCTCTGCTGGCTTGCGAACCTCAAGGACCCGTCAGGACGCCTCGCGCGGTGGAGTCTCCGACTACAAGAGTTCAACATGACCGTCGTCTACAAGTCAGGCCGCAAGCACAGCGACGCCGACTGCCTGTCCAGAGCTCCCGTCGCAACACCTTCCGGCAGCAGCGACGACGATGACGACGAGTGTTTTCTGGGCGCAGTGAACATCGACGACATGGCCCGGCGTCAACGAGACGATCCTGAGCTGCGCGCACTAATAGAGCACCTGGAAGGGCGCGGGAGTACCGTGCCACGTGTTTTTTCACGAGCGCTGCCGACCTTCGCCATTAGACAAGGTGTACTCTACAAAGAGAACTTCGGGAACAACAACTCGCCATGGCTGCTGGTAATCCCGACCGACCTTCGGGAGGAGATCTTTCAAGCCTGCCACGACGACCCGACGTCCGGACACCTTGGTTACAGCCGGACCCTGGCACGTATTCGTGAAAAGTATTACTGGCCCAAGCTCCCCAAAACCGTCCACCTGTACACGCGATCATGTCATGAATGCCAGCGACGAAAGAAACCTCCGACGAGGCCGGCCGGACTCTTGCAGTCAATTCCTCCGCCAACAGCACCCTTCCAGCAGATCGGAATGGATCTACTTGGCCCTTTTCCGCCGTCGACGTCGGGAAATCGCTGGATCATCGTCGCCACAGATTATCTCACGCGGTATGCCGAAACGAAAGCCCTTCCTTCCGGAACTGCTGTGGAAGTTGCCAAGTTTTTCATTGAATCCATCGTCCTCCGGCACGGCGCTCCCGAAGTCCTGATCTCAGACCGTGGATCATCATTCATGGCCCAGCTGACGCAAGAAGTCCTTCGTCTCAGCCACACCAGCCATCGCCGCACCACGGCGTACCACCCGCAGACCAACGGGCTAACGGAGAGACTCAACAAGACCATCGCCGACATGATCTCCATGTACGTCGACGTGGAGCACAAGACATGGGACGAGGTGCTGCCGTACGTCACATTTGCCTCCAACACGGCCGTACAAGAGACCACCGGAATGACACCCTTTCAGCTGGTGCATGGGCGCAAGATAACGACAATGCTGGACGCTATGTTACCCCACGAAGTGGCTGTCGACGCAAGTGACGACGCCCAGGTGGTTGCCCAAAGGGCAGAAGAAGTCCGTCAGCTCGCCAGACTTCGGATTCAGGCTCAACAACGTGTCGACACTGGCCGCTACAACCTTCGTCGTCGGGACGTCCACTTCCAGCCCGGAGACAGGGTGTGGGTGTGGACACCGATTCGCCGCCGCGGTCTCAGCGAGAAGCTCCTGAAACGTTACTTTGGACCCTACAAAGTGCTTCGTCGACTCGGGGATCTGAACTACGAGGTGATGCCCGACGGAACACGAACATCGTCACGCCGCCCACCACGACCTGAGGTCGTCCACGTCGTGCGAATGAAGCCGTACTACGCTCGATAGGACTGTGGACCTTTTGTGCTCCAAAAGACTCGTTAGTTTATCGTTCTTTTTTATTTTGATATGTTTTACACTGCATCGGGGCGATGCACTTTTAAAGGGGGGAGTAATGCCGCGCGCAAGGCTGAGAAAGCAACGCTCGGTCGCGGTCCTCCAGAAAGCTCCCGTTTATTCATGTACCGCCCGTAACTTCTATCATTTATCCTGCTTTTGTTTTCTAGAAAGTGCGTGTTCATTCTCGCCCCGATCACGCGACGCTCGAACCGTTCTCGCCGAATCTTCGAGATAGTGACTCACTCTAGATAAGACGCCGCTCGCGACCTTGTCGAGTCAGTCTCGCCCCAGCGCTCGATTCTGCTGACACGCCGACTTCGACGCCCGCGACGCTCTGCTTTCTTCTGTTTCCTTCTTTATTTTTGGCACAAGTTCGCCACATTAAACGTTTATTTATTTCTGTTTATTTCTCGTTTATTGGTTACGAATCACCACCCGTGACAATATCTTTTTTATGCCAGTTCATTTCAAGGGGTATCAGAAGACTACCCGGTTAATATTTTCCTACAGCGTGACGCATATTTTTAATAAAGTAAAAAAAAGAAGAAAAAAAGCGCAACTGCCCGAAACAGAAACCGAAACTGAACTGGGGAGGAAGAAGCGCGGCCGGACTGGAAGCGCGCGCTCTCTTTCTCTTCTTACGGCCTTTACAATTGGGGCAATCTCCACATCCCGCCGCAATTCGCGGGGGGCGCTGTCACCTCACCCCTGGCAGAGCCGTTTATACTGAGAGAGTTTGGCCGATGGGCGGAGCTTGTTGGCCGCTAGAACCAGCGGATTTCGCGATAACACAATATGGCGTTACTTCTTTGTCTTGTTCATTCCTGTGAAATCGCGTAGAGTTCCTATGAGGCAGATCCACAATATGGCGGACGGAAGTAGTCATCCCCCGGTTGTCAGACTACGCTGCTGTGGTTGTCAGACTGCCAAAATCTCCTTAAGAAGGCCAAACTCTCTCAGTATAAACGGCTCTGACCCCTGGTAGAGTGCCTTCATACACACGCGCGCTTTTGCTTGAGTGGTGACATCTCAGCCATTTTTCCGCCCAATCGTTTTTTTATGCATTTTGAAGCGCACGCAATACGGTGTCACTCAGCTCGAGCGCGTAGCTTTGGCTAATGCATAGACGCCATTTTACAGCCCAAGTCACGCACCGAGTGCGCGGGAGCGTCACGCGCTGACATATTCAGGGCAACAATGGATGTCTTCACCCTGAGACAGACAGACATGTAGGCACCCTAACCCCTGGTAAAGCACCTCGATGTGTTTACGTGTCTTGCAAGTAGTGTCAAAAGCGCGAGCGCACGAGGCCCATGTCTCGAGCGGCCCTTGGAAGCAAATGGCGCTGCAGCACTGAAATGAGCGGCCCTTGGAAGCGAATGGCGGCGGAGCACGCGCTCGCGGCACGTGTCTCGCGCGTTTCTACAACAATGGTTGGCGGTACTTGTAAACAAGGGGCTTTAACCCCTGGGCTACCCTTTGTCGTTTGCACAGAGCGCGCCTGACCGTGTATCTCAACGCTGTCGTAACTTGCGGCCGAGATTTTTATAGCCTTTGATACCTGCCCTACTGAAAAAAACCCATTTGAAATTCAAACGGCTGGCAAACTGGTCGCCCGTTTGAATCAAACTTGTCGATCCGTTTGGATCAAACATGATTATGGGATACGGGTACCCGTTTGGAAACGGTACCCGTTCGAAACGGTACCCGTTTGATACAGGTGCCCGTTTGATACGGGTGCCCGTATGGTACGAGGACACGTTCGACCTGGCACGTGACCACACGTTTGAACGTGCCATTCGAATTGGAAAATTATGCGCTAGCCCTAAATGGGTATCGTCTGGGAGGTTGGTTATCTCAAACATATTTAAGACGTCCCGAAACTCATAAACATATTTATAACATGGAGAAAACACGTAGAACAAATGCGCTCGCGTAGGTGCTGTAAGTGGACAGGAAAACCGACACAAAAACTTGTTTTCAATTCTCCTCGAAGTTTATTACCTCTTCTGTAGACAAGTACAAACGTGCAAGCGATCTGTGTAGACTCTACAGGTAGACTTTCGGGGAAATTATTCTCCCGGCTGCCGCGCGAATAGGCGCTGCATAATTCTATAGACAATCTAGAAGAGTACGCGTAGAAGAACGGTCAATCGTTGCCAACACGTAGGTTGCAGTGCACTTCCCATAACATTAGCGGACTTGAAAGATGTAATCCGTGATATTTGTCGACACGGTCAAAGCAGGACAACCACAGAAACACAAACGAGAGGAAACGGCTCCTTGGAAGTTTCAACACGATGCGGCGCACAAGCTGTCATTTGCCGAACCCAACCAAACCGCGAGAATTCGCGACTTCTTTGAACCATCGCTCGTTGCCGATATACACGTGGGTCTTTTCGAACACTGATAGCTTTGGTGCACATCCAATACGTTGTCGAGAGACATCCCCATAAGACCGCAGGGTTAGGCGACAGATTGAAGCAGGTAGGACGAGCGAACTTCGAGCAGCAACTGACAACAAACAGACAAAGAAAAAAGCGGCTGCAAGGCGCGCCATTCCGGATCTCGATGCTTATCAGCGTGTAGCTCGCGTGCTGCTGTGAGTCACGTGACAGGGGTGACAAGAGAGGAGGGAGGGGGCGAGGTCAAGGCGCTGGGACCACCGGGACAGCCCCTCTCCCTCTCCCCAGGCATTCCACTGAGATGTGTTTTTGTAGCTGCGAAAAACAAACACGCGCGCGCACGCGCGCTCGAACCTTGGAAATGGCGGCGGGGCGGCCAGAAGCTCGGCTTGCGCCCGAGCGAAGAAAGTACTCTGCGCAAGCTCGTAGTTTCAGTGCTGCAACGGCGGGCGTGCTCTCGCAATGCTCGATGTTCTCGCAGCCGCGTGTACGCGTGCTACCTTCGCTGCGTCTTGAATTAAAGTGAAACGGAGTCTAGACGTACATTCTTTCACGCGGTCGCGCCTTCTGCGAGAGAGATTCGAGCTGAATAAGTAAATTGAGGCAACAAAGATGGACCAAGTTTTAAAGGTCTGTCAAAAATATCGGCTCACCAACGTCGTGCGTTTACGTAAAAAAAAAAATAAAAAAATAAAGGTGTTAGTTTTAGTCGCAGTATAATCGAAAATCAGCGCAGTTGAAATATAAATATAATTACTTGCATTACGCGGACGATCTGAAATCGATAAACCGGCCCTCCCAGCCTTCCGGAAACATTGGCTGCCAAGGCTGAAACGCTAGGCGTGCCCACGCCGCCGATCTGTACGTTCAATATCAAACGGGCTCCGGAGAGCCGTTTGATTAAACCGGTACAGTTTGCAACATGGTCACCGGTTTGAGCAAACGTGCGACAACTTTGCCCAAACGAGTCGCCCATTGGCACAGACGAGCGACCCATTTGCCAAAGGAGTGACCTGTTTGTCCAAATAGGTGACCGTTATGGCTCATACGGGGGACCCCTTTGAGCCATACGGGCGACCCCTTTGACAAACTGGTCACCAGTATGGTTCAACTATTACCGGTATGGACCCGTTTATTTTCATATGGGCGCCAAATGGTTTTTTTCAGTAGGGTGATCGTTACGTTTAGACCCTCAGCCACTATTTAATGCGCTTCTGATGAGCCCAAAGCGGTGAATATTTGACGCACATCTCCGAGAGATTCGGGAGCAAAAAGTAGTAAGTAGAGATAGCGAATGCGATTGCGGAAAAACTATACTCGTCTTTACCTCCTGGACTTCTGATGCAACCACAGGCATAGTCTTCGGGGGGGGGGGGGGGGGAGGGGGGGGGGGGCAGAGCCTCCCCCGGGCCCGGGCCACGATCCTTACCAAGACGCTGTTTACGTGCCACGTAACGAACTTCTAGTAGTCGCATGGAAACAAAATGACGGCCACGTTGCATTTATTGACAAAACACATAGGAAATGGAATCCCAGCGTGCTTTCGTTAGTTTCAATCTCCAGTTCTAGCAAGAAGGTAACGCGCACCCCCCCCCCCCCCCCCCCCCCCCCCCCCCAGAGAACTTTTCAGCCTGCCCCCCCCCCCCCCCCCCCCCCCCCCCGGGAAAATGGAAAGTCTACGCCGCTGGTTGCAACTCAAGAGCAGGAGGAGACGGACCCCTTCTACGTGGAGGAACTTTAATAACTAATTTGTACACTCTCGTGAAATGTAAGCAGGCCCGATCTATTTATTGCCGTGGTCTGCATCATCATTTTATAGGCCGCACATGGAGTCGGTCAGCACATGGAGTCTACGCGGAGAATGCACAGAGTGATTTCAATTGTCTGCACAAGCTTTTTTTTTTCTTTTTTTTTTTCAACCAACGTATGTGCAGTTTTTAAAGAGCGAAAAAGGGGTCTGATATCTTTGGGGGCGAAGCTCCTTAGGGTCTAGCCTTGTCCGTCCGCCGTCCGTGCTCACATCGATCTTGCTGGTGCTCGTGCTCGTGCTTGTGAGATCACGTGCTCACGTGCTCGTGTAGGGAAAAAAATAAAATATAAAAAAAATGTTTGCGCAGTCGAAAAGATTCGAACCTGTGCGGCGAGACCTCAATGGATTTCTAGTCCATCACCTTAACCACTCGGCCACGACTGCGGGACGAGTAGGGGGCTCTGAGGTGTGGTAGTAACTCAAGAGCTGGGGATGTCATGGATGAAACGTTGCATGGAACCGCTCAACGTCTATACAGGAGATGGCGCTGCGGTCAAATGCGTATATAATCGCGTTAAACTTTGCATGCATTAGCTTAACGTTAATAGACGAGAGGGCGCTGCGGTCAAATGCTCAAATGCGTATAAGCATTTGAGCATTTGACCGCAGCCGGATTGGACGAAGTGTGGTATGGACGAAGTGTGGTATGGAACGTGGTTATATATATATAACCACGTTCCAT
Source organism: Ixodes scapularis (assembly GCF_016920785.2). Taxonomy (NCBI): domain Eukaryota; kingdom Metazoa; phylum Arthropoda; class Arachnida; order Ixodida; family Ixodidae; genus Ixodes; species Ixodes scapularis. The sequence continues at coordinate 35,670,447 of NW_024609883.1, forward strand.
ACCACACATTTTCTTTCTGACATGGATGAAAACGAACGAAAGGCTCGGCATGCTGCGGCTCAGCGTCTACGCAGACAAGCACCACCAGAGCTTCGCCCCTATCAACATCATTCACGACGTAGAGATGAGGTCATTTTTATATTTTTAATATTGAAGTGCGTGCCTTCGATGACCAACGACTTTGATCATATTTGCTGTGTGCCTCTAAACCATAAAGAACGGCACGTGACCACGGAGAAAAGAGTGAGTGAGACTCAAACCGGCCAGTTCTGCAGCGGAAGTCTTTGGGCCGCAAAGAAAACGAATTTTGAGCCGCAAACTGTATTCTGCGTAGCTAGTCTCCCATTGGTCTGTACAAATATAAACCTTGGCGAGCATAAACGATCTGCCACTGTCCCTTTAAACAGTCAGGAACTTGGGCGCCTCGCTACTGAGAGTAAACCGTCAGTAGCGAGGCGTTCAAGAGCAGTTCCAACTACACAGTTGCCAAAACAAACTATAACGAACCTTACGCAATTTTCAACCTCTTTATTTCAACCTCGTTATGTACATTCGGATAAGTAAGCAACGTTTAAGCCAACTTGGAACATAAAATAAAATAAATAAATGCATAAATAAATAAAAATGTACGTGTGAATGTATGTATGTACGTTTCTCGGCGCGAAGACAGAGCGGGGTCAAGTTCATGCCAGGTTGCAGCAGCGAACTCCTTTGCATTCACCACCGCGGTTTTACGCCCCCCCAAAACGCGCGCTACGAAGTTTTGGGGAGCGAGGTGGCTTTATGCCCTCGAGCGTCTAAGGAACAACGAGCACAGGTTGAAGGTGATCTGGTGGGAAAAGGTGAGGGAGAGAAGGAGGGGAGACAAAAAGAAAGAAAGAGTGAGAGAATCCAATTTGCATGCAGGAGCACTCTGCGTACTGCTCGTACACGCTGCACAATGCAAACGCGAGGGGTGCGTAGAAAAAAAGGTGAGAAAACGACTTAAACGAATAAAAAATAAATCTCGGCGTTTGGAACCCTTCGCTCTCTCTCCATGGAACTGGTCTCCACGGTTTTTCATTAAACAAGATGTGCCTTTTTTTTTGTATCTTCTTTTGTGCAATGTGGGTAGAGCCGGTCGATAACTTCGCGGTGTGCTGGGTGTGGTAAGACAAGATATTATTCGCAGCTTTAGCGGGACTACCCATGTCGAGAAGCGTGAGCGCTCGCCGAGTTTTTGTTTTGTTTTAGTTTGTGTGTGTTTTTGTGTATGACCGGGGGGGGGGGGGGAGTATTATGTATACCGTACGCCGACGGGATTTGATTTCAGGGATTATGGTGGATTTTGTTCGGTGTTGTGCTGGTCTGTGTTTTTCTTTTGGTGTTTCTTCGTTCAAGGGTAAAGTGCAAAGGAGGAGGTGGGGGTGACTGTAAGACTTGCACATCGTTTAGAAAAAAGTCATTGCGAAAATCTGAACTTGGCCCCATTGCATATTCTAGTTTTTGAGGAACATCTGCTATATTGGTTTAACGTTTAGTGTTTATACCGCGCGCTGTTGAAACGTACTTTGCTTCTTTGTCATTTTATTTGCGCTGTGGTCAATATTTTTGATGCATATTTTTTTTAAATCTAGACAAGACCACTAAAGATGCTAACGTAACAAAAGGGCAAAAACATTTCGAGGTATCTCCTTAACCAGACCTTGGAAACATTAGCTCCATATATGAAGTCTATTTACGCAAAAACTTCAGCAAGTGCAAGGAAGAGGTAGCTTTAAGCACCAAAATAGCATAATTAATGACAATTTTATTTGCAGTTATTCTTAAATGAAATTTGATACAAGCCTAAAATTGTCGGCTTCTCAAACGACGCTGTACCCAGTACCTATTGCACTCCGGATTTCAAACTCATGAGTTTCAAGAATGCAACTTTTTTTTTTACATCACTTTATTTGGAACTATTTGGCGTCCCCGATTTCAACATCTGCTCAAAAAACTGCGGTGGCTTAGCTCGGCTATGCCAGGATATACGTAGCGTGAGCTTATGCGCACAATATGAGAGGCGCTATCAAGCGGCTCCGGTGCAGCGTCAGACTTGGCTACTGCGCAACGGAGGCACACAGCTGGGCACACGACGGCGCCAGTGCGTCTGCCGCGGCTATGACGTCACTCCTCTGGAATAAGCAGACCGGCGAGGCGCGCGCGGCGGCGGCGGCGGCTCCGGCGCGCCAGCTATGCGCCGTGTGACGTCACTGCTCCTCGCGCATGCGCAGCACGGCTCTTTGTAAGCCACTCGAAACTGCTCACCCTCGGCCAGTGTAGCTCACGCTACAAAAGAAGTGTGGTGACCGAATGGACCGAGTCATCGATAACCGAGCCCATATCGCTATAGACCAAGAAGCGGCTCTGCCGTTACGCCGCTGATTCGCTGGCCCTGCTGTCGGCACGGCAAGTGCGCAGAAACTTCACCTCATTCAAACCTAGTTTCTGAGCTCGCCCAGTGCCCAGGCCTGTGCTGGGAAAACGCAGGCTTTGTTTGTAAATGGCGCGTTGGTATATAAGAAGCTGCGCAGCTGCCCATAAAAAAAATGAAGTGCCGCTTTAATCGGTCGTTTTGTAGACATAAGTGTTCGTTTAACCACGGTTGTGACGTTGCGCTTTCGAGCGTCAAGCGTTCTCATAAACGGATAATAGAACACGAAAATGTGCCACAAAAATCTAGCACACGATCGTTACTGTTAAAAAAAAAAAAACTCAAATACTTTATTTATCATTTGTGGGCATTTTTTTTCTTTTTTTTTTTTGTTTTTTGCGATAGCATTGAGTGAATGTTTGTTTACGAGCAGTTGTGGTAAGTGGTGTCGCTCTCATTTCGTGTGCGTCATGTCCACAAACAAAGTGTCTCCGCACACCGTTAATATTCCTCACACTCTTTACCTCCCTTTCTGAAAACCCTGTATATACTGGAATGTCGCATACGAACTCAATATTCACTGACGAATGCAGGTCGCTTGAAGATTTATACAACGTTCGGAACAAAGTATAGACGACCTCTGAACTCTATAGAAAATAAAGTAATAAACACATTAGGAAAAAAACCCGAGACGGGGACAATAAGGGACGGACAAACACAAAGTGTCAAACACAGCTGAAATTTTTTTTTCGTAATGTTTAACCACCATTATCTCGTTTGTGCCCTTACTTTTTGTTCACTAATAAACACATTTCGTGCACCTCAAAAAAATTCATTAATGTAGAGCAGCTGAACAAACCCAAACATTAGTGCCAGACTTTGGTCGTTAGCTCGCAAGAAACCGATGATTAAGTGCAACCGCGGTCACGTCGCTAGTACGTTATTCAAAAGACAGTCTCCAGAAACTGTCCGAGGCATCTCTCTTCTTTGTTTCACGGTCCTCATTGGTCATGCAAAAAAGCTGTCTGCTCACATGTTTGAATCGCACACGTGTGTGTGAAGTGAAGCAAACATGTATGGAATATTTCTAAGGCCTGTCCGTGGATATCTCTGCCCCAATGTCTGCAAAGAAACTCCGTGTCTTTTTGTATGTTGTACGAGCACTGCGAGAGCGGCTTAAAAGGTGTCGTTCATCGTTCGTTCTAGAATGGAGTGCTAACATTTATTGTTGCACCCTTTCTCGCGCACTATTTCTTCCCGTTCCATGTATTTATGGCACATCGACCTTCCACTCATTATTTATGACGTTCGTTCAATAATCTCTCTGTAACGTCTTCGTTGTCTCCATTTAGCTGGGGGAAAAAAGCGATGCATTTGAACCAGAATCCCATCTTCTCCGAAAGCATGTTTTCCACCGATTGAGCGCGAGACACCTCAAAGATTTATACAACCGTTTTTAACTCGTTTCTTTAACTGAACAATCATATGGCAGATTGTAGTGTATACCCGCGAAGTAAATGGTGAACCATTGATTCATCGGCAAATTAATGAATCCCATACTTGCCTGGCAGACGGTTCGACCTAATTGTGTAAATGAGCCACTTGTTCAAAATATGTGTGCTCGGAAACTGCACATGATTTATTTGTGGTACTTGGCGCACTATCTACGAAAAAACCTATAGCGAATTACGCGGTTTCAGGAACGCTTCAAGTTAAAAATGGCCTTCCCAAGATCAGCCTGGGATAAAACAAGATTACTTTAATTACTTTCGGTGTCCAAAAGTAATGCAAGTTTCCTGCTTTTTTGCGTATGTAATTTGTTAATAGAAATATTTCTTGCGTAGACTCTAAAGCACCATGTTGATTCACTCTACCGCAGAGCACGGAGGCAGCCAATCATGACAAACAAAAAAAAGAATGTCATCAAATGACAATGCTAAAAATGCAATTAGACAAAAAAAAAACACACAAAAAAAAAGAAGAAATAAGCCCATTGTGCGCGGGCGCACATCACATTTTTTTATGCCTATTTGTATTCTGAGCTTGGTTCGCAGGGATGCTTCCAACGTTCACTCTGATTGGCTGTACCTATGTTCTGCGCGAAATTACTTTCTTTATTTTTTTTTCGTAGGCGTTTCAAACCTACTTGTCAAGCTTTGTAGGCAACCGGGGAACTAGCAACTACGAGAAAATAATATTTGTTATTAATTAACTTTAAATATATTTTTTTTTATTTTGAAGCTCGGCTGGTAGAGACTTTAAGTAAGCTCGGTAACTTTTAATAAAATTCAGCATTCGAAGACAATGTAGAGATGCAAAGGAATTAATATTTGCAAGTCATTACATAGGAGATATATGGGCATGCTGAACCACCACGATTTCAATAAAGGTAGAAGTAAGGAACTAAGAACTAACGTGGCATACGCAGAAACAGCGTATGCCACGTTGTTCACCGGAGCCTTCACGTGGTTCCGATGACACGTCCTCAAGCACTAGGGGTCTTCTGTGCACGAAATGTCTCAACTTTCATTTCGCCTTTGTGATACACAAAACATCCGATACACAAAGCGATAATTAAAGGGCACGCTGGACAGATCGGACCAGAATCAGCACAGAGTGACGTATTGCTCAAGGATCATGTCACTACAATTAAGGAAAATATTTGCTGAATGCGCGAGTTAGGAGACCTGCATTATGGCATTTGCAGCGAGGCATACAAGCCTGAAGAACAGAGGTTAATGAACGAGCTCTGGGAATGGACGCATGAATGTGCTCAGATATTATACTCTATATTTTTAGTAGCAACCTTCATTTCGGTTTCAGCACACGTCATCTGTCCCAACTTGTTCTTCTGTCTCGTATGTCGCGCTGTTTTGAAATAAGTACTGCTAATTATAAAATTACCGCACGTATAACAAGCAATATTAACTACGTGCGCTAGGAGAAGAAGACACCATGGGACGCACGCAACCAGCTTGCTTCTACTCCTAGGATCCACCTTCTCGCGCCGCGCGCAAGCCGCAGGTGTCGACCGGGAGACAGTGCGGCGACATAAAAGTACCCCGAGTGACGGCGCTTACAGCGCGCCGCCGGCGAAACACTGAAGTCGCAGACGGGCCACCCGAGGGTCCAGCACATCTAAGTAGGACCCGCACCCTCCCGCTCCGGCGCATTTTCATTAGTTCTAAGGGCCCTCCAGGTGGAACAGCCTGTGTCGACGGCCACGCTTTCCGGCGTTCGGGTTTCATTCCGTGCTGACTGTACGTTCAACAAGTGTCTTAAACGGGCCACGGCATCAGCGATGGTTATTTGTAAAATACAATACACCACTTCATAAGAGTCACACGTTTTCGAGGCACGCATTAATCTATGCTCAAACCGCATATACTTCTAAAGTTGATGTTCATGTACAACACTCGCAAAGAAATAGACGCGCTCGTCCCCCCTTCCCACGGGACTTCACCGCAAGGTACGCGTGTAGCGAGGCGAAGCATGACAGTCCCCCCTTTCATCAGGGCGCATCCGGCGACGGCATGGCAACATACCGCCGAACGAAATACCGGAAATCCGGGAAGACGGCCGCGCCGCGCGGTGGGGGCAGATGCGACTCGTGTGCTTGTAATGAAGTCCTTTGTATACCCCTGTGCCGCGAATATTCATGCGAGAAAAACGCGACGGGTCTTGAATATTCATGCGGACGGGGGAAGTTGGGCTACGCTCAACACAGCACAGCCCGGAGTATACACGTCCGTCGCACGAAGTTTTTTTTTTTTTTTTTTTTTTGTGTTTTGTTTCTTTTTAGAAGTCGCAACGTTGCCTGTCTGGCTTTTTTTTTTTTTTCGCTACTTTTTTTTTGCGGTTGTAACTGAGTTTTATTGCGACGGCTGTTAGAATTTATGAGCCTTCAAAGACAAAAAGGACGGTGAAGAAGAAAACAACATATAAGACAGACGGATTGCCGAAGAAGCCAACGAGAACACCGCCACTACAGTGGCTACAAGGAGAAGTGTGGCTAGCGCGCCGGCTCAGGCGTGGCACTTCGCCAGGGAAAAAGTAGATGGCGCTGCGGCACGTATACACGTTAGCGGCGCGCAGAGGCAGCATTGGAAAGGCTGCGTTTTTATTTGATTACGCCTCCGTATGTCTCACCATATAATAGAAATGGAGTGTTTTTACGTAGTTAACTAAAACTGAACGTCGGAACTATCATTTTCTAATTTTGAAGAAAAGGAATTTGTGAAATATCACGACTTGCGGGCACATGTTGACGGCTCGGAAAATGGGGAATTGTGTTCGACTACGTAAAATTTGCAAATATTTTGCCACCCAGTGCTATTTTGAATAAATAGAGTCACTGACCGCTATTATTTGCCTAACCTTATGAGTAGAGCACGAGCACGTGAAAAAATATGCCCTTGTAGCGATAGTGTCCCATGAATTTTCAAACGGCGTTGCGTCTGCCCTGTTTTTTTTTCTTCTAACTTTAACCTGGGCATGCATTAATTATATTTGTTTATTTATTTATTATTATTATTCCGTGCCTCAGAACGACTGAAGTCAGTCTTGGTATGAGGCACATGCGTACAGTGAACAAAATACATGCGGGAATGCTACGTGACTATGAATCGTAGAGTGCAATTTCCAGTTCACGTTTAATTTATATGTAATCTGTAAAAGCATCTAAAGAAGATTTCGATGAAATGTCATTAAAACAGAGCTGCATACGGGTGGTCGGACAGAGCTTCTCCTGTGAATCAGGATAAAACAGGCATGCGTCTCGGCTGAAACGTACCGGGACATGAAAATTAAAAGAACATACCATGCTGCTATCTATCTGGCCATGAATTATCTTGTGCATCATTAGTAAATCTCTCGCAGTTCTTCGACTTGATAACTTTTGTAAGCCGAGATTCCCGCGTATGTAGGCATAGTCGTAGTAGCACCTACGTTGAAAGTGTCGGTCGTAGACAATTCTAATAAACTTCTTCTGAACATTTCCAATCTGTAAAGCATCCGTCATTGTAATAGAATTCCACAAAACACTTGCAAATTCAAGCCGCGAACGAATAAGGCTAGAAAATAATCGAATTATACATATTGGGTTTGAAAACTCTCGGGTTAGTCGCGAGATCATGCCCAGCAACCTTATAGTTGAACCCACAATCTGAGAGACATGATGAGAAAAAGAGAGATGACTGTCGAAATAAACACCGAGGTCACGAACCACTGACACACGTAATATAACAATGAAATCAATAAAATAGTCGTTCGAAATCGCCTCCCGTCTTCTACACATTGATAGCACTTTCGTTTTATCGGGATTAATCAACAAAAAGTTTGACGAACACCATTCCTGCACTCGTGACACATCGTCCTGGAGAAGTTCACAGTCAGCGACTGATCGGACATTCAAAGATAACTTCAGATCATCTGCAAATAGCAACAACTGCGAGTTCTTTACGCAATATACAACATCATTAATGAATATAAGAAACAAAAGTGGCCCCAGGTTAGCCCCCTGTGGGACACCGGACGAAGGAACAAACGTGTCAGAAAAACTGTCATCAATTCGCACACTGCTTTTACGATCAGTAAGATAAGACTGAAACCACTCGGTAAGTACGGGAGAAACACCATACAGACAGAGCTTATGCAAAAGTAATTTTTGATTTACTCTGTCAAAAGCTTTGGACATGTCAAAGTAGACGTTATCAACTTGACTTCGAGTGAGAACAAAAGTAACAGAATATTGAAGGAACGAACAGAGGTTCGTTTCCACCGAATGACCCTTCGAGAAAGTGTTTCGTTTTTATTTTAGTTGTCAGGTAAACACAAAAGTGGATGAAAACATACTTTCTATCGAAACAATAATACCGCCGGGCGAAGTCAACGTAAAGCAAAAGGAAATTATGGAAAAAACACTTCGAAATGTTATCTTGAGTCACAGTAGAAATGTCTATGTAACATGCCGAAGCTTCAGATACTTCTTCGCGCGCTGCCATTGAGCGAACGCACTTTCATCCTTGGGCACACCAAAAAGAGAAAGTTCCTTCTTGCACGATTTGTAACCGGTTGTGCACCCGGGCACAAAACAACTGCTTTGCTTCCTCAGCATGAGTACACACAGCCAGCACAAGGGCTGAATAGTTTAAAAGCGAGCTCAACTTCGGCATCGAAAGGCGATCAAATCGGCTGGCGTCTGCGGAGACGGGGCGAGCGACGGCCTCCGGCTGGACGGCGACGTGTAAGTGAGCGCGAGCGCCCCCACGCGGATCCCTTCCTGACGGCTTCAAGACCTCCCATAGGAGCTGCTTGGCGCTCGTCACACTTCTCCTTGTAGCCACTGTACCGCCACGGCCAAAGGGCTATCGAACGCGGCAAGCCTCTTTGATTCAACTGTAAATAGTGCAAATGATTTAGTCGCGTAAATTACCGTTACCGTCATCCTTCTAAAAACGACGGAAAGAGCGGTTACAGGCAAGGTTTCGCAGCGTACTTTCGAGTGTTTTTCATGTACGATGGTCGTGGCACCTGACGTCACGGATGTCACAGCGTTACTCTGACGGCATCGTGTCACGTGATCTTATGAGATCACCGCCGTTACTATAGTCCGTTGCAACCTAAGAACGAAGGGCGAGGGGAAGACGGGCCGGGGAGGAGGAAGCAGACGGAACGCTGGAAAAGAGAGGGGGAAACCTCCTACTCTCTTTAGCGTTCCGTCTGCTTCCACCTCCCCGGCCTTCTTACCCTCGCCCTTCGTTCTTAGGTTGCAACGGACTATAGATTAGCACAGTTACAGAACTGCCCATAACGCTGCTCGCGCGAACAGTACTCCCTTTCCCCCCTCCCTCCTCCCTGGCTCGACTCCCGGTGTTCGACGCGCCACTATTTCTGGGGGACGGCTGCTAGGGTAACTGCAGCGAAATCTATGGAATACATATGTTTCTAGCCACATCGTCTAGATGACGTTTCACCGTACTCAATGGAACAAACAGATTTCAGACGATCTCAAGATGCCGCTTCAAACGAATGGAGGCGTACCGAAGGGAGCCAGGAAGGGGAAAGGGGGGGGGGGGGTTGTATTTCTCTCCGCGGAAGTTCCACAACTGTGGTCATTTAGCAGCGTTGGAGATCACTAACATGAGAGTATTATGTGACTTTACGCTACCTCAAGGTGTACAATCTCTCGCTAAATTTAGCGGGGAAATGTTTCCCCTTAAATTTAGCTTCGAAATGCTTCGTGCGTTTCCTCCGCCACAACGAAACATTTTTTTTTTTTTTTTTTTGCTAAATTTAACGCACGACTTAGTTCGCTGAAATTAGCGAAGAATTGTTTTCAAGGCTAAATTCAGAGGGGAACCTACATCCGCGAAAACTTCCCGCAATACGTTCTCCGGTAAAATTAGCGGAGAAATGCTCTCCACTAAATTCAACTGGAAAATGCACGCGTGTGATCGTGCATAGTTGAGAGTCTATAGATTTAACAGAGGGAGCAACTCAAACCACGGAGGGCTTTTGCAATTTCGTGGCTGACGCCGCTTGCTAAAATTGGTCGCTAGTGCGCGTGCGTCGCGTCGTCGCGTGGCGAAAGGGAAGGCGGGTGGAGAGGAGGAGGTGCTCGCGGATGATCCCCGCTTTTTTCGCCCCGTCGCAGCTCGTATTTCAAACGCGTCCCTTAAATGACGTCACGGCGATTGAGCAGTTGGGAGCACTCTGAAATCTAGGCGCACTAATGTGCAGCAGGCTGTGCTGCACATTAAAAACAAGGCCTGCGCCTTGTCTCCTTGGTAGAAATTTGAGCGAGTGAACGTTTGTTCGGTTGGTCGATATGAATCAGCCCCCCGGCAATGTTTACATTTACGAAAGGTATTAACTCAGCTTATTCCGTCGTTGTGCATGTTGGCATTTTTTTTTCTGGGTGACCGGGGGAGGGGGGGGGGGGGGGGGGGTGAGGAAAGCGTTTTTAAACGGCAGCTTTTGGAGACGTCCAGCACAATTGGTAACCGTGCGACGTCCCCCGAGGAAGAGGGGTACTAAAATGTTGACAACAATTTTTAAAGTAATCAAGTATTTGGATCGTCGATACTTAAGGGCCTATTCGGAACTCGAAACCCCTGCGCTAAATCGACCTTTCTCTCTTTTACATTTTGGCTGTTAAGCGGCGCCGGTTTTTGCTGCGCACTTGAATAGGTCGTAAACTCTTCGTTTCACACCTTCACGTCTAACCCCTGGAGATTCGATTATCGTGCAACAAAAGGCCTAATTTTTCTGGTGCTCCAGTAGAGAGTTTATAAACTATGTTCATTGACAAAATTGAAACAACAAAGCGTTTTTTTTTTTTTTTGCTTTTTTCTCGAAGGGGGGGGGGGGCGATCTTCAGCACACGCTTGTCGCCTTCCGCCGTGCTTTGGCTGCCTGTGCCCGCTCGAAGTTCACAAAACGCCGAAGTGTTATTTTAAATGGGAGGCTCGCACTGACTGCTGAAAAACTGAACGACCTTACCGCTGCCATTTTCATTCTGTCAATGTTTATATATGCTATCTTAGCATACGCATAACTTCATTGTTCTCAGAATCACTTTGATTACGAGTATAGAGGGAAGAGCTGACCCAAATGCATATCGATCATCCTTTCATTTTTTCACCCAAAACAGAAAATTCCATTAGACCGCTTTTCAAGCTCACAATCTCGACATCTCAAAGGTCCGCCAAACTTTAATCTTTCTTAGGCCTAGCGTAAAAGATTGGCAAAATAAAAAAAACATTAAAACGTAAACAATGAGTTTTGTTTGCGAAGCGTACAATAGCGGGAACTTCCGCTCCACATAGCCGAGTGCGCACAAAGGCAGTCAAGACGAGACGCTGAAGATAGCCCTTCCCCGCGCTTCTCTCGCCATGTCATCTTCAGGCGTCGTGAAGTACGTTCAGGAAAACATCTCTGTACACCCGACCATAACCCTTTGCTTCCTCTCTATGGAGGCCTTCAAAAAGGCAAGACAGACAAGCCGGGTAACTGACGTCTTGAAGAGAATCTAGAAGCAGAGAGCCAAAAGCGGGCACAAGGAGGAGCTACGCTAGGGAGAACGCCGATAAAAATGCCAGTTTTACGACGCCTCATAAACGCGCTAGGGACGACGATGGCGGGGGAAAAAAAAGCGGGCAAGGCAAAAGGCAACAGACGTGACAGGTGGGGGACGTGTCGGTTTGAGCGTAGGGGAAGAACGATGAAAAGGAGAGGAAAGTTCTAGGGAAGAAAACGAAGAAAACGCGGAACAAAGACGGCGTGGAGAGGGAATCAGCAGAGGAGGAAGGAGATATTTTGAGGAACTTGGGAAAAGAAAGGAAAATATAAGGATCAAGGAAGGTGAGAACAGGGAAAGATTAGGGAAGCGAAGGAAACGAAAGGGGGAAGCGACTGAAAACGGAGAATCATCAAGGGAAGTGAAGGAAATCTCTGAGAACGGATTGGGAATAGGGAGGAGACCTATGATAAGGAACGGGGGAGCTATTAGGAAGGTTAGAAAGAAAGGATGGAAGATAAGAAAAAGCGGAAACGTGATAGGAAGGGTAGTTCCGGACAAGAGGTATTAAAAAAAGAAAAGGAGAAACAAAACTTAAAGAAATAAAACAAGTAAAACAAAAGAAACATAGGGATGCTCAAGTAAAAAATCAAAGCTTGGTGACCTTTACGGAATACAAAAAAATACATTACACGAAGACAAAGATGCCAGCGCAGGTTTAGAAAAGCAGATATGGTTTTGAAATCAAGACACGACTTAGCTATTGCATATGTAACATACAAGATTGAGCCCATAGATTCCACCTAATGAATATGACACTAACAAAGTTTGCGTCATACCAAGTTGTCCTCAGAGATTGATGCTTGAGCCACTTTTTGTTTCGATTAGCATAAAAACATGGCATTTTGATTGAAGTTACTGTCACTGCTTACAGACGACAGCTAATATACAAATGAAAGACAACAACGATAATAAATATGTAAAATGAAAGTAAACTACAGAAAGATCGCCGTGATGACCATCTGGTGCAAAAAAAAATAGGTCATTTAGTGTAATTACACCACCAAACGACAGTTTATAGAGCCCTAATAATGGGAAAGGTAGTTTGGACACACTGAGGACGAAGTGAATGTTTGCTGTCTAGCTAAGCTGGTCGCTGCTAGAAATGTATTTTTAAGTTCGTATTAAAATATGCTAAGTGTTGTGTCATTTATTCCGTACTGGTATTAACCAAACAAAACTAATATTTCTTGTTCGGTTTAGTTTAATGGCGTTTAACTAGGGCTTGGGGTCGATTAAAATTGTTAGCCCGATTATTCGCTCCCCTTTAATCGATTGAATATCCGTTTATCGGTTTCGCTCACTTCTATGGATGAAATCTTTTTAAGTAAACTTTCTCTGTCTTTATTTGCTTTACTTTATTATGTGATAAAAGGCAAAATGTATAATTTTAAATTTAGGTCAAACTTGATGTGTAGTTAAGAACAGTCAAAAGGCACACGGCACTCGCAAATTATACTTCAGCCGCAAAAGCAAAAAGGTTCGTTGTTATTCTCCAACAATAGCGAAATCTTGTGATTGTTCACAATAGTCTGTGCTGCGTTAAACGGATACTCGCACGGTGCTGAAGTGACTGGAAAACGTTTAACCTTCTCCACTTGTTGGGAGTTAAAAATGTCGCCCCTACAGTACAATTTAGGTCAAACTTTAAACTCAAGTTTGCGTTCATTCAAGCGCACTTGTTCACCTCTGGGTGGTGTAAGCCTGGTCTTTTGACTTTCGTTGTCTGTCAAAATATAACCGATGATCCGGTTACAAAATTAATCGCGAATATACCATTAATCGATTATCCCATAGGTTAATCTACCAAGTACCCAGCCCTATTTAAATACAAAATTATTAGTATAGTTTGATGAGCTCGCCTACAGCTCTTGCATACGATAGGAAGAATTGATAGACTAAACATTTTCTACAAAATTAAAAACGGTTCCCTCCTCATGGGAATTTTGAAATATTTAACATTATTATTACCCGGTTTTTGAAGGCTAATTTGATTAACACATCGTTATTCCCTCGATATTTAAAGGCTAATTTGATTAACACATCGTTATTTTCTCGATAATTTTATGACTGGAACATATGAGCAAACGACATTGTCAATCTAATGTCTTTTGGTGATTTTTAACGGTTCTGTAGTTGAAGTTTTACTATTATTCAGTTGGTGTAATTCTTTATTTTTGTTCAAACAATTTTATCACTAATACTGAGGCTATTTTGGTAGATCTGGAAGTAATATTGAATAAACTATATAAAAGAAAAAATAACGAGTGTGACCTAAACCTTAAAGGGACATTTACAGGGTATTTATGCTCGCTGAGGTTACTAGTTGTACGTGACATATGAGCCCAACTACACAGAAAAGAATTTGCGGCTCGAAATTCGGTTTCTTTCCGCCCGAAAACCGCCGATCGAGAACTGTTCGGCTTGAGTCGCGCTCACTCTCTCTCCGTGATCGCGGGCCGTTTTCTAAGGTTTAGAGACAGCCCCTAAATTTAATCGAGTTCGTGGATCATTGAAGGCACACAATCAATATTTAAAAAAAAATACGAAACCCATTTTTTGTAGCTGATAAAAGCTGCAAATACGTTGAATGGAAGAAAAAAAAAAGTTACTCAGAGAATCGGAAGCATTTTGTGCGTTCACTGCGTAGTTCTCAACATGGCGTCGTATCGCGTATTGTGGGACTCGGGGGCTGAACGGCGATGGCGGTTGTGAGATGGACGTGGGACCCCTACTTCAGAACTGTCGTTCGCGGTGCCGGTGAATCTGTCTTTCTTCCAGAGGGAAATTTTGGAGCAATCGTAATAATTGGTATTCATCCCGTACGACACTCCCGATCACCAAGCCGATTTTCACGAAGACGTCGCCAAGCCGTCGTCCCTTCTCGTGGCTGAAGACATTGCTCGTGGAAGCGTCAAGCCCTAATTGCGTACATCGAGTTGAACATGCACGCGTACGATTTCTTTCCTCTAGTCAGTGACAGGTCAAGAACGAAGTGGAAGCTCCTCCCACCCCTTTCCAGTTCAGCAGAGCGAACGTTGGAGAGGAGGTTGCCTCCTCTCCAGCGTTGGCACTACGAAAGTGGAAAGAAGTGGGAGGCGCTTCCACTTCGTTCTTGACCTCCAATGCGTGGTGCTGCCCTACTTTGATCCGGGAGTGCATTTGCATGGAGGGAAATCACAAGTGTTGTGTGAGAGTGTTACCGGATGCATTGACTCATTTTGTTTGTTACTTTGGGTCCTAAATGGTCATGTAGACCTAAGCTCCGGACCTACAGTTCAGGAACAGCTTGTCACAATTCTGGCGAACGAGACAGCTATCTCTGGTGACATTTGTACAAACGAGCGACGGACGGAGATTGGATCCAGAGTGACAGTGCTATCACAGGTCTGCAATAACGTAGTTAGGGCAGTGCAGAGAAAACATAAAACTACTCGTTGAAAGAGTTGCCGCTTTATTTAATGAAGTGTATGCTTCAGGAAATAGAGGAAGGCGGAATAAAGTAATGATTTAGGGAACAGAAGAAGCTAAGTACGAAACTATAAAACCGCTGAATGGACTGGTGCTTAAAGGCATTTGTGAGAACAAGTTAGGAATGAAGGTCTGCACAGTTGAGGCGCATTCAAAAACTAGGAATAGCAGCTGGTGGCCAAGTCACGTCCTGTTATTCTCAGATTCTTTTTATTCAAGAAAAAGCAAAACCTGCTTCAGAACTCTTACAACCTGAAAGGCACACGAGTGTGCCTATTCGAATATTTTTTCCGTAGGGTTTAGCTTTTTCAAAAAAAATTTTGGGGGTGTATAGAATACTCGTGTAGAATAACCGATAAAGCATCCTTGCGCCATGACAAGCTAATAATAAACGGCGAGGCATATACTTAGGACGAGTCAACACTGCAACGAATTAAAGCGCCAAGCCCCGTGCCCACGCAACAAACAAGCGTGTAACCATTACAGGGGAAGAAAGCTGGTGTTAATGACTGCGATGTCAAATCTTGAAGTACCGTTAATCAACTGGAGAAGTATAAAAAATAAAGTTCATGAGTTCGCAGAACTTGTGGCAAGAACGGAAAGTCCTTATTCATTATTTGCGCCATCTCTCGGCGCACGCGCTGTACTCTTTGCCTGCGCAGCGTTTTCCGCGCTAGTACTTACGATGTTGTTTTTCTTGGATGTGGTGGAGGCGTTAGGTACTTCTAAATTAATTATACTTACATGCATCGTCCAGAAAGTTGCGTTGGTCTTGTTCACACTTACCGAAACGACACCAAGAATTCTAGACTCCGGGAAAACTGTTTGCCGCACACAACGTGACAAGCAATGCATGAAGTAGCCTCGTGAAAAAAACCAAGAGCCGCAGTTGTACTGGTGTCTTCGTTGTCGCTATCATTTTGATTGCTTTGGACGCAACCGGCGCCAATGTGTGAAGCAGCCTTAACGAGCCATTCATTCAGTAATGAGGAGCTTCATATATCAAGATAATTTGACAGAGCTCGTGGTAGAAGCAGGCGGCGCGGGTCCTGCTATTTCGCCATTCGAGTAGTCCTAGAAAAAAAAAAACGATACAATTATTCCAACATTCGCTGTAAAAACATCAAACTAAGAAAAACGCAATTCGTATAATTATTTTAGTTGGCTTTTTATTTATCCGTTGATTTACAAGCGAGACAAAGCAGTAGTACTGCATCACTGGGTCATAGCAGCGCTCTACCCATCACCTCAAACATTGGTCGCGTTGTCTGAGGCTATTAAAGATGGTTGGCGCAAAGTCCGACAGATGGTGCGAAAATTTGTTTAAGGTCAATTGGTACGGAGTCGTGGCTACCAGATGATATGACTCACGCCGAGATCTTCCGCGCTAACTGTTGTAAAAATATTAACAATAATGTTTGCGGCGTTTTTATGTTGATTGCCTGCGTTATTCAGAGCTGCGGATTAAATGTTACTTGCAATTCATGCCAATTTGTTTGGTGTGACGTTATCTATCTTTTGGTGTGACTCTTGCTCTCGCTTCCTTTCGTCTGCCTCCTGTGTCACGTCGCGGCTCATTGTTATCTCCTAGCCGAAATAATTACTTACATTATAAATTATTATCTAGTGATGGGGTGCGACTTTAACTTACCTGACGTCACATTGTGTGATGGTCAAATGTTCTTCCCTAATCCTTCAGCATTGTAATCAACATTTTCACATTTTGTTTCAAGCTTTGGTCTGTTCCAGTTTGTCACTCAACCAACCAGAACTGATTCTAGGGAATGAACACACTGGATCTTTTTTTTTTTTTGTGATTCTCGGACAGCAATAACTTTAGTGTTACACCTTCCAGGAATAGTGACAGCAAGCATAAACTGCAAGCAAGCAATGCCGGCACAGCCGTGCTCACTGGAGGTTTACTTTTATGATCACGGTAATTCCCCATCTTTCAGTTTGTTCAATCCTTATATAAAAAGTTCTGTCAGCAATACAGTTTTAGCTGAGCTTGAGATGTTCTGGGGTTATCCCCTCATTGTGTCACCTTTCGTATTCCTGAGCCTCAGCTTGCTTCAAAATGTTCAGAATAAATGCGCTTGCCTTGTGGTAAGGTGTGCAATTTTGTGCCGATTTTGAAATTTTCAGTAACGAGATGGATATTGACAATCTGTGGAAACTATTTAAGCACAGGCTGATTGATTTAATTTTACACAACATGTATCTCACAAAATAATCATACGAAGAAATCGAAATCACAAGCCTTTGAAAGCTAGGAGCTTACGGCGTTTACTAAGAAACAAGCGACGTGCGTATACTTATAATACCGGAGAACGTCTTGTGGTGTGTCACTTAGAAGGTTACGTGACTTCGCAAAACATTTTTTTTTAAAGCAATCTGAAACTATTTATAAAACCACCTAACGGTAATATAAGTAATCGCTTGAAGAGCCTAAAGAATTTCGGAAGCGTCTTAGACATATACATGTTGTAATGTTATAATTTAGAAAGCGTGCTCCAAAACCAAACTTTTTGCGGATGACTGCGTAATTTATAGACGCATAGTTAGTAAAGACGATAGTTTTACCCTGCAGCGTGGCATAAAGTATTTAGCTTCATGGTGCGAGAATTGAAAAATGGGCATCAACACTTCAAAGGCTAAACTTTTCACAGTTTCTACTAAGAAAAAAAAACAATTACTTCTGACTACAAAAGAGACGGCTTCGATCTTGGAAAAGATTAAGGCCATATAATGCCATATAACATAAATAGGGTGGCGCGTCCACAACTTCCCGCAAGCTCCACCTTCTATGCCCATATCATTTCACGTGCAAACAATACATAAACAAAGAACAAGAGCGGGAAGCCATGGTAAGTTGAAAGAGGGGCGTGATAAAAGCGAAACAAGCTTGAGAACGAACTGGAGATGAACGTGGTAAGATAACGAAGAACTGTGAAGAAATACAGGCAAACAAATGTGTGAGTTGTGTATAAATCCACAAGCATGACGTTCGCAAGCAAAGCCGTAGGCGACAAAAAATCTGATCAATGTATATCCCCAGACCAGTCAGAGCCACAGTGGAAGAATAGATAGCTGTCTGAGCCGCGCCGCCTCGCCACAAAACAAGTGCGCCGAAGGTTTCCTCGTATTTCTGGCAAACGTCGTGAGATGGCGCAACATGACTAGAGCCTCGAAAAACCACCCTTATTCGCGCACGCGTTTTCAAGGCCGCACGGCGCGCAACCACGCCTGCGCGAAAGCCCTAAATATACTGCACCCTGCCGGGACATGCGCGAAGCTCGAGTGAAATGTTGTCTCCCTTTCCGGTCTTTCCCAGATACATCTTTCTTCTCTCACCATGGTTCCACAGACCACTGCGACGGCTTATCGAAACTTTAGCGCAGCTTTTTTTATGTATCTCATGTCGCGAACGGCACCTTACGTAGAGAAGCCATCACCAATGTCTGGTGGCAGAGTGACACAGTCATTTATTTTATACACACCGAATCGATCTCTAGCAGTTGCGGCGTGAGAATCGTGCGGCCTGATGCGACATCACCGCAACTGGGACCCTCTAGCGGGCGCTGCCCGAGACTCGCACGCACAGGTGTGATCAACACATGAGGTTCATTAGGCGGCGTGTTGAAGCAGATGGCGGCCACACTGTAATAGCGCATTTTCTTGACAACCAGCTAACCCCAATTGAATACAATAAGAAAAAAAAAAAGCGGCGGGTTCTAGGAATTTTTTTCTTTTTTTTTTTGGCACTTGGCATGATCGACGATTAGAGGCACTAGAATTAGACCATTTCAAGGGGAGGAGGGGGGGGGGGGGGGGGGGTTGGCAAAAGAGTTATAATTGTAAAAATTTTAAACGAATTCCGGTAAATCGAAGGCGATTGCAAAGCGAAGGCAAACACTTGGGACATTGTACGAACTACTGTAAAAAAAAGCTGGAGCAAAAGAAAAAAATAAGTAAGAAAGAGGAACTAAAAGAGCGGATAGTTATTTGAGTCTTCCAGGCGAGTATCGGTATTAGCGTAGAGCCTAAATCGCACACGATGGCGCGCACGTCGCTCAGTGTGACTGGAGATACTGGCTTTAAGAGAAGAAGCAACTCAAACCATGGAGAGTGTCTGCAAGTCCATGGCGGACGCATCCCGCGCGAATCGGTCACAACTGTGCATGCATTCCTTTGCAGCCGAGAGAGAAGGAAAGCGAGTGGAAGGGGAGAGACGCTGGCAGACGCTCAACGCTCTTCTTTTCCCCCTCCTCCTTGCAAATCGTATTGCAAAAGCGGGAAAAAAAAATCACGTGGCACCCGATCGAGTAGTTGGAAACACTCTGTAATCGAGGCACGATAAAAAAAAAAAGTGACCCCATTTAGTTCCGCTTCACGCGTGCACAAAAATGTAATGCCCCGGTCGTCAGAGTGATTGCACGGGAGGCTTTGGTTCGCATGGTGGGATACGAGGTTCTCAAAAATTGGTTTCGGACTGAATAAAATTGCGCACTTGATCGGTTCTACGCTTCCTTCTTCCATGTGGACCGTTTCTTTCCCTCTCGCGATGCGGAGCGCCTCATAACGAATCAATCGGAAGCTTCTTGTTTTTTTTTGTTGTTTTTTTCTTCTCGCGTCTGATTGTCTTTGAATGGCGATATGTATAAAGAAACGTAGAAAGTCAAGTAAAAAAAAAAAAAAAGCGATACAAATATAAAGTTACGTTTCGGAAGGGTACATGCGTTTGGGGCGTGTACGCAGGAGAGAAACCAATTACAGTAAGTAACCTAAAAACTATCGAAAATCAGAAACTTACCTCAAGTACAGGGGATGACCTCATCAATTCCAAGATACTATTTAACACTAAACACATATCATCTCTCTTCCTGTCTGACATTTTCCGTGAATCCCTTGCTTCTGGTTACATTCCCCTTGACTGGAAAATCTCCCGTGTCATCCCTATTCACAAGTCCGGAGACCGAAATTCACCTCTTAATTATCGCCCCATATCGCTCATTAGTATCCCATCCAAAATTATTGAACACATCATATTTTCAAACGTCATAAAATATCTTGAGTCCAATAACCTTCTCAACGTTAATCAACATGGATTTAGGAAAGGACTATCATGTGAAACGCAACTCCTAGAATTCGTACATAACATTCACTCTAACCTTAACCATAAAAAACAAGTCGATGCCATCTTTCTTGACTTTGCAAAAGCCTTCGATAGAGTACCTCATAATCGTCTTTTGACCAAACTTCAGTATTTTAAAATTGATCCCCTTATCATCGCCTGGATATCACAATTTCTTTCTGGTCGCTCTCAATACACCGTCGCAAATAACTCCGAGTCATCTCGAACTAACGTAACATCAGGCGTCCCTCAAGGAAGCGTACTCGGACCACTTCTTTTTCTAATCTACATTAATGATCTCCCTCTCTGTGTCTCTTCCACCATCCGCCTTTTTGCAGATGACTGCGTAATTTATCGCACAATCACGAATACTGACGATCATTCATCCCTGCAAACCGACTTATCATCCATTGCTCATTGGTGTGACACGTGGCAGATGTCGTTGAACTTAGATAAATGTAAAGTGCTAACCTTTTCTCGTATTTTGTCACTATCTTCTTACACCTACAATATTAACGACACTGTACTCAGTAGTGCTTCATCCTACAAATATCTTGGTCTTCATATAACAAGCGATTTAACATGGACCACTCATATTAATCAGATAATCGCTAAGGCAAATAGCACACTGGGTTTTCTACGAAGGAACTTAAGACTCGCCCCCCCTAAAGTGAAACAGATCGCATACCTAAATTTAGTCCGCCCCAAGCTAGAGTACGCTGCATCCGTATGGTCCCCGTGGCAGAACTACCTCAAACGTGAACTTGAAAGTGTGCAAAACAGAGGTTTGAGATTTATTTATTCTGATTATTCTTTTTACACTAGTGTTTCTGGTTTGCGAGAGCGAGCGAATCTTCCTGAGCTCGCTTTAAGAAGGAAGATATCTCGATTGACGCAGTTTTTCAAGATCTACCACCACAACCCTACGCTTAGAAAAATTTTACTCCCACGTCCCATTTCGTTTTTCCCAAGACTAGACAACAGCTGTAAAATAGAGCCTATATTTGTCTCCACCACCTCCTACGCCAATTCTTTTCTTCCTTTGACAATATTAGAATGGAATGCTTTACCTGATAACATAGTTACAACTAACAATGTGGATGTATTTAAAAAGCTACTAGGTGAACATTTAGATCCCTGTGCAAATAATGCTGAGTCTTAACATGTTAATATCGTGCCCTTCATCTACTTTTTTATTATTTTTGTGTTTATTTGTATTTTTATTGCTGCTCACCGGTTTGCATCACTATGTTTTATATTAAAATGTTCAGTTTGTCATTCATTGTGTTCCTGCTCACGAGCTTGTATTACTGTTTTTACATTGAAACTATTAGTGACCCATCCCTTGTGTAATGCCCTGTAACGGGGCCTTCAAGGTATTATGAAATAAATAAATAAATAACCAACGGCCCTAGGTGATGAGCGGTTTTCATTTTTATTTCATGCCAGTTCGGAATCCAATCAGGTGGTACCTTATGAAAACAAAAATAAAAATAAATAGCAAACAGAACGTAAAACGTTTAGACAGCGAGGGGTGTGCCTTCTATTGATGTGTGGCGAGACTTGGCGCGGTGGGCGACCCCTGTATCCAGTGCAGCGGGGAAGCTAAACCTCGCACGATATTTAAAGGCCGCTTTCACACCACTAATTCATCGTACAAAGGACCACAGTGTTTGTGGCAGACATGGTGACAGAATGTTCCGCGGTCACGCCCCACGCCTGTTCCAAGCACGTTTGCTTCACACCTATGTTTGCTTCGAAAATGTCTGACCAATGTGACAGGGCTGTGATACAGAAAACAAACACTGCTGGTATTTTTTTTTAGTTAAAAACGAGCGTGCTTTAAAACACATTCATATGTTTTGTATCTTGGCATGTGAAGTTATATATCTCGTTAATCTAGATACCTCCGTTGTCCCAGGAAAAAATAAAAAAGTAGTCTATCATGCGAGTCGCGCACACGCAAAAATGCGTGTGCGCGTATTTACGTGTTTCCTCCTAGTAAACGTTTCTTCACATATAAGGGGCAATGCCGAACCACAAATTTAGTTTCAAAGTTGGGGGGGGGGGGGGGGGGGGAAGGGGAGTGGGGGGGACAAAATGCTTGTGCGTGTCATTTTGACTGCATACGACTGTCTGTCTTCGAGCCTTTCAAAACCTCTTACGACGAGGTAACACATTTCTTTTTTTTTTTGCTTACAAATCTTTTTACAATATTTTAAATTACAATTTCTTATGATAGTACGTCTGTCACATCTTATCTCGTAAATACCACAAAAAAAACTTCGCTCTAGTGAAACAGTTCCGTGGTCACCTCATCGTAAAGGCCCATACGCAAATTCGCGTTTGAACACGTTTGAGTGCGTTGCGGCGTCCTTGCGGCCAGGAGCGGTCGCTTGCGATGAGACGCGCGCCTTCCCGCAACGCTCCGTTGCGCGACGCAAGCGAGTAGAGACTCGCTCAACTTTCCGAAGCGTTGCGGTGCGTTCGACCAATCAGAAGCCCAGAGAGGAGAGGAGGGTGACGTGTTCGCTCGCACCACTCGGCCGACTCGGCAAGGCGTATCAGATTCTCTGCTCGCAGCACTTGCTTTTCGTTTTGGGGAGCGGTGGGAAGTGTATTTTTCAAGGCTGCGATGGTTCATGCGTCGGGGAAGCCAGCGGGATTCTCGCAAGATCGAACACTTCGACGCTGTTGCTGTGCGCCGCCATGTTGGCTTGGATTTCGCTTACTATTGGTGAGCCACTAGCGACGATAGCGCGTTCTATTGGCTCTTGACTGCGGTTGACTGCGTGTCAACACAACTGTGCGTACAAGTTTCGCGAAAGCGCTCTTTGCAACGCAACGCCTCCGCTTGCCGCTACGGAATGCACCGCGCTCAAACGCGAATGTGCGTATGGGCCTTAAGAGATCTCGAGAACTCGGTCGTAAGCAAACGCAACTGTGTCAACCGGCGTTTAGGAGCAGACATGCAGTGGGAAAAAACAAAACGAAGAAAGCAGGACTTTTTCCAATTGGGCGTCGACGTGAGAGTCACATTAAGACTTGCTTTCTCCGCCCATTCACCTGTCATATTGTCTACACCAGGGGTCGCCAGAGTGGCATGGTGTTAGAGCTACAGACAAAACAACAAAAATTCAAAAAGGCGCAGGAAGAAAAAAAAAAGAGGAGGAAGGGGTGCGGAGACTCTCAACAAGAAATGATGTGGAGGGAACAGTCCTTCCAAAGGTAACAAGTATAATTGCTGACTGCAACAAATAACACGAGGCAGCAGAACGTTTCTTCAGCCGCTGAGCAAATATTTATCCATGGTTCGCCGATAGCCACTGCCCCTAACGTCCGCTACGCGTACACGGCTGGAAATTATTTCTGGAACAATAAAGAACCCAGGGTCACTGGACAGATCTATGTGTCAAAGAGCAGTTTAGCTATATGCACGTAGAGTAGTACAGCGCTGCCAGCACTGTCAGCTTTTCTATAGGTTCCAGACTTTTTTCTTTCACCTTGGAGACACAGGAGGGGAAAGGGGGCACGCTTACCAGGGAGCCGTGAGCTGCACTTGGACCCGCGAAGAGCCGCATCCGGCTTGCGAGCCGCAGTTTGGCCACCCTTGGTCTACAATGATACTAAAACGAAATGGCCCCCTTATTGTTTTCTGCGAATGCACGAGAAATTGGGAAGAAGAAAAATCTTTGGGCCATGTCTTCTGATCGGCCTTTGTACATGTAACGAATAACTTTGGGTATTTTTATACACTTCTTATAAACATCTAAGCTAAAACAACTCGACTCACGAGGCGTTCGCCTTTTTAAGCTTTCTCTCATTTACTTCTAAATAACAGATCTAATCAAACGTACCTAATCCTTTTAAAGTCCCTTTTCTTTCTGAAGGAGTCAAGCTGATATTATCCAAAGAATGTTGCATAAAATCACGTAGGTTTTTTTTTTTAAATTAGAACAACATTAACACTAAACAAATGCAGAATGTCGCTGAAGATTGAATAGATATTAAGTGTCGGGACCAGAATGCCGCCAAAGACGCGGAAGGCCCAAAGGATAAAAGAACTCAACTCCCCGAAAAGGGGTTTTAACTCGACGAGCTCGCTCGCTGGAGCAAGGCACGAAACCACGCTTGCTAGACTCCGTTTCAGCCCTAAACTGACAGTGCTGTGGAAGCTACGGGCTCGTCGGACCAAGCAACCGCATCCCTTTTTGTCCTGATTCCGCTTTCTGCTCCTGGATACGGGACGGAGCTTGATCACGTGGCCAAAGATAGACGCGTGACTTTGTTTCGGAGGGCATATAGCTTCCATTGTACAGTGAACTTCGGTGTGAGCGCTGTATAGGTGAGACCCTCTAAGTTTCCTTCCTGTCACGGAGACGAGTTTCTTCGAGTTAAGCGGATCGCGAATGTCACGGCGGCGGTTTCTGGGACCGCTTTTTGTTTTCTATTACATTTCGTAGACGGCCGTGGTTTGTTTTATAACTATTTGTTTTCCTTGTTGTTTTATTTTATTTCGAATAAACTTTTTTTTTCGTTTTTTTTTTTTCTTTCGCGTTTCGCGACACCCCCTCCTTCCTTATTGCGAGTCATATTTTTTTACTTTTTTTCAGGAAACGTGGGTAAAGCATTGGGTATTCCGGCTGAGAAGACAAGCTTACTCGACCGTGGTCACATCGAGCGGCCGCGAGTTTTACAAAACGACAAAACGGGGGTTACTGGCAAAGACTACAGTACCTCCCGCTGCATGGCCAACTTTCTGGGACACTCCGTGAAATAAAAACTTTTAGAGGGAAGATCAAAATTCTAATTGATTTGCGCATTATGATACCAAGGCAGTCCCACTCCTCGGGAACAATACGATCTCTTGTCAGGGAAAAAAGAGGTTTCTAGTTTTGTGAATGTAGCCCTTGGGTTTCGGTGCAAATAAATTTTTAGAGCCGTAGTTATAAGAAAAAGAAGAAAAGAAAAAACCTATACGCGTCCGAATGTTCAATTACTGCTTATTTTTTTTTATAGCTGTCATATACAATATTTCCGTGGAACATTGCGTTGCTTGTGGTCGTTCCATTGAAATTCCCATTTTAGTGAGTGCGCTGACGAGCTGTTGCCCATGAAAGTTGGGAACAGTATACCTTAAAAAAAGTAAACTTTTGAGCACTATTCGTGCGCTACACGATGTAGTTTTTACAAGATTTGGTTGTCAGAGGAGGAAACAATGCTTTTTATGAGCTTGAAACGTGCAAGTCTCGATAAAATAACGGCAAGCTAATTTAAAATTAATGGACATATATATTAAATCACCACATAAAGCAGTCAATCAGTATTTCTCCGCGAGAAGCCGGATTTTTTTTTTTTTTTACTCTGACTAGGCTAATACGAGTATATACCACCGTCACTGAAAGTCGCGAATAGAGCTGCCTCAGCCATAGCCGTCACAGTGCAATGGAAAGTCACGGTATATACAACGGCTCTCTTTGCAGTGCTGAAGCTAGGTAACACGCTCTGCTCTAGTCTTTTGCAAAAATCGCCTCCTGCGCACTGCCATCTTTGTCTGCTGAGCTGTGCAACGCCTTGTGAGCATGCGCTGGTGCTCCGCTGTGTGGCATGTCAGACGCTGCGCATGGGTCCACAGCTCAGTGACTCAGCATTTTTCGCCCGGGTGATAAGCGATGCAAAGGTCTATACGGGGTGGAAGTTTGCTTCTTGTGCTCACTTCCGTGCATTTTTTTTACCCTTCAATTGCGCCCATGTGAATCTTCTGACCCCCACGACATCTAACAATGACGGCGCGCGCTTGGCTGCTTCGTCATGGCGTGTTCCCCTGAAGTTCTGTATGTCACTCTGTGATTGGCCTGCATATTCTTGTGTTCGGGTGCGCTAAAGACGCATTTTAGAACACTCTCTTGCCGTATTGTACTCAAAACAAATCCGCACCCCTAAAATGAAAAAAAAGAAGCATTTTTGTTTTACTTATTGGATAAATTCCTTATACTATGCGTACCTCCAACATTCATGCGAGTTGCGCTTGCTAGTGCATCGCAAAATGGGTTTACGTGTCCTAGCTTTCGCTTCGTTTGGAAACCAAATGCGCGCTCAGAAGAAAGGTAACGCACTAGCAGATGATCAAACTACAAGCTCTTCTTTCCACTTGCAGTTGAAGAGCCGAAACTAAGATGCCGAATTCACAAAGAGCCCTCTAGGTCTGTGAGTGCCTATTTTTGTCTGGCATTATTTCGTTTGAAAACATAAAACAAACATAAAACTTGTAGTAAAAAAACAAAACAAAAACAGCAAGATGAAGTTCATAGATCAAAAAAGATCTTAATGCTATTCTTTTAGTCTTTGCAATGAACCGAAGCTTCCTTTTCTCTTAAAGGGAGCCTTTCAAGACGGCAGCACCGGCCATTAGAAGAACTTTAACAAAAAAAGATGGACGCATTGTTCAATACTGGCCTCTTGTTTCCACTGAAGAGTGTATCTTATTGCAGAAACAAGACTGAAAGCCTATGGAATTCAAAACTGAAAAACAAATAGAAATATTAAAAAAACGTAAGAATAACAACCAGATGGTTGCGCCCGCTGAGTCATTCTTTGGAACGTATAGTACCAGGGACGAAAGAAGGCGGCTTTCAAACGCAGCCGACTTCATTCGATCCGACTCTCCAATTGGGAGGATGGACGACTGGAACTAAGGACAACTCATATTTTGAAGGCATATCTCTTCGTCTTGTATGGCGAACCCTTTTGTCGGTCTTGAGGGATCCAATTCTTGAAGAGACTTTCTCCAAAGTTAACGCAGTTGGAAAAATCATTCTGCGCGCCGTTATTTACGGAACGCGAAGACCCACTCGAGACAGGCAATTTGTAAAATGTAATGTAACATTCAACTTTTAGTATCTTAGTCGTTAAAAAAGATTTGATAAACAAAGGGTGTATATTTTTGCTCATAAACAACTTAAAACACAAGGGAAAGTGAATGACATTACATTGTTGCTTTTTTTTCTCTACCTTCAACATGTCTTGCTAGAAAGGTCATGGTCACTGCGCAACTCTAGGAGGAATTTTTTGAACGATGGTGTTAACGCATCACTGCTTGGAGCGCGTCGTGGAGCGGAAACTCGCGA
Organism: Ixodes scapularis; assembly: GCF_016920785.2. Classification (NCBI taxonomy): domain Eukaryota; kingdom Metazoa; phylum Arthropoda; class Arachnida; order Ixodida; family Ixodidae; genus Ixodes; species Ixodes scapularis. The sequence continues at coordinate 35,697,653 of NW_024609883.1, forward strand.
TGCAGAACCCAGACATGCCTGTTTCAATCGGGATGAGCATCGTACTGGCGTGTGGTCAAGAATCACTACTGCGTGATGCACTTTAAACATGTCAGGCTAGCAGTCGTACTGCACTTACTGAATTTCTCGTCTATAGCGGAGACATTGGGTGCACATTGGTGCCAACTTCCGCCTGTCCAAAACAAACAAAAAAATTACTGAAACTCTGACTTTTTTTAATCCTAAGTGTGTGTATACATATATATGATCAAACAGTTATATATTGCCCCCTTCCTGAATTCGAAAAGAGTAATTGGCTATATCGGACCTAGATAGAGTAAAGGACTGGAACTATATAAATATGACTCGGTGCTGTATTTAGATCGAACAATCAACTTTCCCCGGATTGGCATGCTTGTTATTTTTTTTTCCATTCGCAATTAAATTTTTCTTTTTGGTTTCTAGCAGTTATAGTGCATTCCGTCAGGTCCAAAGTACAATAAAAATGCATTTGTCCCCGTACTAGCCAGTTGCAAGTGCACGATACATAATTATAGACAAGCAATTTAAAACTAAGACATGCTATATAGCCCCCGGTAGGTCACGAAACAAAGAGCGTGGATGACTTGCCAACTTTTCTTATCTTGTGATTCGTTCTTCATCACTCTAAGGGAACATGGTTCAATCTTCGGTGGTAATTAATAAGAATCCCAGGATACGCCACACCCTTCATTTCTTGAGTTGTCGGTGACAGTAGCTACATTGAACTCTTACCCTTAAGCAAAGTGTCACTTCCTGAATAGCTCAGAAGATGGCTTCGTCTAAAAATATCTGAATGCCTCTTCGCCTTGGACGCCCTACACCTGTTTCCCAACCTTCGTCGTTTTCCCCGCTTAGCCCAAGTCCTCATCGTTCCAACTCTCTCCACCCACACGCATGTTGTTTTTTCTTTTTACATTGGTGTTTTTCTGTTCCCCGCAAATGAGTTCTTCAGAGTTTCCCTTTTTTATTCTTTATTTTTTATTGTTTTGTTTAGGAAAGCGGGCGGGTATAATCTCTTCTGACAACATATAGCCGCTGCATGTGCAGGCCAGCGTAAACAAAACGGTCCCCCACGAAAACGACGAGCTTATACGCTCTCCTCTCGAACCGTTCCCGCGCTGCGCGTGATTTGGGCCCGCTTTGAGAGGCTAAGAGCAAACAGGGGTCCGGATCGAGTGCAGCTCAAATATTTCACGAGATTAAACGGGGAAGTGCCGCCCGCTGTCGCACACGGCGACTCTGTATATTCCAGCACAAAAGCAGCCTCAAAGCGCGCCATGGATGGTCTACAGTGTAGGATTTGGTTCCACAGGGGAACTTTTGTATATCCTCCATAGGCATGGAGGTAGGAAGCTTCAGGAGGCGACATGAGGACACCAGAGGGGACGCGAGAAGTTAGGAGGGACACGCCCCCAACGATGACCAAAACACGAAGAGACGCTATTGGACGAAAAAGAGAGCTCTCGCCTTTTCGTCCAATAGCGTCTCTTGGTTTTGGTCATCGTTGGGGCGTGTCCAACGTCACTTTTGGCTTCACCTCTGGTAGGCTCGTTTGGCCTCCTGAAGCTTCCCACCTCCATGTCTATTGGCCTGTAGCTCTCAAGTTTGGACAACGACTCTAGCGATCAAAGTACTGCGGCACCACGTGGCGCAATGAGATCACGTTATACCGCAACGTCACGTGGAACTATGACCCCATGTGAGACTATAACTTCCCGCCTAATTTATCATTTTGGTTTAAAACAGCGCGACGAGCCAAGGACTCTGTAAAAACGAGACAGATGATGGCGAGTTCACTAACCTAATATAGCGAATACATTTTTCCACTAAATATAGCAGAAACATTGTGACGCCCCATAGCATGACGTCATATCGCACTATGACGTCATAATATAACAACAACAACGGAGATATTTTCTCGTTAAGTCTGGCGGGCCATCACGAACACACATGGGAGCCGCTGCGGAGCCACGCCAATATATGGCCATGACCGTATAAAGATCGTAATTATAATATTAATGATAACAACGTCAAATTTATTCACCACAATGTGGCGGGTGTGCTAGCTAGAAGTGTTTGGGATACTTTTTTTTTTAATAGTTAACTACAAGAAGAAAACATCAAGGCGTGTCACGAGATGCCGAAGTATTGTACAATAAAGTGTTCTCGAAGGTGAAAAGCTCGCGATTAGTGGAGGCGGGGAAACAGGAGGATCTCATTACCTTCGGGCAGTGGCTCTACTCGAGTAGAACGCGAGAGCTTCTGTTCCACTAAGGAAACAAGTGGCGAACTTGTTCCATGGGCACAAAACTGCCTGATTCGGGTTACTTCGTCGGATTGCGTTAACAGCAACGATTGGGCTACATGTTGCTGTCGCCCGCCGAGCGGCGTTGCCAACAGCTCTACCGGCAGTCGGGCAACGATATCCCACTCTGTAACATCTTGTTGTGAGATTTTCTCAACGCAGCAAAACGTTTGAAAACTTACCAAAGGAAGAAAAGAAATCATAGCGGCGACAATAAACACAACATAATCGTCAACGATCGATCACTATGTTTATTTTTCACTTTATCGTCATCCAGTTTTGTTATGTAACGCGAAGAGCAACAAGAGAGGGGAGACAGAAAGAATGCTGCCCCGGTGTGACTGCGTTTTGCAAGAACAGGAAAAAAAAGAAAAGAAAAACACCGTTAGTGTACGAGTGCGAAAGAAAGAAAAAATAATATCGTACAGTTGAATGATAGATAGGTACAGGTAAATGATAGATAGGTACCTAATGAAACTAGTATGTGCTGTTCATCTAAATCTAAGTCATGTCATGTTTTCGATGCTTCACGACAAAAACTAAACAGATATAACTTTGCCATCGTCTAATATCCCATGTCTTTAAAAACATTGTACGACAAGAACGGTATACTCTGTCAAAACGTTTCCTTCACAAGACTGTATTTTCCATATTAGTCTTGACCAGAACGGTAGTATTTTCTTTTAGTTACCGATAATAATCAGGATTGTCCCCAAAATCTCAGCTGCGTCTTCCAAGAAGTGCACAAGCGAGACCCATCTACCTCATGACGAGGCTGAAGCAGCCACACGCGTAGCGAGCCGATAAAGAAGAAGCACTCTGCTTTTGAACACACCAACCCCGAGCCACATATATCGAGCATGACAAAACGTCGCCTGAATACAGAATGTTGTTTCCCCGCGGCAGTGGAGACAACCCAAATCCACCGCACCCCCTCCCCCTCCCCCGTCCCGACTCCCGCGCCATTCATTCTTACATCATTCCATCGGCTCTTTGTCGTCATTCTCCCGTCTTTGCAAGGCCTCACGCGCTTTGAAAAGCTTTCGTCGGCGGGCCGCGGGCATACCCTTCAGCGCACCCCGGACTTCTACGGTCGTTGTCCGTCTTTTCATTTTGTAGTTCGTATGAGAGAGGAATAAAAAAAGCGAAGACTGGATATCTTTCGTTGCTGCCGCCCAACGGCACAACGATAAAAGGAGACACGTAAATCCTGTTCTGTGACCATTGGATTGCTTAGGGTGAGCCTGTTCTTCCTTCGAACATCCTCTCTGAAGAGAAAAAAGGAGGCAAACGAACGCTCTTTACCTTATTACGGTGTACTATATAGAATACTAGGTAGTGCTGCGACCGGCGCGGCTCGGCGAATATGGAGTCAGGGATTCGCAGAGGTTCGCAACGTGCACCTATCGCAGCGCACGCGCACAACCTTACCACCCTAGTAGTGGTGCGCCGGCGTCGAGACACCTGTAGCGATCTACACCACGCGCGACAGGCGAGTCCTTCGGCTCCCAACGCTACACCGTTTTCTATCGGGTGATTCAAGGGGCGGCCAGGCTCTTTAATTCGACCGGAAAATTCGGGTTCTTAATCTGTTGCGTTCCGATTTTGTGCAGCGTTGCCCACAGGTGGTGCATTTTTTTCTATAAAATTCCCAAACAGCGAGCTTACCTAAGGAAAAAGTAAAAAAAGAAAAGGCTTAGCTCCTATTAAAACGCATGGAAGCCACCGGTCTTCAAACCATAGGGCGTCCAATGGTTTGAACACCGGTGGCTTCGCTGCGTTTTCCATAGGAGTTTAGTATTTTTCTTTTTTTACTTTTTCTTCGGCTATTTGTTTATTTGAAAATACTGTAGGCCTTCCTCAGGCCCTGGCCGGTTACAAGCAACAATACACAATAGTCCCATACACAATGCTAAAAAGAAAAAAACGACAATACATAAATACATAACGACGGAGATCATAGTATATTAAAAATTCAATCAAGCAATGACACAAAAATTAAACACTTACAGTTTGATCTCATTCAGCAAAGGGTACTGTACAAAAATACATGCTTTCATCAGATTACATTTAACGAATGCTGATACAAAAAAAAAGATGAACTTTTAGGATATCCTACATGTTAAAATCAATGACATTTTGGATATAAGATTTCCTAAATGTGCTTAGTCAAGCCATCTACGAACGACTGCTTTCGCAAATTTTGATTAATTCCTCTGGCAACACATTCCAATCTTCAATGCTATGAACAAAGAACGAATACTTGGACGTGTCATTATGGCTGATGTACGGTTTGATCATTTTACTGTGGTTAGTTCGATTAGAGTGACTATGTGGTTTCCTCAAATAATTATCTGCTCTCATTTTAAGGTGACCATGATAAAGTTGATGTATGAACTTTAAGCGCGCAATAATCCGTCTAACACGAAGACTTTGCATTTTCAATTGTTCAAGCAAATCGGACATGCTCTCCGAGCGCTTATATTAAAAAAAATATATTTATTTATATATATATATATATATATATATATATAAACCCCACTCTTGAATTTTTTCTATACCGTACGTAAGATATAGTTGGTGAGGGTCCCCAAATGATGCTTGCATATTCTAACGTAGACCGAAGTAATTGTTTATAGGCGGTTAATTTGCATTCTAGTGTTGCATTTTTAACTGTCTCCTGAAAAAACTCATTTTTCGGCGAGAAATATTGCACACATACTTAACATGCGCGTCCAATATTAAGTCCCGTGTTATTTGAACTTCTAGGTATTTAACTTGGTCTGTTTTAATTAAAGGGTGGAACAAATCTCACACTGAAATTCAAGAATTTCTTTTTTGTGGGTTATTGTCATTGCTACCGATTTCTGGTAATTAATATTCAGTCCCCATTCCAGACACCATTTTCATAACGCATGTAATGACGAATTCAAATTTTCTTGATCGTTCTGCTTAGTTATACTAGAATATAAAACGAAGTTGTCCGCGAAAAGTCTGACATTTGTTGATGGGTGAACATTATTTCCTATGTCATTCACATAGATGAGGAACAACAAGGGCCTGAGCACCAAGCCCTGTGGCATACCAGAATACGCACTGAGAGAGGATGAACATTTTCTACCGATTTCCAAAAACTGCTCGCGCGCACTCAGATAGGCCCTTATCCAGAATATAAGTTTGTGATTAATACCAATAGCGTGACGTTTATGAATAAACTTACTGTGAGGCACTCTATCGAAGTCTTTCAATAAATCAATAAAAATAGCACCGTTTGACTGCTATTGTTAATCACTTCTGCGAAATCATGCACTATCTCACTCAGTTGCGAAACCGTAGAAACACCAGCTGTAAACCCATGTTGAGTACAAATAAATAAGTTATTCTCTTCCATGTAAGTCCTGATGTGGAAGCTCGCTCTTTGCGAATTTTATAGGAAAACCACACCACCTACGGCCAACGCTGTGCAAAATCGGAACGCAATAGGTTAATAAACCGAATTTTGCGGTCGGTTTAAAGAGCCTGGCCGCTCCCTGATATCGCCCAGTAGTACGCCGTAACCTTTCGAGTTTTCGTCCGTGTACCGGCTCATTCCGGATATGCCGGCTATGCACCGGATATGCGCATGCTCGTGTGTGCGTGTGCGAGTGCGTCTTTGTGTGTGTGTATCAGCTTGTCTATACGTTTACGGTTACTATTAAAAAAACTTTTAAAGATGCTCGATCATGTTTATACACCAACAGAGTGTTGACAAACGAGCCCGCTTTGCCCCCAACAGGTGCGGGATGCGTTTGCGCATTCACACTACCGACAGCAGCCCCACCGCTGCAGTGGTGTGACGTCGGTGGGTTGAACTGGTCTATCCACTTATGCTGCTGTCCGATAAGGCCAATCAGGCGGCGCTAGAGTGCATCGTCTCGGCGCTCGTCCTTTTTTGGACGTTAGTTATCACCGACTAAATCAATCACGCATAGTGAAAGTGCCATGATCCTTCTCCTTTGTTTTATGTGTGATTCGATCGGCTGGCCATAGAGGATGTAAAAGGACAACGAGAGCCGTGACAATGCACTTTTGGTGCTGCCTGATTCGCTCAATCAAATCGGATTGTGTGACAGTCCTTCCACATTTGTCATAGAAAGTGTCTGTCGACATGTTCGAAGCGCTCATATTGCCTGAATATCCATCGGGAGGGAAGATCCAACGAGTCAAAAGATCCAATCAGCCACGTCACATTCGGGGCGGAACGTTCATCGAGACGAATTTTCCAATTGTGACGGAATGTCCGACAAGTTTGAATATCCTAAGGGTCTAAATATCCAACGAGACGCAAGATCCAACCAGGCCTTAATGTCCACCATGCCTGAATACTCATCGTGAAGGAAGATCCAACCAGGCCTAAAAACCCACCGTGGCTGAATATCCAACGAGACGGAAGATCCAACCAGGTCTGAATGTCCACTGAAACATGATACCCAATGCGGCAACCGTGGGGACGCAGAATATTACTATGCACTATGCAATGTGACTAGCTAGAACCTAAAGTAACAGTATGGTCAAAATAAGTTTGCAATTCGCAGTTCAGTAGTGTTACTGATGAGACTCTGCTGTCCCTGAATAAACGAGTGGTGAGGGAAAGCATCCCTGAAATAAAGTTTACCTGAGAGATTCTCGCAATTTTGTGACGGATTTAAAATAAATATCGCCGATGTCTTGGCCTCTCAAAGAAAATAACTCACTTCGGCAAAAATATGCAAGGTGCCCCATTTAAAACGTGCCAAGTTTTTTTTTTTTTAAAGAAGTGGACTGCTTAATGCGGTGAAAGGAATTATACTTTGCTTGTAAGCGTGTTCCAAAATTGCAAGTATTTAGTTTATGGGACCTCTTTGAAAACAGTTCTTTTATTAATTTTTTTTTTATTTAAACTGTTCATTGTAGCCTTTATGAAACAAGAAACTAGGCAAGAGACTACCAAATTTCTAAAGAAAATATGAGAAGGAACTTCAATTTCTTATGGTTGCGCAGCATGTCGCACAAGATCGAATCCAGGCTCTTCTGTTGGACCCGCTCGCTCTGGCAAGACAAACATCAAGCTCAGAGATAGATGCAGTTGCCTCAATCACGAGTGCCCATGCTACCATTTACAGGACGTCTGTAATTACGTGGGCAGAATCACGAGCATCGGTGTGCCTTTAGGGGCTACTAAACACTTCTTTCAGTAGTGACGTATAAAGTGAATAGGTGTTTCACGTTTCCTGCTGATCGCGCTGTCTTCTTTTGAAAACGTGGAGAAAGGTGCCGCAAGCCGAAAGCAGAAAGCTATATCACTCTACAACCTTCGTCTCTGTATTGCTTTTGTGTAAACAGTTAGTCAGGTGTGCACCCATCACTCATATGTATCTACATTTCATTCTTGTAACCTAGAAACAGCCCAAGCCTCTCTCGGTTTTGCCACAAAATGTATTAAAAAACGATAACCTACATAAAACCTGTATATAAAATTAAGATTGGGTTTTGTGCAGTTGAGGCTCCGCGAAGTTGTCCATCTTTTTTTTTTTTTTGTTCATCAGTTGTAGATGCTTTCGCAAAAAAAGAGAAGTTTAAACAGCTTGATCGAATCCGCCTAAGTGGCCACTGTTCTTTTAAACAAATTTGAAGATCTATCAGGTCGAAATACGCAAACATTGCGAAACGTGTATTGTTCAAATCGGGTAGCCAGAGGAATGAGACATGAATGCCGGTCCGCGTACGAGATCCACTTGGCCACGTGGATCCACAGAATATCGAGCGAGAAAGCATGTCCAAATCAGACGGAATCTCCAACAAGACTCAACATTCAACGAGACTGTAGATCCAACCGGGCCTGAGTGTCCAAGATTCAGAGCCTGAATATCCAACGAGTCAAAAAATCCAACAAGACGCAAGATCCACTAGTGGATACTCGGGCTCGTTGGATATTCAGACGCGTCGGACATTCAGGCCTGGTTGGATCTTTCGTCTCGTTGGACATTCTGTCTCGTTGGACATTCAGTCTCAATTAGGTATTCCGTCTCAATGGATGTTCAGTGACAGTGGACAATCCGGCCTGGTTGGGTATTCCGTCTTGTTAGACATTCCGTCTAAGTTGGACATTGTTTTTCGATGAATATTCGTCTCGCTCGCCACGTAACCAAATGGATACCTAATTTGAGCAATACGTGTCACATTGTTTACGTATTTCGAGCTGGTAGATATTCAAATTTCTTTAAAAAAAATGGTGGTTGCTCAGGCGGATTCAGGTTGCTTAAGCTTAACTGTTCAGATCGACACAATTTCGAAATTAAATAACGGCTTATAAATAATTGTGCTTGGATTTAACTTGTGTATTCTTATGCATAGCATCCTATTTGAAGGAACCGCTGGCCAGTATTCGTTTTGGAAAAGGATGCGTGTAGCTTTCGCCGGCTTACGCGCGTCTCGGGGGGTACATAGCTTCCTCCCGCTGGGATCTGATTTTTGGGGTTGTCGGAGAAATTCGGGTGTCGTTGTGCTCCGGTGCCTCCTCTACCAACCCTTCTCGGCCTTTCCGAGGCACCTTGGGTGGGAGCTTGGCTGAGATGGCGGCTGAGCCTGCAGTGGGAGCTACGTGTCCGCCGGACCGATCAGCCGCCTCCCTCTTATCATCTGAGCCGGCTCTCTGCGTTGGTATGAGTGGCAGCGTGATGGACGTGGCGAAAGAGAGGCGAAACTACGAAGTTGTGAGACCGTTTTCGTGAGTAGGCTCCGGCCGTGTATACTGCCGATGTTACGGGCGTGTCACCCCGTGTTCGTTGCAAACGTAATCGGTACTAATGAGCTTGTTGGGCGGCCCCCAGTCGAGAATTGGACGGTGCACACCGCGTGACTCTGACAGATTTTAAAATCATTGATTGGTCGCCTATTAGGGGGAGGAGGTGAGAACCTTTAATGTCCCATGACAGGGCGACACTTTACTGATGTAAAGTATCGCCGTTGTTGCGCTTTCGATTAAACGTGACCGCCCGGATATTGAAAAGTCTACCACCGTCGTAGCCTGTCAGCAGAACCGAACAATTTTATGTCTTTTCTTTTTTGCATCCTTCGGTTAACCGAAGAAGACTTCATCAATGTTTACTTTCGCTAATTTTGCGAAACATCTAGAACTGCTGAAAAATATGGAGCAAAAAAAGCATAGAACTTTACGGAGCCTCAATTGCGTTATTGAAAAATTTTGTGGCTCAAACAAGAAAGGTTATGGCGGTAATTAGGCTTCAAAAATAAAATGTAAACACACACAACAATCAGTGATTGGTGCACACCAGACCAACTGGTTAGACAAAAATGTTACGGAGAATGTTTCCGGTTTCTGCCACCTTTCTCCACGTCTTCAAAAAAACAACTTGATCAGCGGAAAACACGACACATTTATTCACATCATGCGTCACTAAACGACTTTGGTTGCTTTTGTTATTTTTAATCTTTGTTATTCATTTATTTTGAGCCTGCAGCGCCTTTATCAGGCATTATCGCAGAGGGCGAACAAACATTAAAAAATAATCTTTCCGCATTTGCGGCACAAACAATTTCCCTACGCAGCGCATTCCATTGCTTGGCTGTTTAAGAAATAAAAAAAAAAAAAAATAATAGCTCTTTCCCCATCCCGTCCTGGCACTGAGATCGCGTATATTATGTGATTTATACGTTGTTAAATATAATTTGAAGTATTCTAGCAAACCCTTTTGCATAGGATACAGAAATGCGCAATGTAAAAAAGGTCCTGGCTTATCGTTATTTATATGAGAGCAGTATGCTCCATTAATTCAAGGAATGAAATAAACATAACACATTGGATATCCAACCTCAGTGGACATTCAGACCTGGTTGGATATTTCGTCTCGTTGGATATTCAGTCGCGGTGGACATTCAGGCCTGGTTGGATCTTCCATCTCGATGGATATTCTGTCACGTTAGATATTCAGGCCTGGTTGGATCTTCTCTCTCGTTGGACATTCGGACTCGTTGGACATTCCGTCTCAATCGGATATTTCGTCTCGATGAACATTCCGTCTCACCTGTCGCGTGACCAATTGGATCTTTTAACTCGTTGGATATTCCGTCTCGATGGATATTCAGGCCGCGAGCGAGTGTCCAACATGACAACCATTGAGGCGGAATATCCAATAAGGATTGAATGTTCAACGTGTCTGAGTATCCAACCAGCCTGGATGTCCACTGGTGGATCTTTCGACTCGTTGGATCTTTCGACTCGTTGGATCTTCAGGTTCTGAATTGGTTCGAAGCATATGTAAGGATGAAACAAACATGCTTGGAACTGTCTGCTGCGAACAAAGTCATGTCATTATCATGTCCACTGCGAACTCCGTGCCTTTTGTGTGAAGTATGAGCAAGGCTAATGCGGCTTCAAGCTGCCATCTTGACTTCCCCGACTTATGCTGCAGGTTGACAGCAGCCTTCGAACGAAGTCGTCAACCTGCAGCGTAATCCGGAGAACAAGCAGCAGGCCGAACTGCCAGAAACCGTGCACCCGGGAGGTACTGAAGCGTCAGAAGCGCGAGAAGAAGAAGCAAAAAAGAGACAACGCCAATTGTATGATTGTAGATAGAGTGAATCCCGCCAACATTACAATTAACGTCCTGTCGCGGACGCCAATGGACTTTTCTGGAAAGTAGCGCGCGCTCCCTCAATTGACGCGCGTGAGACATTATGGGAACAGTGAGGATCGCTGCTCTGCCGTCTGCTGCTAACGCCATACCGCCTGCGAAAACCCCGTTGCCTATGTTCGCGTTGGGTGCCCGTGTATGGCAGGCGGAGATCTTTGCAGCGTCCTGCGCTGCGTTGCCTATATGAAGTGAGAAACCTCCAACTGCAGCACGTCTGTCAACTGCCCTTTTTTGGTCAGGCCATCGTTCTGGGTGGGCCACTGTTATTCTTTGAATAGGCCGTTCGCTCGCGGGCCACGCGCCAAAAGAGCAAGTTATACTTACGTAGCCAACGTGTTTTTGTTTTGTTTTTTTGCTACGGGAATAAGTTTTGTTAGTTGGTACATTTTATTTTCCTTCGCCAATAAAAACAAAAACATTTTATCCCAACAACATACGAAGACCGTTAGCTCGCCTGGAATCATGAATGGATTAGAATGATGCTGCAGTTCTGGCGGTAGCGTGTGCACCTAGCTAGATCTAGGCTAGACTTGGCTTGGCTAAACGGCGCGACACCCTCACAGTTCCCGTAATGCCCGAAGTGCTTACTGATTGCGCTGGCGTTTTTAGAAAGGTCCATTGCGATGTTCGCGTGATTCCTTCCCTCTACGATCGCAAGCAACATCACAAGCCGCCTCTAAATTTTCATCGCCAGCTTTCGCGATTAAAAAAAACTAGCACACCCTTCGCACCACGTGTACATCATGCCCTTGGCATTCTCGAAAACTGTCCCACTAAACGAGAGCGTTGGTTTGGACCGTTGCGTTGCTGTCAACGCCACAGACTCCAGATGACGTCTAAGGCGGCAATATAGGGACGATTAATGCTACCCTACCTGACACCTCCGGCGGCATCGCCTTCCGTTTTATGTCCAACCAGACGTCGATAATAAATCGGGCGTGCCCAGACGTCAACGACTCGGCAAGCGCTTGAGTAACCAGGTCACGGAAAGGAGATGTCTTTGGTCATGTCTAGAGTCCCATGTTTTGTGTTTGTGTCGGGGGGTGGGGAGGGGGGGGGGGGTATTTTCCTTCGAACTAGGGGACGTTTGTTGGCGGGTTTCGTCTTGCTCTTGAATTCGGCATTTTTCGGTGTCTAATAAAAAAACTTCGCGTTTATCGGGGTGTATATTAAGAAAAAAAAAAAAGAAAAGAAACGTACAGGACTTGACCGTGGGATACTGAAGCCCAAACCTCCGGGGAGGATGGGCGTCGCTTGAATACTTGAAGGACTTCCCGGCACCGATGAGATGCAGAAACAACATGAAGGTTGTGGTGCCGGAAGAAAGCAGCAGCCTCGTGGACAAATAATCGGGGGGGGGGGGATTGTTTTTCGGGTGAACTATATAATCGGGCTGTAGATTAAGTTTCCTTTACGTGAAGCTTTGCTTTGTCTTTCCTAATCAAGGTCTGCTCTGCAATTCGGGTTTTATATGTTTTCCCCGATTCGGAGAAAAGTAGCTCACGAAATACATGCTTATGGAACTACAGCGGCTGGAAATGATAAACCTACTATGATGCCAAATTCAATATTGGTACAGAAGGTCAAGTAGCATTCGTGCTTCTCGTGCATTATATAAGAGACACTGAGTTCACAGAAGGACACGAGGAGAAAATTACCTGAGGGCACGTTTAACACCTGCTTCAAGTGTGTTAGCTTTTAAGATAGGGCCAGCTTAAACTTGGGAGAAAACAAGAACCTGAACAACAAAGAAAAAACGCGTGAAAAACAAAACAAGCTGGCCCTATCCTAGTAATTCACGAACTAGCTCAACTCGAGCCCGTGTTTGCTTCGTTCATATGTATTTTCTTCTAACATGGCCAAGGGAGTTTTTGTATGACGGATGCAGTGTTGGACAAGAAGCTCGACAAAGGTACTTAAGATGAGTTACTAAATGCTTGCTTCATAAAGTATCCAGATTACTACTCAAGTTACTTTCTCGGTTAAATATCTTGACTGGACTACAAGCGCTTTGATATGTAATTCAATTACTTTCGAAGACACTCCCGCATTGCGTATACTTTGGATCAACTTCACTGGCACGAGAATGCTCTATTTGTGAACAACACAACCAAACAAATCTAAAATCCCAGTACTATTCTATAGAGTCCCAGTACAACGAGTAGCATAACCAGTGCACGTTACAAGATGATGTATGTTTAGGACAAATGAGCAAATAGAGTTCCTGGAAATTACATCGTTTTACTAAGCGCCGCAGTCGATGTGTACGGAGTAGAGCACTGCACGGGCCGGAATTTCTAGGCCCGGCCCGACCCGGCCCGGTAGAGACACGGCCCGGGCCCGGCCCGAGCCCGACAGAATTTTAAATTTCGAGGCCCGGCCCGATCCGGCCCGGAAGAGACACGGCCCGCGCCCGGCCCGAGCCCGACAGAATTTCAATTTCTAGGCCCCGCCCGACCTGGCCCGATGGCTGTAGCCCGAAACAACCTATTCCCGTTTGAACCCGTCCCGTTTCCATCCGTTCCCGAAACGAGCTCCCCAGTTGAACCCCGTCCTGTTTCGACCCATTCTTTAAACGCCCTTCCCATATGAACTCGTCCCGTTTGGACCAGTTCCCTAAACGCCCTGCTCGTTTAAATTTGTCCTGTTTCGACCCATTCCCTAAACGCCCTTCTTATTTGAACCAGTTTCCGAAACACCCTTTGCGTTTGAACGCGTCCCGTTTCAACCTACTTCTATAAGGCCCTGCACATCGCAACCTCTTCGCAAAAAGTCTCCATCGTTCTAAAGCCTGGTCTGCGCACCTTTTCTGTTTAAGAATATGTTCTTAAGTAGCTTTACATGTCAACGCGTTCTTAAAATATACAACCCTTTCAGGCAAGATTAAGTTTAATATATTCCTACTTAACCCCTTAAAACGTTTTTTTCAAGATGGTTCCCAAAACGTGCAAGCGGGGAACGGACTATGTACACTGCGCGACACTGATACCGCGAACACGACGTTGGCTCTTTTTTCGAATTTTACATCGAAATGGTGTTAGTAGGCACCACAGTATACCGCTTAGGTCTTTGGCCCAGATGAGCACTTCTAAAAACACTAATAGTTTTGAAAACAGCGTTTTGATTCTATGAGATAAACATAAAAACACGACGATCGCTTGTTTGCGCTAATATAGTGTCGCGCTCTTTGCAATAAGGGAGTCTTAGAAATAACGTACTCAAGCACTTTGGGCAAGCTAAAATTAGCATCGCCATAGGTTTTACATCGCAACGCTATTTTTACGGTACCCAAAGCGCTTGCGTACGTTTTGCTAAATCTTCCTAATAGTGAACTAGATATTTTTGAGAGCGATGAATCAGACAGGTTGACAAGCATATGACTGGGACTTTATTTTGTTACAATTTATAACACTGACCCCTCGCTCGCACGGAAAAATCTTGAAGGCTTTCTAGCTTCAAGACGTCTTTTAGTTATTATTTTTAACGACGCTGTAGTGAATTTGCACTTCGCTTTTTTTGTATTCAATGAACCTAAAAGATTAATGAGCAAACTTCTTGCTATCAGCAACAATTTATGATTTACGGCACAAGATTGCCCAGGCACGGCCCGGGCCGGCCCGGGCCGGCGCGGCCCGAGAACTTTTTTGTTCAAGCCCGAGCCCGGCCGGGGCCCGAGAAAATATGTGCTACCCCGCCCGAGCCCGGCCCGCGGGCCGGGCCGGGCTCGGGCTTTCGGGCTGGCCCGGGCCCGTGCAGTGCTCTAGTACGGAGTTCACCTAAGAAAAAAATGTAAAATGCTACTCAAGATTATGAGTGAATATGACGGAGAGCTTATGTATTACACTTGCCACGTCTTCAAGTAGGTTAATCAAAAATTACCAAACTTAAAAAAAAGAAGATAGAGAGACATCGGGCTGCGGTTAAAACACTGTCTTGCGGTTGTCAATTATTGTTTCTGTTTTTGTCTACACTAAGCTTTAGAAACGTATTCAGAAAGGCACACAACTTTCGGAAGACTCCTTGCCTTTTGAGAGCTCAACCTGTTCGTAGCCTGTTTTTGCCTCGTGGTTATCATCTCTGTCCTTGTTAAAAGGGTCGGGCTTGCACCGTTTCTACACAAACAAGGCTTCTAAAAGTTCAGACCGGAAAAAAATTTTATCCGTAACAAAATCAAACACAAAAAAATTGGCGCTTTTTTTTCGGTTCCATTTTGACCTTGCGTTTTTATCCTGGCTTGTTTCCCCTTCTGTGTTCCGTCGTTTCCACTTCAAAATAGCAATCTCTGCTGCTTTGCACTGGCTGTGCCGACTCCTATTGTAGTCAAATCTTACCGCAAAATATAGAAAAAAAACAATGTATTTGAGATAATAACGGTAAGGTACCGAGAATTGTAATTATATTAGAGTAGCAAGTATTCCGCTCAAATATATTTGCGAGGTACTAAATTACTACCAGAAATATTGAAATGCAGTATCTCATGTAGAGTATTGGGGATGGGCAAATGCTTGAACCAACGTAGCAGGGCTGTCACACAAGCAATAAATATGCCTCGTACAGTGTCTGCGGACGTTCTCTTGGATGATGTATTCAACGTGATTCACACAGTGCGATTTTACGTGTGATTTCTCGGCTGTGACGTCGCTCGTGCGGCAAAAATAGTGTGCTGGAAGCTGCGGTGTTTGGCGTCGCAACTGAATCAGCCTTTAGACGTGCAACTTCGGCTTAGTGCATCGTCCTTCCTTTGATTCATAAATGTCCTCTTTCTTTTTTTTTTTTATGGTCAGCATTCGAGGAGAAAAATTCGTCTCTCGCGTTGCTTTTGTAATGTGCCCAGTTACGTGTGAATACGACTAAATTGTGTAAACTAATTGGCATCATGAATGTCTAAACGATGGAACAGTTAATTTACTTCGAAAAATGTTGCTTAAAACGTAGAAGGGCCGTATAGCATCTGCAAGTTCAATTGCTGTCCTAAGGTCTTCAAATTGAATACAGAAGGTCAGCCCCCCGTCGACCTAATCAAACGCATACCTACATGTAGAGAACATTCCCTTAATTTTTACTCAAAGTATGATTCGCATTCCACTAAAAGTCACCCTCACTTTGTTACAAAAAAAAAATAAGAACACAAAAATTGTTTGGTGAGTATCACTCTCTTTTTCTCACCCCAGCAGAAAAAAAAAAGAAATCTTTGTTGTTTTTACGACACAGACACACCTCAAGATACCCAATATAGGTGTCCTTTTTAAAGGCCAGTAAGACTTAACCCGCGCTTGATTAACTACTTCTGCCATCCCTACAAACAACGCGTTTTTGTTTTACATTTCTCCCACTGTTTCTTACGTCGCAGGTAGACGCATTGACTCTGACATCACTGCTGGTAAGTGTTCATTAAGACAGAAGAACAGTCCTATAGTACACAGTCGTAAATTGTACGTGACGTCACAGAAAAACAAAACCTTACGCAAGCCTTAAGCTTTCTTCGGCGTCCGAACATCACGGGATTTTCCTACATCGCCGCAGCCAATGGTTTAACGCAGTAGCCTAAAAAACAAAGGGAAATTTTCTTCCGGACCGCCGACCACTGCCATCAGAAAACCAATGTTCTCCGGCGCGCTTATCCCACCATACATCTCAGCCCTCGTTTCGTTAGTTTGTCTGCTCTTGTTAGTACCACGGGCGGATTAGAATCCATCGTGGGGCTTCTAATCTAATTGATAGCGACAGAACACAACCCCGCGTAATGGAGCGTATATACTTTTCGTAAACTTCCACGCCGGAAGGAACAGCGGGACTTCCGGTTGCCGCCATATTTTTTCTGAGATCCACCCCTCCCCCCTTTTCCCTTTCCCTTCCCTTAAATTTACGGGGGTTCCGCTTTTCTATCAGCCTGCCGGAAGCGGAAATGAGCTCTACCGTTCGTCGTTGCCTCTGCAGTTTGCGTTTGCAATATAACAGAATCACCGTTTGTTTTCGTGGAGGCCATAATAAGCTGGCCGGCCTGGACTCCCCTCCGCGGCGAAGATGCGGCTAGACACCGCGGTTCACAGACGCTTAAACTCGGGGACAATATGGCCAACTGAAGCGCTGTTTCAAGTGACGACGTTTCTATTTTTAACACCCTTTGTATATTTAGCTAGGAGCGCAGCAGACTGTCTGCGCCATGTTTGTTCCTTATTATTAAAAAAAAAAGATACTGTCAAAGTATCTACACTCGCCGGGGTATTCATTTAAACATGACCTATAAGACCCCAACTACCCAGAACACAATTTGCGCCTCGAAATTCCGCCGGTCGAGAATTGACGAGTTTCCAGTCGCGCTCACTCTCTTTTCCATGGCCGCGTGGTGTTCAAACTAAGGCGTACCAAATACATTCAAGGTCATGTGTTATCTAACAAACACATTCAACATAAAAATAAAAACGATTAGCCGCATTTTGTGGGCTCTAAAAAGCTGCAAATACGCTGTTAAAAAATAATTTTGTACAGATCACAAAACGTGCCTTACTACGTGATTGTCAATAATGCGACGTACCACGGGATGGACGACGCGATTGCGACGCACGCCAAAACAGCATTGCGACAGACGCTGCTTCGGGACTGTCGTTCGCGGTACCGGCCAATCGACCTTCGAGCGCATAGCAACTAGCGGAAGGGATATAAGCGTGAAACGCTCGCGCGACAAATGGTGTACGCAACGGCGTCGTCTGACTCGCACGGCAAGAAAAGCGGGGGAAAAAAAAGAGAAAGAAAACGCCGTCAGGTGAAGCCACGTGACTTCCGGCAACTCTCTCCTTCTTTATATTTCTTCGTCCTCCTTGGCACACATTGTCCACATGTCGCGGCCATAAGCCTCCCTTCTCATGTTTCGGTTTCGGTTGCGAACAGTAATTTTTTGGCTTTATTAAAAATATACGTTACTCTGTAGCAAAATATGGATTCGGTAGTCTTCTAACACTAAATTAATTCGACTGGCAAACAAAAAAAAAGTTTCGTACATTTTTGCGCTAATGTGTGTCAGTGTGTTTGGAAGGGGGGGGGGGGGGGGGGGGCTCCTTTTAAGAACATTATGTGCTTTTTGGGTTTATATATACTTTGTTTTGGGGGGATGTGATTTTTCAGGGTTTATTTCATTTCTGCAGAGTCGGTGTTTTTTTGTGTTTAGTTCTGGTGTCCGACTAAAAAATATGTGTTTATGAGGGATTACGTTGAAGAAAGCAACACAAATTCATGGAAAACACCAGCATGTAGAGAACATGCACGTCACCAGAATACTTGTAAAACATTCCGCTGCCGATAAAAGAAACAAACAAGTTAAGGAATGTGGTTTTCGAAGAAAGAAGCAGTTCCCCTGAAAGTTCAGTGCACACTGCGTTCCAGGTCGACACAAAACAAAGCTGTACATAAAAATTAATTTTCGTAAAGCTTTCGTCTTCTTAAAATTTTATTTTAGGGCAGTTTTAATTGGGAGGTTTTTGGCTTTCCTTGTATTTGATACAACCTCCTGGGTGGTTAATTTTCGGAGAATATCGGTAAACGCGGAAAACACTGGACCCTCCAATATTATCTCCTAAATAATATTCAAGATGACAGCCTTTTACAGTCCTCTTCTTAGCCAATTACGCTTGGGGAGTTCGGTTTCCCTTATGAAGATGCCAATAGACCTGGCAACACTAAATGAGGAGTCCGGCGAAATAAATGACCGAATGGCATGTCAAACATTGTCATTGTGTCATGGATGCGTCAAAGATTTATCGCCTTTAAAAGTAATTTCAAGAAATGAACATCCAAACCATATTGTGCTGCTCAAACCCCGCAAAAGACCCTTATGTGTTTTGTCAAGCCTTAGTCAATTTGCGGATGATTGTGTAATTTATTTGTAAATTACTAATGATTTTGATATTATCCTCTAGTTATGATTGAAATGCTGTATCTGATTAATGCATACTATGGCGCACGATCCTTAAAACTAACAAAGGCGGAAAAATGAGCGTTTTACGTCAAAAGACAGCCCCTTCCAAGCTTACTACCTCAGTAACCTTTCTTTGCCTCGTGCGACGTCCAATAATTATGTTGGTGTGTACATTTCTTACTTATAGCCTATCCTGGTGAACACACACTGATCGCATCCTTGCTATAGTTAATTTTATGTTGGGTTACATAAGGGGAACTTTCCTTAAAACCCGATCTTTTTAAGATCCTAATATTCAAATATCAAGTTCGTTCCTAATTAAACTATGCTCCTGCAGTCTAGGATCCTGGTCAAACCACCCTCACCCTTCTGGAGTCTCTCAAAAAATCATAACGCTCGTTCTGTACTCAGCAGCTAACATATACAACCAGCGTATCATACATAAAAGCTAACCACTTTTTACCTCATTTTTCCTTGCGCCATAAATTGACTGGTCTGCGTCTTTTCTACAAAATATATCATAGTAATTCTAGCCTAAAAAAAAAAAAAAACTCCTCATCGACCCCTCTTACTTCACGCATCGATGATCAGTTCAAAGTTGGCATTCATCACTGTCAACTTCGGCCTATAATGATCTCTTCATATCTAAAACATCGTCAGAGTGAAACCCCTTGCTCGCACTATTAGTATCAGTACCCTCATTAGGCAGTTCAAAAGTGTGTTCACCATTAATATTTTGCGTGACTTTGTTTTACCAATATTTTTTTTCCCCAACTTCTTGTGTACTCGCCTCCTCGCCTACTCGCCTCTTTCACTCCCTCTGGGCCCTGGGAGTACTGTAATAGAAAAAAATGAGTAAGCGGATTAAAAGTCTCGCCCACATACCACATTTTATGCATACGAACACCCCTGGTTGATTTAGTTCAGCTAGAGGTCGCTTGTACACACGAAGAAAAAGACCAAAAGCCCAGTGTTTAGTGGAAAGTCGGTGCGTGACATTGCAGGCGCCACACATAATCATGCGGGATGAGAATGCTCCTCTCAATTTGTATTTTTGTGTGACGTTTTGACCAGGTGACGACTAGCAACCATTTGAGAGATCAGGAAAGTTGTGTAGTTGTTCATAATGTAGCGCTTTGCACATTTATGCCGCAAAAGGTATTGTATTTTACAGAAAAGCAAACAAGCAAAGGCTGACAAAGTAACTCTAAAATCGATTCCTAGAAAAAGTATCGGCTTCAATACTCTTTCTATATTTAACAATGCACAAATTGAGTGATCATTTCTAGGTTGTTTTGTAATCCCTTCTTTGGAACTCCTTTAGATGATGGATAAAAAAATTCCGGCAAATTATATTATTGTTTTGTATACTAAATATAAGCGCAATTACATCAATAAATTGTGTGACCGCTGACTTACCTTATTTTCACGGGCGTTTTAAAAACCATTGGTGATTAATCTTTGGAGGGTGATGGTAAAAATAAATACCAGATATTTGTAGAAATGAAAACCACCAAACATTTAACCAATCTTTCAGATAATTAACGCAAATAATCAATACAAAAAAAAGCAAAACGCAAACAGTGGACAGAGACATGGAATCTTTTACATGTCTGTCTCTTTCTTCTGTTTGCGTTTCACTTTCCCGTATTGATTATTAACCCAACACGCTTGTCAAAATCCTAAACGTTAACATTAAAAATGATTTCAAAAGATGCACACCTGAAATTAAGAATTTTTTTTTTTCTACTTGGAATGCCGAGTATTTGAATTATTGTTATCGGTGCTAACCTGGTGGTGTTGTCTGATCGGCATCACCACGAAAGCTTCGCATTTTATAAAATAAAAGTGATTTCACCAACGGAGAAATTTCAAATTTACATAATCTTGCCAACTTACACTGTAATTTATTTTCGTTTAGGGGTGTATTTTTTTACCATAAGGCAGACGCATCAAATGACTTTGCCGACATGGCGAAGGGAGAAAGTATATTTCCAAGTTCAGACGTCAAATGTCATCAACTATGTTTTCTACGGTCCGTGGACATTTCGCATAAGCATACGTAGTTTGTGACGTCCGAATTGGATTACAGCAAATCCTGCATTAATCGTCTTAGTAACCTAATTCTTGCCGTAAAAAGGCAGGACGATAGCAACTTGCCTTCGGCTCTGCACGCCGATCGGGATAATTAACCAAACCCCTCTTCGCATCTCTAAAAAGCTTTCGATTCCAGCTCAAAAACAGCCCACCATTCTTTGGGCATTCTATAGGTAACATCAGCGGATTTTGAAATCCCAGTCGGACTAATCTAGAATTTTCTCGGTGGATTTGGAGCGATCCGAAAGCACTACATGTTCGAGCATTTAAGAGGTAGATGCGAGCGTGCACATGCACGCCCAAGAAGATAGCAAACAAACTGCTTAAAATTTACCAAGGGAATTCCCCAAGATAAACCGCCAATACACTCGCGTTATCTTCGCATCGCTATTTTTCTCTGGTTTCTTCGTTCAGCCTTATCCTGACGGTGCAGTGGAAGCCACGCGCATACCTGAAAAATTCAACTGCCTCGATTTCATCACCTCATCCCTTTTTCCGCACAAAGGCATGGGGATATAGTAACTTCATTCTCTCAACTCTGTAGGTTTTCCTATCTAAAACTGTGTTAAGTGTATCATTAGACAGCGGTAAGTTAATCACCCCCTGAGGGCGTCTGTTATTTCCGCTATAGATGGAAATTTCAGCCAGGGCAGTGTCACTGCTAGACTGGAATCTGTAGCATGCATCACACGGTAGCGATACATGACCGCACACCAGTACAATGGTCATCCTTATGTAATACCATAGATGAAAGAATAAAACAGAAGCTACAATTAGAGATCAGATATTGAGAAACTCGTGTAATTAGCGCAAGTAGACACCTTGCCGAAGCACCAGATCCAGCGCGATGCGGGAATTGTTTTTCTTTTCCTTAGAGTATTTGCTTTCAGTCGTTTCTAATTTGCTCCCCCTGAACCAGCCGATTCGACTTTCCGCTATTATGTAAAGCCGCTGTTCAGGGGTTCTCCTTAATCTTCCAAATTTATTCGAAGGTAGGCACGAAGATAGGTGTGGTCAGTCTTGGGTCAGTTACTTTTAAAAAGTAATTCGTTACAGCTACAGTTACTTTCAGAAAAAAGTAGAGAAGTTACCGTTACAGTTACCGCAACAAAATAGTGACTCGTTACAGTTACAGTTACTTTTAAAAAGTAACGTCGTTACTTTTCAGTTACTTTTTTATAACACAAAAAAATTAGGAAAACTAGAAACGCCCCTTACCAAGTTTTATTGCAAAAAATTAAAAAGTACGCGTTTTACTTGATATTGTAACTTAGCAGCAGTTGCTTCTAGGAATTCGTGTTCGAAAGTTGCCACGTCAGACTAGTGGCGCAAATCAAAATACAAAACATGCACAGTGCTCTCCACGTGTATTGTTGATTCACAGTTGATTCGCCCGGTTAAAAAGCGTATGTGCAAGAAAAAGAAAAACCCCAACATAAATAGTGCTTCAGATACTAATATGAAAGTATTCATTCAAAAGGTACAACAGCGTGCGTAAAGATAATTAGATTTTTTTTATCAAATCTACGCGTTGCTATATTCGGTCGTGACTCGCGAGAAAGAACGTATTCACAAGTGTGCGCAAGGTCAACTTGACACTCCAAATGTCTGAACATTCAATTTGGAAAGTGCAAAGTATAGCTAAATTGCACTCGTTCAATAATATATTATTTTAAAAAAAACACTGGAAAGTAACGACAAAAGTAACGTCGTTACTTTCATTGTTACCTCAAAGAAGTAATAGAACTACAGTTACAAGTTATATTTTTGAAAAGGTAACGAAGTTACAGTAACGCGTGACTATACTCTGTTTCATACTTAGCGTGCAACGCTTTCAGAGCTACTGGCGCGAGCGTGGGGCTTCATCTCGTTGATCATTTGCGCGCGATCTCGCGCGAACAAAACCATAGATAAAGTTACGCGCTCGCGCCAGTAGCTTTGACAGCGTTGCGCGCTAAGTATGAAACAGAGTATAGTAACGCGTTACTACCCAAGAATGGGTGTGGGTACTGGGATACCTGCCGTCGGTGTAATTTTTTTCTGAAATCGATAATCGAAGTGTCTCGCCTGTACACTCGAACAAGAGGGGGAAAGGGAGTGATATATCTTTTAGATATTTATTCATTTGTTTCCCGGGATTTTCGAGTTCACCGCGTAGGGTCAGCGATAAAGCATTTGTGCTTGACGGAGCTGGGGGTGTTGTATTTATACTCGTACAGTAGACCTCGAGGTCTAACCTAAACATTGCTTGTCACATCACTAGACCTTACCAAGCCAGGAATAAGAATCAGTGCTAGCCAACTGGTCGTACACCTTGCAACTAAGCAACTGTTTTATTTACATTAAAATGTATTTTAATCTGTTCACAAAATACTTGGTTTGAAAACAAGGGATAATATAAAAAAGTAACCGAAAAGCCAGCATTTCCTTTTTTTTTTTAATTTGTCACCGGAAAAATTGCATTATCTGTGACCCTATTTTGCTACTACAGAAGACGAATATAGTGATGAAAATAATCCCTGGAGAAGGGGAACAAGAGGGACAAAGGACAAACACAAATCTCCAAAACACAGCGAAGTGACTGGTGAGCGACCGAAAAAAATCCGCCTGGTCCGGGTATCGAACCCAGGACCTCTCCATTACAATTGGAGTGCTCTACCAACTGAGCTAACCAGGGGTTAGACGTCAGTAGAGCAAACGGGTTTTATCAGCTGCCACCAGTCTAACACCAACAAGTTTGAAGCTTGCAATTTAATGTTATAACTATAATGCAATTAAATGCAAAGGAGCATGCGAGCTGGACAAGAATGATGAAAATAATCCCTTTGGAGATTTTTGGAGATTTTTTGAGATTTGTCTTTGTCCTTTGTCCCTCTTGTTCCCCTTCTCCAGGGATTATTTTCATCATTCTTGTCCACCTCGCTTGCCCCTTTGCATTTAATTGCATTATAGTTATAACAAATATAGTCACTGACAACTTAGGAAACGCAGGGCGTGGCTCTCTATGTTTACGAATTCCTGTTTCGTGATTGGTTTTTCGGCGTGGCGATCGGCAAATGTCACAATCTGATTGGCCGCGGAAGCGATAATTATACGCTCGGTATGGCCGCACCCTGCGCTTCCATCAGTGACTTTAAGTACGCACACATACGATCGTCTGCATAAGATGCACGCCTGTAAGTTACAGTGGCATACTATACGGGCGTGTAAGATGCGCCTGCACCAGTTTTAATGCGAAAGAATTAACTGTCCCAAGGAGCGAACCGGCGTTATCAGCTTTTGAAGGCGCGCCAAATGGCACCTAAACACCCCTGTCCCAATGAAGCGAAGACTGTCGTCTGTAGCAGCGATATGATGGATAGGCTTCCGTTGGCTGGAACGCGTCATAGTTTCAAGGAACGAGGCTCCCCGTTGCTCTCGCGTGGCGTCGTTCCAAAGAACGCCACCAGACAAGCCCTCTCCATGGCGGCGCAGCGGCCCGCTGGGGCAGACTCCGGAGTGGCTGACCGGCTGAGCTCAGTGCGGGGCGGCCACTTCACGAGAGCGTGCGCTCGGTCGTCGGCCGCAACATCGGCATTAGCGAATCGTGCTGTCCAGTCCAGTACGCCGAAGACGAACTAAGGAAGCAGAAGAACGACCATTCAGGCTTTCGCATTCCCAACTCATCAAAAATGCTTAGGTTTTTTTTTTCATTTTTTTTAATGCAAAAGCATTAAATGCTTTATGAGGTGAAGCCGGCGAAAAACGGTACCTAAATTCCCATTGGCTGAGAGAAACGGCACCTAAATTCCCATTGGCTGAGCGAAGTGGCACCTAAATTACCATTTGCCCAAAATACAAAGAAAAGCACAGAAACGCAGATGCCTCGTCACGGAAGCCGGCGGGTCCGCTTAAGATCAAAGCGGACGCGCTTCAGAAATAAAGCACAAGGAAAAGCACAACAACGCACCGCTTCGCCACGGAAGCAGTCGTGAAGCCGGCAGGGTTTGCCTTGCCTGCGCACTGGGGGAGCGTGGTGTCACCGCCGGAGCGCCGTGTGCAATAGGAAGACGTGACGCGCTGCGTGTAGGAGTGCTTTCGTATTCTTACATGTAAGCAGTTTTTGGGTGTCTCTGCCGAATTTTCACATGTTCTAGGGGGGGGGAGGGGGCGGGTTTCTAAATTCAGTGCCTGCACGAGCATTTGACCCAGTGTCACACACGTTCCTCAAAAAAAAAAAAAAAGGAACGGAACCTCGTTCCTTGTTCTTTCTCTATTTTGGAACTAGTTCCCGTTACATGTTCCAATAGCTAGAAAGCAACGCGTTTCCGCGTTATAGTTCGACTACGTGTCGAGTCACCACAGTCACAATAGTTCCAGTTTTTTTTTTTTTTTTTTTTGCTATTTTTTGGCAGCTTTCTTATCCCTCAAAGTCGAAGGTTCTGATAGTCGATAAAATAACAAAAGCGTTAATGCCTAAAAAAATTGGCTAAAATTGCAAATAAATCGATGAAAGAAAAAATGAAAGCCGTTTACAAATCCCTGTAACGCCGAATTGGAGCGCAGCTCTTGAGAAATAGGGAAGGGTACTGAGGGGGGTCACGTCACCTGCGGGTAGTCACGTGACCCCGGGGGGGGTCACGTGACCCTGGGGGGGGTCACGTGACCTTGGGGGGTCACGTGATCTCGAAGGGGGGGGGTCTCGTGACCTCGAAGGGGGGGGGGGTCTCGTGACCTCGGGTGATCACGTGACTTCGGGGGGTCAAGTGATCTCGAGGGGGGTCACGTGACCTCGGGGGGGGGGGGGGGTCACGTGACCTCGAGGGGGGGGGGGGTACGTGACCCCCCCCCGTTTACGACTGAGGGGGGTCACGTCACCTGCGGGTAGTCACGTGACCCTGGGGGGGGTCGCGTGATCTCGAAGGGGGGGGGGGGTCTCGTGACCTCGAAGGGGGGGGGGGGTCTCGTGACCTCGGGTGATCACGTGACTTCGGGGGGTCAAGTGATCTCGAGGGGGGGTCACGTGACCTCGGGGGGGGGGGTCACGTGACCTCGAGGGGGGTCACGTGACCCCCCCCCCGTTTACGACGATGGCGACGCCGACGCGGACGCCGACGCCGACGCCGCTCAGGCTGGAAACGGGCCCCTAAGAGCTGCGCTCTAAAATGACACGCCACCAATGCAAAATGAAACGGCGGCGTTCCTCCATTTTTTCATAAAAGAAAAGCGTCTCAGGAACGTCTTTCTTTGGAACGCCGGTCCGTACAACGCTTACAGGCACTTACTTACCTTTACCCATGCTCGATTATGAGCGTCCAAAATTTTATTGAGTTTAACGTTCGTCTCTTCACGGGCCGTTTGTAACATCACATTAAAAGAAGCTGTAAAAAATGCATTGCATTTTCGTGCGGGCGCATCAAAGCGATATACGTGAAAACTCACACATCACGACCTTTTCATAGCAATAACTGAGATCCCGAAAATGATAGGGCGTCTCCATAGAATGCTTAGAATAGAGTTATTAACAATAAACGCTAGAGGTTCAGGTGGCGCTAGTGAGCTGTTGCATTTTGAAGCAGACAGCAGGCAGACTAAATTTGACTTCCGGCTATGCACTCCTATGGGAAAACGCAAATGCGTTCTCTCTTTGTGCTCGATTATAAAAGCAAATATTGCTTTGTGTAGTGACAGAATAAAAAATTAGGAACGTTTTACAATCGGATGAACAAAAATATGTGTCAGTTAAAGTGTTTTTTTGTTTTTTTTAGAATTCATAGCGTCGACGACTGCGCTAAAGTAAGGGGCGGATCTAGAGGGCGGGGGGGGGGGGGGGGGGGGTCCGGATGTCCGGAGTTATATAATTTACGCTAAAGGTTCAACTGGCGCTAGTGTCTATGCAACTTCCGGGAGGCAAATTGAAGCAGACAGCAACCAGTCTACTTTTGCGGTGCTCCAGTGCATTCCTATGGGAAAACGAGAATGCATTGTGTCTCTTCGCCGGAAAATAACATGCATAAATTTTGTTACATCCGTTGTGCCGTATAGTATGTACCTTTATTAATATTGTGAAAGTGTAATTGCAGGTGTGTAAAACGAGCGATGATTCTAAGCAAACTAACGATCGAAAGGAATCTAGAGAGTATTCAAGGTTCGTTAGCATTCCGGTCGAATTTATATATTGCTAATATGCTCGTCTTGTCATTATACGAAAATGATTCGATCGTGCGCATCTTTAAGATCGTTTAAAAAAAAACATTCGAACGCAAAAAATAAAGTACGTGACCTACAAAGGTTTGTTTTCTTATTATTTCCTATGTTGGGCAGTTATTATCGGGCTCCTGTTCTCTCGCTTCTCCCTATTTGCAAGGACGTGGAGCGTGCGGGTGATGATTTGAACCTAGGACAAGCATCCTCGCACATATTCATGAGGAGAACGAATAAAGCAGTATTTATTTATTGGAAATCGGACTATAATACGTGGCTTACAATTTATTTTGATCGCCTGCATGCACAGGGAGTTAATTATTCAGTGTTACTGCGTAGTTCTTGCCGTCTCTCTTAGTTTCCCAGATGTCCTTCGTTCGTTTGGCACGTATATCCCCCATGCTAGAAAGTGTCGACGTCGTGTTCGCGCTAACTGTGACCAACAGTGCACATAAATACATGAACGTAGCAGTTTTAACACCGTTTTTTATGCCAAAAATTTCAAATAAAAACGCTGTAAATTACCAATTTTTTCGTCTGCATGACTGAGAAATGTTGCAATGTGACTTGTACGTACGAATTATTCGTGATACTTGCTTTTATGATCGAGCGTAGAGAGAAAATGCACTCGCTTTTTCCCATATAAATGCATTACCGGAAGTCACTTCCGGACTGGTTCCTGCCTGCTTCAATTCACAGCAGCACACTAGCGCCAGTTGAACCTCTAGCGTACATCAAAGTAACCTTATGGTCCTGACCCCCCTCTTGATTTCTGCATGTGTAAAACATTAGGCCGTGAAAACCGTGGGGGGGGGGGGGGGGGGGGTTCCTAAACATATGGTGCGCTGACCAACACCTGGACCCTCCCCCCCCCCCCCCCCCTCTCTGGAAATTCCTGCATTCGCCCCTGAAAATAGGCCAATATTCATGTATAATACGTGTTGGCGTTGCAGACCGCGTTTATAGGGAACGTATTTACGCATATAATCAATGCTAAGACGCCCACAGAGTGAATCAAATTGACAAAACACCAAAAAGACGCTGATATATGCCAAATTAAACAATCAAAACAGACGACAAGAACGAAACATGAAGTTATGAAACGAAGAACATGTACTAGATTAGTAACAAACTGTGCATGAATAATGAAAATAAAAAGGCAACCGAGTGTTGGTCCCCTAAAATAAAAACGATTGTTGTTGCTCTAATATTGTTATTTTTGCTTGATTTTACAGCTTGTATTGACATATCATGCTGTACAACATAGACCTGGGCCTCAATGTTTGTTAACTTGAACATCGCTCAGTAAACAAAAAAAAAATGTACTCTATAAATTACATTTCTGTAATGTGAATAAAGCTAAGAGTTAAGTGACTACGCTGATTTCTATTAATCCCCGGTGAAGAGAAAAATATCACGTAAGTTTTCCCCATAGGAATGCACAGGAAGACTGGAAAAGTGGACTGTTTGCTGTCTGCTTCAATTTGCAACCGGAAGTCCCGTAGGCACTAGCGCCAGCTGAGCCTCTAGCATTTATTGCAATAACTCAATGATGCCCGCCCTCCAGCACGCGTTCGTTCCCTTCATGCGTGCTTTTGTTACGCGTCCACACTCGAGGTTCTAGAGACGCACGACTGTTATCGAAGCTAAAGTCACTGGTTCCTAGGAAAGTAGCGCGATTGCCTTTCCTGTCTACTAGCAGGAAAGAAACACATACTGACACACAAAGGACCGAAAGCTCGCGAGGTGATTCTCGGTCCCTGTTGCCATAGAGATCGCCATTTCAGTCTTTTTCCAATCATCGAAGTTTCGAAAGGGTCGTTCCGACAGAAGCAGTCGCGCCCAGATAGCTGCGGAGCATCATTGTACCGAAAGCGTTCCTCGCCCATATAAGCCCCTTTGGCGCCGTGTATGCAACCAACTTACAAAATCATGCCTGTCTCCACATG